>NC_047497.1:292500-632500 GCF_002079055.1 Saccharomyces paradoxus
TTCGAGGAAAACGGCCATTACCCGCCGTTACCCGCCGTTAGTCCCTTTTTTTCATTGGAGGCCAGCCCAGAACTAGCCGCTATTTTAGTCATTACCATAGCCATGTGTAAGGATGCGATGCAATGAATACAAAGAGGTGTCATATATAAACAACAACATCTACAACCGAACAGCTATACATTTTTTTGTTTACTGGAACAACTACAAAAAGAAAAATAAGTAAAGAAAAAAATAACATGTCACTACAAAGCAATAGTGTAAAACCAACAGAGATTCCTCTATCAGAAATCAGACGCCCCCTGGCGCCCGTATTAGATCCTCAGAAGATCGACGCGATGGTGGCCACAATGAAGGGGATTCCCACCGCTAGCAAGACGTGCTCGCTAGAACAGGCTGAGGCGGCTGCCTCAGCCAAAGAGCTGCCGCCCGTGGATGTGTTGGGCGTGCGAGCCCAGGGACAGACACTATATTATGCCTTCGGCGGCTGCCACCGTCTACAGGCATACGACCGCCGGGCCCGCGAAACGCAGAACGTCGCCTTCCCCGTGCGCTGCAGGGTGCTACCGGCCACCCCCCGCCAAATCCGCATGTACCTGGGCAGCAGTCTCGACATCGAATAATGATTAGGTTAATCCTACATAAGAGGTATAGATAAATAGTAATTTACTAATTCAAAATCCCTCAATTCAGTCAATTCCATATATTGCAAACAGCACAGGCGTTGCCGGTTTGTGCGACCCTCGGCGCCGGAAAGGTTACAAGGGACCTGGCGGTTGGGCCTTCCTACCACCTTCCCCCCCCCTTCTCGGCATTCGCTCGGCGCTCATTGGCTCAGTCACGCGCCAAGCAGAATTTCAGAAAAACCAAAAAAAAAGTTGCCATAATACAAAGGCGAATATCACAATATATATATAGCTTGCGCTTTGAAAAGAACTGTTAGTACGCATTGGGTGTTTGTACTGCGTTCTATCACTCAAGATACCGAATACGCATATACATATACAACATATATATACGTATACATCCACAGAAAGGAAAAAAAAAATTCAAAAAGAAAAGGAAAGAACCATACACAATGTTATCAAGAGTAGCTAAGCGTGCGTTTTCCTCCACAGTTGCCAACCCCTATAAAGTCACAGTTTTGGGCGCAGGCGGTGGTATTGGACAACCATTGTCCTTGCTTCTAAAGCTTAACCACAAAGTCACCGACTTGAGATTGTACGATTTGAAGGGCGCTAAAGGTGTTGCAACGGATTTGTCTCATATTCCAACAAACTCCGTCGTCAAGGGGTTTACTCCAGAAGAACCAGACGGATTGAGCAACGCTCTAAAAGGCACAGATATGGTCTTAATCCCTGCTGGTGTGCCTAGAAAGCCTGGTATGACACGTGACGACCTGTTCGCCATCAACGCAAGCATCGTTCGCGATTTGGCAGCAGCAGCAGCCGAATCTGCTCCTAATGCAGCCATCTTGGTCATTTCTAACCCAGTCAACTCTACTGTTCCAATTGTCGCCCAAGTCTTGAAGAACAAGGGTGTTTACAACCCAAAGAAGTTATTCGGTGTGACCACCCTGGACTCTATCAGAGCCGCCAGATTCATCTCTGAAGTGGAAAACACCGATCCAACTCAGGAAAGAGTTAACGTCATCGGTGGCCACTCTGGTATTACCATCATCCCCCTGATTTCCCAAACAAACCACAAGTTGATGTCTGACGACAAGAGACACGAATTGATTCATAGAATACAATTTGGTGGTGACGAAGTCGTCAAAGCCAAGAATGGTGCTGGCTCTGCCACGTTGTCAATGGCCCATGCTGGTGCTAAATTTGCCAACGCTGTCTTGTCCGGCTTCAAAGGCGAAAAAGACGTCATCGAACCTTCCTTTGTGGACTCTCCCTTATTCAAATCTGAAGGTATCGAATTCTTTGCATCTCCAGTCACTTTAGGCCCAGATGGTATAGAAAAGATTCACCCAATAGGCGAACTATCTTCAGAAGAAGAAGAAATGCTACAAAAATGTAAAGAAACTTTGAAGAAGAATATCGAAAAGGGTGTCAGCTTTGTTGCTAGTAAATAGACTGTTCAAGAACAAAACGAAATGAAAAAAATAGGAAAATAAAAAAAACAACAATAGAAGACTACTCTCCATGAGATCACGATATCTTTTTTATTTAATTCTTTATTATATTTAACCAATTGAAAGGAAGGAAACTACTAAACGAAAGAGAAAATATTCATGCTATTTGTTACTCCTACACCTTTTCTCCTCCCGCGAACCGGGAAAAACAAAAAAGATTCAATAGGCGCGCGCGGTGTGATGATTATGATGATGATGATGATGATGATGATGATGATTAACTGAACGATTCGATTTACAGGTTTCTTTACACATACATATATAATATAAACAATTACGTACAGCTTAAAATACGTGCATATAAATGATTGAAACAGCCATTTATGGCAAGACGGTGGATGACCAATCTCGGTGTGTCCACTGGCACCTCCCAAAGGATGTAATTGCCATCAAGTTTAAATGCTGTGATAGGTACTATGCGTGTTTTGAATGTCACCAGGAGCTGAATTCTCATCCAATAGAAAGATACGACCTCCGTGACGATGCAAATAAATACTTGATTATTTGCGGAGTTTGCCGTCACGAAATGACGTTCGCAGAGTACCATGACAACAACTCAAACCTTATTTGCCCCAGCTGCGCATCTCCTTTTAATCCAGGCTGTAAACTGCACTACCATTTGTATTTCCGGAACCCCCCCTCTGTTATGTGTTGAGCATTGTTCCATGAATGCATCTTACACTCTGTTGTTCTCTTCTTGTTGAGGAAAAATGCGATGATGTATATATATCTGTATATATATGTTCACATATATATATATATATATATATATCTATTATTGTTGTTATTATTATTTAGGTCCTCCTCTTTTATTACCTGTTTTCAATCTACCCTCAAATCCGGCTCTTTTTTTTGGTACAGCACTACCGACATATTTTCTTTTCATCTTTTCTTGCTTATTTCTCTTTTTACCCTTGTTGTCTTTCCTAATCCTCAGGTTCTCTTCTCTTCTCTTTTGTCTTTCTGATATCGTATCTTCTACAACCCTCTTACGTTCGCTCCATTCAATGGCGGACTTTCTCTTTTGAGCTTCCTTTCTCTTTATAGCCTTGCGAAGTAGTTTTTCGTCATCTCTTATCTTAATCCCTTCTGCTTGCAACATAGCCTTTTGCCATTTTTCTTTTTCCTTTAGCTTGATTTGTTCTAGTTCATCCTTAGCGTCCATCTTATTCTTCTTGGCTTCTAATAGCTTTAAATGTGATTTTACATCATTCTTAGCCGGACCTTTCGTTCTACCAGCTTTTCTTAACCTTTGTAGATCTGACGTGGCCTTCGCACCATCATCAAATATGATATTTTGAAAAATTACACCATCTGCGTTAATTTCTGAATCCTTCTTGGCCTTCTTGAATTTTTTCTTCGGATTGTTTTCTAAATCACTATCAACATCGTCCACATCGGAATCAGACCCATTTTCGTCCTGATCCTGATCCTGTTCGGTTTCCAGACGCTTTCTTTTCTTCAACTCTTCCTTGCGTTTTCTTTGAGCAAGAATAGCCTCCCTAGAACCTGGCGCTTTCCTTTTAGTCTTCATATCTGTGATTCTCGCTTGTAACTTAGAACGTAACGCCTCCAAGTTTTTCTTCCTTTGCAGTTTTTCTTCCTCTGTATTAGATTTCTTTTCAACACCCTTATCGGCTTCTGTAGTATCTTTCTTAGATTCTAATGGTATTTCGTTTCCTTCGTCATCGAAGATCACTTTAATATCTTCCTCCTCCTCCTCTTCTTCATCTGGTGCTATCATCATAGGACCATCTTGTACCGGCTTCAGGTCGGAGTCTCTTTCCCCTTTTACTATCGCTTTCTTTTGTTTTTGCATTTTCATTTGCTTGAATTTTTCACCAGGTAAAACCACTGGCTTGGCATCTTTCTCCTTCTTTTTCATAACTTCTAACGTACTAGACGTTTCGTCGTCACGTTGCTCTGGGTCTAGTTTCTTCAGTTTATCGTTTTTACTCTGTTCTTTGGTTTTCTTCTTGGCCTTCCATTGCTCTTGACTTTTTTCGTCATAATAGTACTTCGCAGGAATTAGAGCCAATAAACCATCAAAGGCACTTGAATTGGCACGGAGGCGCTCTTCCAGTGAATTACTCATCTCTATTCTCCTCTATCTTTTAATTCCCAGACTTTTCTTCACCACTTACTATAACCTTCGATCCTCACTTACTATTCATCTCTAGCTCATCTCATCTCTTTTATTGTACTTTCCTCTTTTCTTTACCGGAGATGACAATAAAAGAATTCATCTTAAAAAATTTTCAACTTGGTGTCTGGGTGAAAATTATTGATTCATATAATCCTAGTGGAATCACTCTAACTTACTTTAACGGTACACAAGCTCATTATATGCCTTTACCCCCATTACTTGCGTCAATTATGTTGGGAGTCCAATCCCATAATGGTGAAGAATAACCACTGTAGACGTAGCATCACGTTTAATAATAGCAGCCCTCATTTAATTTAATTCAGTATGTGACCGGCAGGGTGACGCGCTCTGTTGCTGACAAAATTGAAAAAAAAAATTTTCAGCAGCAGCTGGCAAAACTTTCTTTTCATATTTAATTCATCTATTCCCTCTTCAATTTTGTTCAAAACTAGAGTCCATCCTCATTACCACCTCAATTCTTTGATTTTGGCCCTCGATAGATTCAAGATGTCCCAAGGTACTTTATACATTAACAGATCTCCAAGAAACTTCACTGCCGAAGCTTTGATTTCTCACTTCAAATTAGATGTCAAGATCGCCGATCTCGAACAATCTAGCGAATTCGCCTCTTTGTTCCCATTAAAGCAAGCTCCAGCTTTCTTGGGTCCAAAGGGTTTAAAGCTAACTGAAGCTTTGGCTATTCAATTTTATTGTATGTTTCAATATTTTTCTTTTTAACATAAGTTGTTTTGTGCATTTCCCATCGTTTTTTTTTTGGCATCTTTTTTTTCTCGAAATATAATGATGAAAAAAATTTTTATCAAACAGTTATCCCTGTCTGAATGGGTAATAATAGGTAACCTCTCATATGTTGATATTTGTATTTCTGATATATTTCATAAAGAAAAATGGAAGATAAGTGCTGAAAAGAAACTAAAAAAGAAGCTACAAAGCATGTCCTGAATCATGAAGAAATATGAAGAATTGATTTACTAACAGTTCTTCGATTAATGGTTGTATAACCATCGAGATACTATCAATTTAGTGGCTAACCAAGTTGCTGATGAAAAAGAAAAGGCCCGCTTATTGGGTTCCGATGTTATTGAAAAATCTCAAGTTCTCAGATGGGCTTCTCTAGCGAATTCTGATGTCATGTATAACATTGCTCGTCCATTCCTTTCCTTCAAAGGTTTGATCCCATACAACAAGAAGGAAGTTGATGCTTGTTTTGTTAAAATTGACCACATCGCTGCTATCTTCGATGCCAGATTGAGAGACTACACTTTTGTTGCTACCGAAAACATTTCTCTAGGTGATCTTCACGCTGCTAGTTCTTGGGCTTTTGGTTTGGCCACTATTTTAGGTCCAGAATGGAGAGCTAAGCACCCCCATTTGATGAGATGGTTCAACACCGTTGCTGCTTCCCCAATCGTGAAGACTCCATTTGCCGAATTCAAATTGGCTGATAAGGCTTTAACCTACACTCCACCAAAGAAGCAAAAGGCTGAAAAACCAAAGGCCGAAAAGCCAAAGGCTGAAAAGAAGAAGGAGGAAGCTAAGCCAGCTGATGAGGCTGCTCCAGCTAAGAAGCCAAAGCACCCATTGGAAGCTTTAGGGAAGTCCACATTTGTCTTGGATGACTGGAAGAGAAAGTACTCCAACGACGACACTAGACCAGTTGCTTTGCCATGGTTCTGGGAACACTACAACCCAGAAGAATACTCCATCTGGAAGGTCGGTTACAAATACAACGACGAATTAACCTTGACTTTCATGTCCAACAACTTGGTCGGTGGTTTCTTCAACAGACTGTCTGCCTCTACCAAGTACATGTTCGGTTGTCTAGTTGTCTATGGTGAAAACAACAACAACGGTATTGTCGGTGCCGTCATGGTCAGAGGTCAAGATTTCGCTCCAGCTTTCGATGTCGCTCCAGATTGGGAATCTTACGAGTACACTAAGTTGGACCCAACCAAGGAAGAAGACAAGGAATTCGTAAACAACATGTGGGCTTGGGATAAGCCTGTTGTTGTCGATGGGGAAGCTAAGGAAATTGTTGATGGTAAGGTTTTGAAATAATTTCAATAACTCTTTATTTCCTCCATATTTTCTTCCCAAATATACATAACAGTCAAACGAAACGAATTTTCAGAAAAAAATCCTGGAGTCTACTTCATGATATTATACCCATACTTACGCGTGGTTTAATTTTATGTAACGATTAACGTTCATATAATCATTATATATATTGTAATAATCTCTCAATTGAGTCTAACATCCTTTGCGATTAACCTAAGAATATTTTGGGTAATCTTGATTCTCCTCCATCTATTTCATGTTTTAGTGGGACATTTTCCATTGTACTTTGCAACAATAGCGAAAATAACCATTTTCCGTAAAAAGAAGCATCAGTCATAAACGGCGCACGTTACCCGAACTGGAACGATTTTTATCTTAAGACTGGAAAACAATTTAGGATAGAACTGAAGATAGTGCAACACGTCTGGTGATAATATGCGTTTTCAAAGCAAGATTTGTCACGGTGCTTTAGAAACACAACAAAGGAGGTATATAGAAGTTGCAGTTGCTAGAGTTTGTTTTCGTACCTAATTCTAGACCAATTCTTTTTTTCTGAAAAAAAATGGCTACTGCGTTATATACTGCAAACGATTTCATATTAATCTCTTTGCCTCAAAATGCTCAACCTGTTACCGCCCCAGGCTCCAAAACTGATTCATGGTTTAATGAGACCTTAATCGGGGGTAGAGCATTTGTTTCTGATTTTAAAATCCCCGAATTCAAAATTGGGTCTTTAGACACATTGATAGTTGAATCGGAAGAGCTGTCTAAAGTGGATAACCAAATTGGGGCTTCCATTGGCAAAATCATTGAAATTCTTCAAGGCCTCAGCGAGACCAGCACCAATGCTTATAGGACTTTACCTATCAATAACATGCCAGTTCCTGAATATTTGGAAAATTTTCAATGGCAAACCAGAAAATTTAAGTTAGATAAGTCTATCAAAGATTTGATAACATTGATTTCTAATGAGTCTTCTCAATTAGATGCTGACGTCAGAGCAACTTATGCAAATTACAACAGCGCTAAAACTAACTTGGCTGCTGCTGAAAGAAAGAAGACAGGTGACCTTTCCGTCAGATCGTTGCATGATATTGTCAAGCCCGAAGACTTCGTCCTTAATTCCGAACACTTAACTACCGTCCTTGTAGCAGTTCCCAAAAGTTTGAAATCTGATTTCGAAAAATCGTACGAAACTTTGTCTAAGAACGTTGTACCAGCATCTGCCAGTGTAATTGCTGAAGATGCTGAGTATGTGCTATTCAATGTTCATTTGTTCAAGAAAAACGTTCAAGAATTCACAACAGCTGCCAGAGAAAAGAAATTTATTCCTCGTGAATTTAACTACTCAGAGGAATTAATTGATCAATTGAAGAAAGAACATGACTCTGCTGCTAGTTTAGAACAATCCTTGCGCGTCCAATTAGTAAGATTGGCCAAGACAGCTTATGTCGATGTCTTTATAAATTGGTTCCACATTAAGGCCTTGAGAGTTTACGTGGAATCTGTGTTGCGTTATGGGTTGCCACCTCATTTTAACATCAAGATCATAGCTGTCCCACCAAAGAATCTCTCTAAGTGCAAATCGGAACTAATCGATGCTTTTGGATTTCTTGGTGGTAATGCCTTCATGAAGGATAAAAAAGGGAAAATTAACAAGCAAGATACTTCCCTTCATCAATATGCTTCTCTTGTTGACACAGAGTATGAACCATTTGTGATGTATATAATCAATTTATAATCGATTTATAATACTAACTTAGATTAATATATATTTCTGTTTTTTTTTATAATTTTCCATTTTTTATTTATAAAGAAAATACACTATAAGTTGGAATATTTGTATAGTGTAAGAGCATAAATCGATAAATTGTGACTTTGATGAACGATTGGACACTTTTTAATTTTGTCGTTGAGTTCCAATCCTTCCTTACTCATTGTTAACAAGGAAAAAGGTGAAGTTAAAAAAAAAATAGAAATTTAAAAAAAAAAATTAAAAAAAGAAAAAATAAAAATAGAAAAATTGGCACGGAAATCTACAGGATTTAGCACCAACAGGGGATTTACTAAGCATTACAGGTCAACTTTAAACTGGAAAGTTTTTTGTTCAAGGTAAGTGCAGATTCGTCAAATGCACTGGAATATAATTTCGAAAGAGCAGAATGCCTCTTCTGTATCATTACCAACTCTAGATAACAGTGAACCCTGTCACATCGAAGTTATCCTCAGGGCAATACCCGAAAAGGGATTACAAAATAATGAGTCGACCTTCAAAATAGACCCATACGACAATACTGTGTTGTTTCGCACAAATGGGCCGTTACATGACACAACCGGGGTGACCCACTCAACATTTCAATTCGATAAGGTATTCGATGCCAATGCCACACAGGAAGATGTTAAAGAATATCTTGTACATCCAGTAATAAATGACGTTTTGAGTGGTTATAATGGTACCGTAATAACATATGGGCCAAGTTTCAGTGGGAAATCGTATTCCCTTATTGGATCAAAAGAGAGCGAAGGAATTTTACCGAATATATGCAAAGCCTTATTCGAAACGTTGGAAAAAAATGCAGAAACGAAGGGAGATAACTACAGCGTAAGTGTTTTGGCATTCGAAATATATATGGAGAAAACCTATGATTTATTGATACCGCTACCGCAAAGAAAACCATTAAAGCTCCACCGTTCTTCAAGTAAAATGGACTTGGAGATCAAAGATATTTGTCCGGCACATATCGGGTCGTATGAAGACTTAAGAAGCTACATTCAAGCGGTCCAAGACGCCGACAATAGGATGGGATGTAGCGGCAAGACAGAGAGATCAAAATCACACCTAGTTTTTCAATTACACGTAGAACAGAGAAATAGAAAGGATGATATATTAAAAAATAGTTCCCTATATTTGGTTGATTTGCACGGGTCAGAGAAGTTCGATAAAAGAACTGAAAATACCTTATCACAAGATGCGTTGAAAAAATTGAACCAATCCATTGAAGTATTAAAAAACACTGTGCGATCATTGTCAGTAAAAGACCGGGATTCAGCATATAGTGCAAAAGCATCGCATAGTTCCGCTTACCGTGACTCGCAGTTAACAGAAGTATTAAAAGATTCCCTTGGGGGAAATAGGAAAACAAAAGTGATATTGACATGCTTTTTAAGTAATGTTCCAACTACCCTATCAACACTAGAATTTGGTGACAGTGTTAGACAGATCAATAACAAGGTCGCAGATAACACCACAGGTTTAAATTTGAAAAAGAAAATGGACCTGTTTATTCAGGACATGAAAATTAAGGACGATAATTACCTTGCCCAAATCAACATATTAAAAGCTGAAATAGACTCTTTAAAGAATCTTCGCAGTGAACCCATTTACGAAGATGACGCGAAAACGATGTTAGAAAATAGCAAGAAAGAAAATAGCAAACTAAAGCTTCAATTGGACAGTATTACACAATTATTGAGTAGTTCAACCAATGAAAATCCTAACAACCGTATTGACGAAGAAGTTGCTGAAATACTAACAAAAAGATGTGAACAGATTGCTCAGCTTGAGTTATCATTTGATCGACAAATGAATATCAACTCCAAGTTGCAGCAAGAGCTAGAATACAAAAATTCCAAAGAGGAAGCCTTAGAGTCTATGAACGTTAGGCTACTAGAGCAAATCCAGCTTCAGGAAAGAGAGATTCAAGAACTTCTAACTTCTAACGCTATCTTAAAGGGCGAACTGGAAACTAACGTTAAGCTTACTGAAACACGCAGTGAGAGAATAAAATCTTTGGAAAGTTCTGTCAAAGAGCTTTCTATTAATAAATCTACGATCTCATCTCCTAGAAGAGGTTCAATTAGTTCATCGTCGGGTAATACCATGTTGCATATCGAGGAGGGTTCTGAAGTATCTAATAGTCCTTGGTCAGCTAATACTTCCTCAAAACCTATAGGATGGGGTGTAAGAAAGGTTTCTTCTAGTAGTATTGCAACCACGGGATCTCAGGAGTCTTTTGTATCGAGACCGTTTAAGAAGGGATTAAATCTCCATTCCATAAAAGTCACTTCAAGTACTCCGAAAAGCCCCGCTTCTGGAAGCTGACTATAATTGAGTTCAATAACCGTGTGATACAATTATGTAGTACCTTTGTAATTATAATCATGATGATAACGCTAATAATCTACCTATTATGTTGATGCAAAGGTGTACTTTTCTGCGACCCTTCTTCTTCGGCGGCTATTCGTTCACAATGACTTTGAAAAATGAAAAAAATTGAAAATAAAAAATTTCTGCTCGATGAGATGAGATGAGTTATAATATATACGTAAGATTTCGTCAGGAAGAGGTTCTAAAAATCTATGGGCATTACTCATGGCAGCTAATACCAATATCAGCACTGGATCAAAGTATGTTTCTAAAAAACCAAAAGTTAGAAAGAATGTACATCCATTCACGAGTAATACACGGACTAAGAGGGCCAGTAAAGTCATAAAATTTAATGATTCAGACGAGGGCGATCATGTTTCAGAACAACTTTTGAAGGAAAGAAATACCGTTTCTTATAAATCGTTGAAAAGTCGGGCAAATGATTTACTTAAAATGAGAGAAACACTTCCAGTTTATCAACATAAAAGTGAAATAATGTCATACATTGAAAGCAATCCTGTTACCGTGCTTATTGGTGAAACAGGTTCTGGAAAATCAACCCAAATTCCACAATTCATATTAGAGCAATTATACGATACAAAGAAGCATGGAACGATTGCTGTGACTCAACCTCGTCGTGTCGCAGCTATCAATTTGGCTACACGTGTTGCTCAAGAACATGGTTGTAAATTGGGTGACCAAGTAGGTTATTCTGTTAGATTTGACAATACAACTACTACAAGAACAAGACTTAAGTATCTGACCGACGGTATGTTACTTAGGGAACTTATGATGAATAGTGACCTCCGGGAATACAGCGTCATCATCATCGATGAAGCGCATGAAAGAACTGTGCTAACAGATTTGATATTGGGGTTCTTGAAATCCCTAATGCAAGGACCAAGGCAAGATTTGAGAATAATCGTTATGTCCGCAACATTGCAAGCCGAAAAATTTAGTGAGTTCTTCAACAATGCTCCAATTTTGTTTGTAGAAGGAAGAAAATTTGACGTCAAACAATATTACTTGAAGGCACCAACGGACGATATAGTAGACGCCGTCATCAGGTGCTGTATACAAATAAATCAAGGTGAAGAACTAGGAGATATCTTATGTTTTTTGCCAGGTCAAGAAGAGATTGACAAGGCGGTGACTATAATGGAGAAAATTGCTAAATATGTTTCAGATGAGACGCCAGTACCATTAATAGTCCCTTATCCTTTATATGCTGCACTTCCTCCAGTTCAGCAAGCCTTGGTTTTTGCACCAATAAAGGGTTTCAAGAGGAAAGTTGTCTTCAGTACGAATATTGCAGAAACATCTGTTACCATATCCGGTGTTAAGTTTGTCGTCGATTCAGGTCTTCGAAAAGTCAAAGTTTGGAGACATCAGCTGGGATTAGCGACTTTACTTACCGTACCCATTTCTCAGGCAAGTGCTATGCAGAGAAGTGGTCGTGCTGGTAGAGAAAGTGAAGGCAAAAGTTTCAGGCTTTATTGTGAATCTGATTATATGAAACTGCCGAAGCAAAGTGAACCTGAGATAGCCAGGAGTGACGTCACATCTCCTGTGCTAATGCTGAAGAGATATGGTGTTGATGATCTACTAAATTGGACCTGGTTTGAAAACCCTGGTAAAGAGGCTATAGTCATGGGCCTTCAGGAACTTTATGAATTGGGTGCCCTTGACACTCGTGGAAAAATAACAAAACGGGGTCAGCAAATGGCTCTGTTACCGTTACAACCGCATTTAAGTAGTGTCTTAATTAAAGCCAGTGAAATTGGCTGCTTGAGCCAAGTCATTGATATTGTTTCCTGCCTCAGCGTAGAAAATTTATTATTAAATCCATCACCGGAGGAAAGAGACGAGGTGAACGAGCGTCGTTTGTCCTTATGCAACGCTGGTAAAAGGTATGGTGACCTCATTATGCTGAAAGAGCTTTTTGATATTTATTTCTACGAACTGGGGAAAAGTCAAGATGCAAGTTCTGAAAGAAATGACTGGTGCAAAGGGTTGTGCATTTCAATACGTGGGTTTAAAAATGTGATTCGCGTCAGAGATCAGTTAAGAGTTTATTGTAAACGTCTGTTCTCTTCAACAAGTGAAGAAAGTGAAGTCAAAAAGATTGGTGAAGATGGTGAGGTAATTTCAAAGATATTGAAGTGTTTCTTAACTGGGTTTATCAAAAATACAGCTATAGGGATGCCAGACAGGTCTTATAGAACTGTTTCCACCGGAGAACCGATAAGCGTTCATCCGTCATCTATGCTATTTATGAACAAAAGCTCTCCCGGTATAATGTACACAGAATATGTCTTTACTACGAAGGGGTATGCCAGAAATGTTAGTAGAATCGAACTCTCATGGCTGCAAGAAGTTGTCACTAATGCAACCGCCGTGGCAAAGCAAAAAATTTCTGATTCAAAATAGGCCACACATTCTTACTATATATATATACGATAACTACCTTTCGAATTGTATTTTGGCTTTTTTCGTGAAATTATCTCGGGAAAAGGGCGAAATTGCGATTTTGCCGTTGCCATTTGGGAAGAAATAAAAGATCAGGAAAAAAAAGAGAAAAGAAGTGGGCATATTCCTCCCAGTAAACCGTTGTCTCCTCTTGAAAACGAAGAAATTATTTGAGCAACAGGTTAAAACAAGATAGTCGCAACTAATTCTGTGGGGTCTGAAAGAATTGCGAAACAATGAGATTTCATGATAGTATACTAATCTTCTTTTTTTTGGCATCGCTTTACCAACATGTTTATGGTGCAAGACAGGTCGTTCGTCCAAAGGAGAAAATGACTACTTCAGAAGAAGTTAAACCTTGGCTACGTACCATCTATGGAACCTCAAAGGAATTAGTCACTCCAACGGTTATTGCTGGTGTTACTTTTTCGGCGAAACCAGAAGAAACACCAAATCCGTTGAAGCCTTGGGTGTCTTTAGAGCATGATGGTAGGCCAAAGACTATTAAACCAGAAATCAAGAAGGGTCAAACTAAAAAGGGAAGACCTGATTATAAAACCTACTTTAAGACGGCAGTAACCCACACATATTCTTATGAAGATTTGAAAGCCCACAACATGGACCCTAATCAAAAACATGTAGAGGAGGAGTATATCGATGAAGATGACACGTACGTCTCCTTAAATCCTGTTGTTAGATGTACTCCTGATCTTTACTTCAATAAAGGTCTAGCAAAGGATATCCGCAGTGAACCATTTTGTACCCCTTATGAGAATTCTAGATGGAAGGTTGACCATACTTACTTCGTTAGTTGGTATACAAGATTTTTTGAAGATGTTAATTCCGGCGAAGTCGCTGATCAGGTTCGTGTTCATCTGTCCTATGTCAAGGAAAACCCAAGAGAGAAGGGCAATTACAAAAGAGATCTTCCTGGAACTTTTTTCTCATCTGAATGGATTGATAATCTCAACGGCCTAATGGCAATTGAAGTCGATGAAGATTGGTTGCAAAACGAATTTGAGCGTAGGATAGTTGTATCAGTTCAGCCAAAATATATACCAGATGAAGATTTCAATCCACTACAGTATGGTGTTTTGTTACATATCACTAAGGGTTCAAGAGTGTTTAAGCCCACTAAGGAGCAACTGGCTTTAGATGATGCAGGTATAACAAACGACCAGTGGTACTATGTTGCACTATCTATTCCCACTGTCGTAGTGATATTTTTTGTCTTCATGTACTTTTTCTTATACGTTAACGGAAAAAACAGAGATTTCACAGATGTTACCAGAAAAGCTTTAAACAAGAAACGCCGTGTTTTAGGTAAGTTTTCGGAGATGAAGAAATTCAAAAACATGAAAAATCATAAGTACACGGAGCTGCCATCTTATAAGAAAACAAGTAAACAAAATTAGATTCCCTCCTAGTATGCATTCTCCTTTTTCTCGAGGGCAATTATCTTCCGTTAAACTAGAACA
This sequence comes from Saccharomyces paradoxus, assembly GCF_002079055.1. NCBI lineage: Eukaryota > Fungi > Ascomycota > Saccharomycetes > Saccharomycetales > Saccharomycetaceae > Saccharomyces > Saccharomyces paradoxus. The sequence continues at coordinate 306,960 of NC_047497.1, forward strand.
AAAACACTGCTGACAAGCTTATTTTTTTATTATTTAATTTATCTTAACTCGATTTTGTATAAGTACAGAAGTCCATATACTTATTTTTTACTCTCTCCGATAGTACATAAATTAAAATTGAAATTAAAATAGGAGCATACCACCCAATACTGACATACATGAATAATGTGCACAACGGTTTTGATATCTGATAAGTACAGAAGTGCGTTGAATATCTTCTAGGTCAAAAAGTACGTTGCATCTTGCTTTTTCCCCTCTAAATTTTCTTTTATATCCATTTCTGTCTCGCAGCGACTTCACATATTTTTTCCAGTGTAATCACTCTTGGATCAGGCTTAAAATGATGTTCCGCCACATTATCATCTCCTTCTACATTCTTGTTAAGTAGGCTGTCTTCATCGTCCTCGCTGTTATCCACATTGTCATCATCCTCGTCATCATCTCCGCCGACATCTTCAATGTAGTAGAAAAAGGGTTCCAACACCAACATAATTTTCCAGAAGTTGTTCGTGCCACAATTGGCAAACAACACATCCACAAGTGCAGGTAGGTACTCTAGTTCAATGTACTCCTCTGCGCAACAGACAAACTCATCTAATTCGTAATCTTGTTCGTCAGCAGATAATGTGGAATACATTTCTGATAATAAGGTCAATTCTTTACTGATTGTCTTTGGAATATCTTCTCGAGCTTGCCATAACAGCTTTTGTGCTCTTTCCAGTCTTTCTTGGCTAACGACATCATCTTTGCTCTCTTTTTCGCTTTTCTCACTTTTGACATTTTCAGATTCTTGTAGAGAAGGCAAAAACCCGTTCTTTTCACTTTTAACCATAAGTTCATTATACTCGTTATAGAGGGAAATAATTTTCATCATAGGTTTGTATAATTGCTGACAGACTTTCATCTCTGAATAAGGCACAATGACCTTTTCCAAATAATGGTTGATCAATCCTTCCATGAAGTTTGCCCAAATAGACGAAAAAACGTAATCCTCATCGTAAGTCGATTCCGTAAAATCTTGGTTGATGTTATGCTGTATGATCTGTTCTGTCAAAGTTGGAAAAAGGTTTTTATGGGTTTTTACCATTTCATCCTTCAAAGTATTAAATTCAGCTCTATCTCCGCCTTTAGCAGAATTTTCCAAACCATCATCCGATGAAGACGATTCTGAGTTCTTATCACCTTCTGTTTTATCCAGCCAGTATTCCGGACCACCTTTTTCAGACAAAGTGACCAACAAAAGAAAGAGTTTTACTTTAACCCACGGGTTTAACGAGTTTACATAAGCATCCGTGATTTTGCTAACATCGACATCTATTTTTCTGTGGATGCACTTGATAAACTTTTCGATGTAATGTGACTTCTTCAATCCATATTTTTCATTAAGGTATCCAACCGAGGTGATCACGTCGTAATTCGTATTCTCCAAGTTCGTATGCTTCAAAAAGTTAAACATCGACTTTCGTCTATTCCCGTAATGTCTCCCATTCTTCTTCTTTCTTCTAATCTTCTTCTCTTTTGAAGTGCTCAATTTAAGACATCTTTTACAGGTACAGTCCTTTGATGATGGCTCGTTGGCCGCTTGCTTGGGTAATAAATCTTTAGCCATCTTGTTTGACCCGCTATAGTAATCTTGATTTATAACGTTAATTTTCCCTACAAACGCAAAGGAAAACGATCAAGGCAAGCTATAATGATGATTATTTTTCTCGTATAACAATAAATAGTATGAATTCTTAATTTTTTCCAGATCGCAAGTTAGTAGTCGATCTGCCAGCTTTCGTTATATTTCAAAAAAGCAATTGCACAAAAAAGTCACCGAAAACGAGGACTTTTTCACTGCGTTCAAGATTAGATCTATATAATGAATACTAAATTCTCTAACTAATTTTGCCCTACAGAACACATGATTTATGAGAGTAAAGTTACTTCCAACATGTCAAAGTCATCCTCGTCTATATAAGTGCATAGAACGGTGCGATCGTTGAATTGCGTACCCGGCAGTTCCTCCATCGCGTGTTTTGCCGCCTCCAAAGTCTTGAATTTAACATAAATATTACCGGCTCCGGAAGCCAGGTTTTCAAAATTAAGTCTGTAATCGACCCCAGGTTGGCATATTTTAATCGTGTCTATTCCCGTAATACTATACTTTAATGTTTCTTTAATTTCTGTGATAAAGGTCTCATCTTTTAAATCCAATGGATCAAGGCAATTCAAGAGCAACAAAACTCTCGATTCAACACGAACAGATTGGGTAACAAGATTTGGTAGGCTTTGAAACGTAATCCATGAAGTAACTTGTGATGTCTTGCCATCATTTGGTTTGAACCACTTATATGGTTTTAATTTATCAAGAACATCCTGAGTGACCACCTCAAACAATATCAGAGCACATTTTGTGAATTCGAAATCTTTCCCAGTATTATTTGCACTGGATGAACTTTTGTAAAAGAGTGGCTTAGCAGTACCCTTTTTCACGTTAAACGATGAAAGAAACTCTTCCATTTTACCTTCTCCACCTTCACCCATATTTTCCGACTCTTCTAAAGCAATCACTGTACCTCGGCAAAATCCGACCAAATGGTCAAGCTGTTGAATATAATCATTAGGCCTTCCCCATTTCAAATCGGTAGTACCAAGCTTCATGCTAAAGAATGATCGGCAGGCCAAAACCATAGTACTACAAATTTGGGAACTAAACTCAACAATAATATGGTCCGGCCTCCCTTCACCAATAAAATAGTTTGCAATTTTAAAGTCCTCCGCATTACTTTCAGTTTCCTGAAGGCCTAAAACAAAATTTTCAAGCAAATCTTTCAAGTTGGCTACAATTTTGGGGTTGCTGCTATGAGATAAGCCCGAAATTACAAGCCTTGAATTTGCCTTGGATGAGGCCATGTTATAGTAAGCCGGAGAATCAAATGATGAACCCGGGTACATTACATTTTGAGAATTATAGTTCATATCGTGTTTATTGGTTTGCAACTGCCTTTTATCACGGTCACCATTGAAATTAGAAGCCTCGTTTTTCCTTTGGTAATTGGAATGATCATAGTTTCCATTTCCATTCCTTCCTCTTCTATCCGACCTCTCATTTCTTCCTCTTCTTTCATCCCTTTGCCTGCCATAAGAATTGTTGCTCCATTGAGGTCCCGCGGTATGACTATTGAACCTATTTTCTCTATTATATGATCTTCCCGATGCATCTCTATAACCTCGACGATAAGGACCTGCCCTTGTTTGTTCATAGGTTGTCCGATTCGCGCTCATAGTAGTTGATGATGATATTCCTCTAATATGGGAATGTGGGGCATCTCTACTTTTGGGTGCTTTCGGAAGCTCACTGTCATTTTTTTGCCTCTTAACGTGTGCGTCCATAACTGCATTATCCGTGATGTGTCTTTTGTTCTCAATCGGCACAAGATCCCTGTCTGATTTTCCTATAGACTCCATAATTTTGGATCTCAGATCCTCCAGTCTCTTTTCGTCAGCCATTTCTGCGTGCTTGTTCTCTGTGTCAAACTGCGCTCTCCTCTAGTTCTTCTCCATATGAACGTATACGGTTTGATTTCTCTCATCTCGAATTTTTTTCAGGACTCGTTAATTAGGCGCGCGCCTCAATAAATACTATCGAACACGCTGTTATAAAAGTGGTTCATTCTCCAAAGTAATCTTAATTAAATTGCTTCTATAGCACTTCAGTATTTCTTTGCACTGCATATAGGTACGCATAATACCATGCGAAACATTTTAAGGCTTTTATTTTTTACTGCTTTTATTGCTATAGGGTCTCTAGCAGCCGTTTTAGGTGTTGATTACGGTCAACAAAATATCAAGGCCATTGTAGTTTCACCGCAAGCTCCATTAGAACTTGTGCTCACTCCAGAAGCAAAACGGAAAGAAATTTCTGGTCTTTCAATAAAGAGATTACCAGGTTATGGTAAGAATGATCCAAATGGAATTGAAAGAATCTACGGTTCCGCTGTTGGCAGTCTGGCAACAAGGTTTCCTCAAAACACATTGTTGCATTTGAAACCATTACTTGGGAAATCACTAGAAGATGAAACAACTGTAACTTTGTATTCGAAACAACATCCTGGTTTAAAAATGGTATCAACAAATAGAAGTACTATTGCATTTATGGTTGATAATGTGGAGTATCCGTTGGAAGAGTTAGTGGCAATGAATATCCAAGAGATTGCTAGTAGAGCCGATTCACTGTTGAAAGATAGAGACGCAAGAACCGAGGACTTTGTAGACAAGATAAGCCTTACAATCCCTGACTTTTTTGACCAACATCAAAGGAAAGCACTTCTAGATGCCAGTTCAATAACCGCAGGAATCAAAGAGACATATCTAGTTAGCGAAGGAATGTCTGTTGCAGTTAACTTCGTGCTAAAGCAGCGCCAATTTCCACCAGGTGAATTACAGCACTATATTGTGTATGACATGGGAAGTGGCTCTACTAAGGCCTCAATGTTTTCTATATTGCAGCCGGAGGACATTACTCAGCCCGTTACAATAGAATTTGAGGGATACGGGTATAATCCACATCTAGGTGGTGCAAAATTTACTATGGATATTGGCAGCTTGATCGAGAATAAGTTTTTGGAAACTCAACCAACTATAAGAACTGATGAATTGCATGCTAATCCCAAGGCCTTAGCAAAAATCAACCAGGCAGCAGAAAAGGCAAAATTAATATTAAGTGCTAATTCTGAGGCAACTATTAATATAGAATCATTGATCAACGACATTGATTTCCGCACTTCTATCACTAGACAGGAATTCGAAGATTTTATTGCAGACTCGTTACTGGAGATTGTAAAACCCATAAATGACGCTCTGACAAAACAATTTGGTGGTAACAAAACAAATTTACCTGAAATAAATGGAGTCATTTTGGCGGGCGGCTCTTCCCGTATTCCTATTGTGCAGGATCAGTTAATCAAACTCGTATCCGAAGAGAAAGTGTTAAAAAATGTTAATGCTGACGAATCAGCTGTGAATGGTGTTATTATGAGAGGTATCAAACTATCAAACTCATTTAAGACTAAGCCATTAAATGTTGTTGATCGCTCTATAAATACTTATGCATTCAAATTATCAAATGAATCTGAAATGTACGATGTGTTTACCAGAGGAAGTGCTTATCCAAACAGAACATCTATTTTGACTAATGCAACTGATTCAATTCCTAGAGATTTTACCATTGATTTATTTGAGAATGATAAACTGTTCGAAACTATCACAGTAGATCCAGGAGCTGTAAAAAGCTCATATTCTTCCGATAAGTGCTCTTCTGGAGTGGCGTATAACATCACTCTTGATTTGTCTAGTGATAGGTTATTCTCAGTTCAAGAGGTTAGCTGCGTTTGCCAAAGTGAAAATGAAGCAGGTAGCTCCAAGCAAACTAAAAACAAAGGCAGTCGCTTGGCTTTTAGTTCTGAAGATGTTGAGATCAAAAGACTTTCTCCTTCAGAACGTTTCCGTTTGCATGAGCATATCAATTTGCTCGATAAACAGGATAAGGAAAGATTTCAATTCCAGGAAAATTTGAACGTCCTTGAAAGTAATTTGTATGATGCCAGAAACTTGCTAATGGATGATGAAGTTATGCAAAATGGACCAAAATCCCAAGTAGAAGAGTTATCGGAAATGGTTAAGGTCTATTTAGATTGGCTCGAAGATGCATCCTTCAATACTGACCCTGAAGATATAGTTAGCAGAATTAGAGAGATTGGAATATTAAAAAAGAAAATTGAGCTTTACATGAATTCGTCAAAGGAACCTTTGAACTCTCAACAATTTAAAGGAATGCTTGAAGAAGGGCGTAGACTACTACAGTCTATAGAAACCCACAAGAAGACCGTTGAAGAATTTTTAAGTCAATTTGAAGCCGAATTTGCAGACACCATAGATAATGTTAGAGAAGAATTTCAAAAAACTAAACAACCAGCGTATGTGTCTAAGGCGTTATCTACATGGGAGGAGACCCTAACCTCTTTCAAAAGTGCAATTAGCGAAGTTGAGAAACTCCTGGCAAAAAATCTCTTTGGCGAAGACCTTCGTGAGCAGTTATTTGAAATCAAATTAAAGTTTGATATGTATCGTACGAAACTAGAGGAAAAACTACGTCTTATCAAAAGCGGTGATGAAAGTCGCTTAAATGAAATAAAGAAGTTACATTTAAGAAAGTTCCGCTTGCAAAAGAGAAAGGAAGAAAAACTGAAAAGAAAGCTTGAACAGGAACAAAACAGGGGCAAGAATGAAACAGAATCGATAGTAAATAACTCCGCCGACGATAGAACCACTCTTCTAAATGATAAGACGACCGAGTCGAATCTAAGCTCAAAGGAAGAAATTTTGCATGATGAATTATAGAAGAATCTTTATAATCTATAGCATTAGATTTATTCTCTGATACCAATTTCAGATACCTACATGAATTTAACCACTTGTTATTTTCTTTTTTCACAGAGATAATTGTGAATACTAAATACTGCCTTTCTTGTATGCGGGAAGGACTATGTGATCTCCGGAACAAAATGTTGTTCCTATCTTGTTACCCGATTGTCTATTGTTTGATGGTGGGGCATTTTCGAGAGATGGCTTATTTAAGTATAAGACAGATAATGATGCATAGAACAGTGGATATGCGTATTACACTCGTAAAATAATAGTACCATTGAAACAATTCCAGAAAGTTTAAAAAAAAACATATAAATATAAAAGAAAAAAAAAAGGAAGAATTTCGAGGCTGCTACGAAAACCTGAAGTAATAATAAACGTGGAAAGTTTGTAATATCCATAAGAGAAAGGACGTACTGGTTGCTGCAAAGGTAAGTAAGTTATTATTTGTTCGATGCTGGAAACTAACACTTTTGCTTCGGAGAAAACGCAACCGGAAGCCTCAAATCAGAAAGAGAGCCGCTTGTCTCCTTTAGCCAGCTTCATTTTTCCGGACTTCAGGGCATTGTTCAACATAGGATTCAATTTATATTCTAATCTAAACTACAAAGAGGTAGATATCAACGGATTTGAAATTTACATTGTTGAACAATGGGCAGCCCAGAGAAAAATATCAACTCTAATCACTTCATATACGGGCAACTTACAGGATACTATTTCTGCGGTGGAGGTTGCTCTTCCAGAAGATCCTGAGGAATGGCCGTGTTGTTTGAAGAAATACCATGAAGAACTGTTGAAGTTTTCCAGTCCAAAAAAGACAGTTAAAGGAACTTTGTTTGTTACGAACCTTTCTTCTTTCAAATCTACGTTAAACTTACTGCATGTGGAGTGTGGTAATCTAAAGAAAATCTGGAAAAACTTTAAAACGAACTACGACTTGAAGAGGTTACATTGCGGCGGGCGTTCAGCTCAGTTGTTGAAAAAGACGCCCAGTGCCTCAATAGCGAAGTTTGCACAGTTGTACAAATTTCCGAACTCAGCATTTTCTCATGAAATAACATCGGATTTCCAACAAAACCTTCTTCAGAATGACAACAGTTCTATAAGTAGCGTAGAAAATATTGCTGTTAACCATTGCCCTGTGGTCGAATTAACCACTCTGATACAAATATCACTCAGTTATTTTGCACTGTTTGAATACAAGAAGGAGAGAGATGGCCTGCTATGCAATGGAACGAAGCAATCTCTTGAAAAATGGTGGGAAATATATGGCAAACGATACCACGGCATCGATAAGCCGAAGAACGAAACAATCCTTGGTCCAACTACAGTGGCATCACTACTTAGTCTCGTATTGACTTGCTACTTCAAATTGATGGTAGAAGATTGCATGTCGGCAAAAGATCCATTTGATGAAGAAGAGTTTTATTCTGGTCTTTATGCATTCCAAAAAAAATACGGATTATCCAAAAACAATAGACAGACCTCCTTAGACGAACGAACAGTCGATAAATTATTTGAAGTATCTTCCAAGACTTCAAACAAAGATATTTTCAAATTTAAAAAGGTTGTGAAGTCAACTGTTCAAGATATGACTGGGAAAGGAAACTTTATGCACCTATCCAATGAGATATTAACAACCGATTTAGATACCCTAGTAAAGAATATACACGGTGGATCCCTTGGTAAGCTCTGGAAAGGAAGAAATGCTTCAAGGAAGGAAACGAGTATGGTCTGGGAAAGAAAGACCTTTTTAAGTTTCAAATTTGAACGTGGTGATCCATCTTTGCAATTAGACAATAATGAGCTATTTTATGGTACAATTGTACCAAATGAGCCATTAGCGACACCCAACAAGGAAGGCGATGACACGCAATCCTCGAAGAGAAATAGTATATATGATACTGCTAATGGTTCAAAATCATCGTTATCTATCTCATCAATGTTCTGTAATTATGATGAAACCCGCTACAAAAGTACTAGCAACCTTAATAGGACTTATAAGGGGGAATATTTTCGGCGTAATTCGATCCCCTTCTGTAACGATGGTATACATGATACTAAAAAAATATCCGCGGACCTTAACAAGATAGAAGGAATGTATCGCTGCAACTCATATTCTGAGGTACAAAATGCAATAGAACTCTGGAATTTGCCGTTCGACTCATCAGTCATCAGATTAGCAAGAGATTTGCTTAAAGTACAGAGTCTAATGTCAGTCCAACGTCAGCTTGATGAAATACGTGACGGATATTTGGGAAAAAATTCACAAAGATCATACCAGAAAGATTTGAGGTTCCGACAAAGCTTAAACAAATTGCAGGAAATGTGTGAGAAATGTAAGAGAGGTTCTAACGAATTTCACTGGGAATATAGTAACGTGCAAAACAAGCAGCAAATTTTGGAGAGTGAGAAAAAGGATATGACATCACTTTCTTCAAAACTAAAGTATAATGTTCGTATCCTGGATAGACGTGTAAGAGATGTTGAGACCAGCGTAGATCATTTTGATCGCAAGTTAGAGGATGTTAGAAAGAAGCTTCTAGAGCAAAATAATAGTAAACAGATATCTATGGCCTTAGAAAGTCCTTGCAATAAATTTGAATTTGACAGTTTTATGGACTCTATGGTGCAGTCTGAACAGACTAAATATGAAGGGCTGTGTTTTAAAATTCTAGACAAGAGAAGTCTTCGAAAACTTAAAAAGGAATTCTGGAAATGGAGCACTTGGACATTTGATACCTTCTTATACAAAAATAGACCTAATAAGGAGAAAGAGGTACTATAAGAGTTTCCTCACTCTGGGACTGCCGTAGCTGATCTATTAGATTGGCTGACGCATGAGATGCACTAATTTAGAGAGTCATATACTTATAGATATTATAAAGATTCATAATTGTAAAAATTTTGCCATTCGGGGATGTACAATCAATATTGTTAGAATAGTGAGTTATTATCCTTCATAACTAATCAAGGAGTGGTCATATGAAGTAATCAGACCCAATAATTCATTCATATTTTAGGATGGAGAATGATATGTGACAACGTGATAATGTGGCGTAGTAAAATTAAAGGTCTATTACTTGAATGATTAACTTGACATTTGCATATAAAAATATGAGTCGTTACATTCAAACCGTAAATGGTCTCATCGTTATTAGATTGGTCATAATGAATATGACCAATCGGCGTGTGTTTTATATACCTCTCTTATTGAGAATTGGGGGAATAGTTAGATAATGGTTGGAATTCCAATGTTTTTAAAGCCTATAATATTAGGTATACAGAATACATTATAAGTTCTCCTCGAGGATATAGGAATCCACAAAAGGGAATCGATAGTTCTACATAATAATAATACTATATCTTCTTTCCTTTTATATGTTGTCACTCATTTTCCTATTACATTACCAATCCTTGCGTTTCAGTTTCCACCAAATTTGGTGACTGTTTCTCAATCTTTATGTTATCTTCTTACACCGCATGTGATAATATACTACTAAATAGATGATATTAAAAATTTATTCCAACACTTATATAGTATAAGAAGGTCCATACGTTTTTTATTCCTCATTAATACTATTATTAACCTCTAATTATCAACAAATTGTTTTATGTTGCTCCTATAATATAGCCATCACTGTTTTCCTGCTCCAGCAGGACTAGTATCGATTTAATTCTTCACTATTTCAAGATGAAGCGGTGGCTCAATGGTAGAGCTTTCGACTCCAATTAAATCTTGGAAATTCCACGGAATAAGATTGCAATCGAAGGGTTGCAGGTTCAATTCCTGTCCGTTTCATTTTTTCTTGTCTATTCAGTGCTAATTATATACATATCGATTATGCTCTTTCTCTGAAAATGATGCTTTGATTGACATGATAATTCCTGTTAGAAAAATTATCTTGCCTTTGCCGTATAGTTAAATACTTTATTTTTTAACTCCCTTATTTCTAGTTTAAGTCTGGGTATTTCAATTTCCGCGACATATTGCTACCGCCTTTTACATATTTCGAACGGCTTACATAAGTATATACTTATCTTGACAAATTACAGCCAGTTAGTTAACTTCAAAGTTGAATCACAGAGGGGTGTGAAGATCCAAATTACATGCGAATTTAGAGTCCTAACATAATGTGACTGTTTCGATTCTTAGAATGTTTGCTAAGCTACCGTGACGTGATACTAACATCTTATGGACTGACTCCAATTTTATTGTAATATTACTGAAAATTTAAACGAATGCTCCAATGTCATTATATTACGTAGTTTCCTATGACATTATGATATAAGCGTGGATAATCCCTAGGATCGTGAATTACTTCTACTGCCAAAACACAAATTATAACATACGACAAAGGTTACACAGTTTTGTATTACATCTCACATACTAATTTAAATCCTTGGGGGTTAATCGTAGTAACGTAGTAAATAGTACGGTTGTTTATAAGGCTAACATCACCATATTATGTGACAGGTTATTTCTAGCAAGGTAAAAGCATTGTTCTGGTTTTTCAAAGGTAAGTAAATTTTTGATTTCCAATTGTCACAACATACAATATTGATTTGCGTTATCTCCCGCCTCTTGCTAATCATTATAAATAGCATCAACCATGTCAATTAAACACGATATATAGAGATTAAGCAGATCTAATGATCACCTAGCAACTTTCTCCACCGGTTGACGAGGCCATGCACATTTTTAACTGTGGATTATGGCAATCCAAAATGTACCGTGCATTTCCCCCCTTTAATCCTGTATCCAATACTAAATTCCTGATTTCAATCGACCTACACATTACTGAGCGTTAAGAAGCACCTAATTATTCGGTGAAAAAGAGAAACAGCCCGCAAAGTCATTAAAAATCACGAAGTGGCATAATAATCTGTTATCCCTCTTTTTCGATAGCGCACGTAACAGTGATTCAAATATTTTTCTTTACCAAATGAAATGATTTAATAGTAGCCTTAAAATAACACTTTCGAACCTCTGGCATTTCCGTGCCGGTTTTTTTTTTGGCAGGCCTGTATAAAAGTACAGCTTACTTTATATTAGACCCCTGTTTAATTGAATTTGTCCTCCAAAGAACTAGCTATTCAAAAAATAGAAAAATGCAATTCTATGGGTAATGCCTCGTGTTTTCTTATCTGATAAAAATACAACATGTCGCTTGTAGAACACTAAACCTTCTCAAAACAATTTTATTGTGGAGTAACAAATGCAATCAGAAGGGCCGTTTGAGTAGAATATATAGTCTTTGATCCCGGGATAATGTAGATTGACAAGACGACTCGTTAAGACGCTATAACCACTTACTGTCCGCTATATTCACAAGGATTAATTTCTGAAGAGGGCGGTAAAAAGGCCACAAAGTTCTTGAAAGCAATCAAGAAGACTAAGAACTATGTTTTGGGGGTGCTCTGTCTGGGCTGAACGGAAGTTTTTGATTTCAAGTCCCTAAAACAGGGTTTTTGGGTCATTGAATAGACAATATCGAAGACAATACCGTTAACCTCTTCAAAACTTTATACATTATCTATGGAGGTCTGAAGTTATTTGCTAGGATAAGAAACTGCTCACCCGAAAATTTTGCATCTAACTACACTAAAGAACATTTGTTTTGATCAGACTCGCTTGGGTTTTATATCTTGTAGAAGCTCAAAGGTTGTCGGATTTATCACCAAGAAAAGTAGAAAAGAGGACACCACAGAAATATTGGTTTCTCAGGTTAAATAAAGGACAACGTTTTACTATTAGGCCGGTTGAGCTTATTTCTTCCCATCTCTTCGGACATTCTATTCCTATCTGGTGTGTATATGATATATTGACGGACTCCTGATATTGCTTGTTTTAACTTAACTTTCATAACTTGCATTAGTGTGATTATTCGTTCCTGATTAATACACTGTGCAAAAACTGCAGAAAGTATAACTTTACCGTGGTTACTTATTTTTTTCCATCAACGTCCGCGGGTCTGATAAAACGAACCAATTTCACAATTCCTCCAGAAATACCTCAACAGAAATGGTATTAGTAATGGGATTAGTAATGAGGTTATAATGCTTAGTAATGTGATTGTTCATACTAATAAAGAAAATATTATACCAGTTATAAATAATAGATAGGTTACGATGCTTCGAGCGATCTTTGAAGTTTTTAAAAATAAAACCATATTTCAGGTGATATTAATTAGTGAACTTCGAAGCAAACAAACTCAACATGACTAGTTCATCAGAAATGACTTATTTTATTATCGGTGGTAACCGTGGGATTGGTTTTAATTTGGTCAAAATTTTAAGCGGTTCTACGGATAATACTGTTATAACCTCTATTCGTGGATCACCTTCATTGCCTAAGAATAAACAAGTGGTGGATTTAGCAAAAATCAGGAAGAATATCCATATTGTCCAGCTTGACCTTACAGAAGATGAAAGCATTGGCAATATTGCAAACGAGATCAAGAAAACGCCATCCTTTTCGGGTATTGATGTCTTTATCGCATGCTCTGGAATATCTGATTCTTATTACGAGGTCTTAAAAACTCCCAAATCGGTGTGGCTCAAGCATTACAACACAAATGCCCTCGGTCCGATACTAACCCTTCAAAAAGTTTACCCATTGCTTCTTTTGAAAAAGGCACGGAAGATATTCTTTATCTCTAGTGTTGCAGGGTCTATCAATGGATTTGTACCAATTTCTGTTTCCGCTTATGGTCAGTCGAAAGCTGCCTTGAATTATGCAGTAAAAGCGCTCAGTTTTGAGTTGAAACCGGAGGGTTTTACTGTTGTTGCTTTTCACCCGGGTATGGTATCTACTGATATGGGCCAATCTGGTATTGATCACTTTAAAGAGAAAAATATAGACGTAAGCGGCATAGATATTATCACACCGGAAGAAAGTGCCTCTGCGTTAGTTAATGTCTTTGGAAAAATTTTACCAGGGGATAATGGGAAGTTTTTCAACTATGACGGCAGCGAAAGCGTCTTTTAGATAAGTGCAAATTTAGAGCTGCCGATATACAACTCAGATATGAAATATACCTTTATAATATAATTTTTATAGGTGGTTGGTATGTGATGGTAACTTTATGCTTCCGTCTCATGCCCCTTTAAGAAAAGTATTTTGTGGAGAAAAATGGAACCACTTTGTATGTTGCTCTTCTAACGCTCAACCGGCTTGGAAACTATCTCTAATGTCCTGTGGTTTTATTTGGAGGTGGTATATTATGGTCCTTAAACCGACGGTTCTGCACATTTTGTTAAAAACCATCTCGTGGCATTATAGGTGTGAATTGCCAGGCTGAGAAGATGCTTATCAACCTATAACAGGTCTGTTATTAATAACTATTCCTATACAATACCCGAAAGCCACTGGGCTGTCAAATCATCAAGGCAAACAGCGGTTGGAAATGTACCCGTCACGAGCGTTGAGGCTAGAATACCGGTTCAACTCAGTCACACAAAAAAATTCCGCGGTAGTGATGCTCAAGCCATCAGATAACGATGGAAAGATTTTGTATTCAATGCTCTGCAAACTTACTGAAACGGCGCTCGTGGAGATTTTATGATTGCAATGGTTTTATGTTACTGTTGTTGTTTATTTATGTTTTTTCTTGATCTTAATAGTTTTTGACATATATTGTAGGCTCTGATCGTAGGCTCTGATCGTAGGCTCTATCTGCATAAAAAAGCAATGATATATCTTTAAAACTTAAGAATGTAAACGGGCGCAAATAATATTGCGCCTGCATACGAACTTGGGTTTTTATAGCTCGTATGCGCGGTTGATCTCCACTGCTGCCAAAAAATCATACTTAAATACCAAACAAAAAATTGAGCTTTAGCGTCCAAAAACTTTCACAGAAACGTTCGCCACTATGAACACATGTAAAAGGCCATTCGAGAGCATTTATCGTCTTTCTCGGACGCAGTTTTCTCTATTTCGATTTTTAATAGCAATTAAAATGGGGTGAGCAGACGGAAATGGCGAAGTGGTGGATGCCTTTGATATCAGTCAAGCTTTATAGTACCGGACGGTGAGTTAGTATTACACTAGTTATTCTATTCTTTTCAGAAAGCGAGCTGGCGTGATGAATTTGCTCCAAAAAATCGGCCGCTTAGTCATCAAACGAGAACAGTAGATAACTGCGGTAAATTATATATTAATAGAGAATTGTAGAATGTAGAATTACTAAAACGTTTCAATAAGGATCCATGAATTTATTTCAAAATGTACATTCCGAAACATTTTGAGTCCACAGAACTCTCAAAACAGGTTGAAATTATTAAAAAAAACCCGCTAGGAACACTATTCTCCTCTGAGGCTGGCAGGCTAGGTTTCTTCAGATGGAACTACCCTTCCAATGAAGATGATCCTGATTTTGATATGTGCGCATCACATATTCCATTTGTATTCGGGGAGTTTGATAGTGGAGAATATAAACTTATTGCACATTTAGCACGGAAAAATCAACAAGTGGAAATGCTGGAAAGAGTTCAGAAATGCTTAGTGGTATTTCAGAGCGTCGATTCATACATTTCTCCGGCGTGGTACCCAATGAAGAAAAAGACTCATAAATTCGTGCCAACATGGGATTTTGCCGCTGTGCACGTTTACGGTAAACCAAAGATTATCCGCGATGATAAAGACTGGCTCATTAATATGTTATCAACTTTGACTGACCAAGAAGAAGAGAAAAGACCTGAGGGGGAAATATACGAGGAAAAGTGGAGCGTTTCTGATGCCCCAGATTCCTACATCGATGCTATGCTTAAAAACATTGTCGGGCTTGAAATTGATATTACTCATATTCAATCGAAATTTAAATTCGATCAAAATAAATCACAGGTTAATGTTGAAGGCGTTGTTGAAAATTTACTCAAAGAAGTTGGTGGAGAAAAAGGCCAAGAAATGGCTCACCTTGTAAAAGATAACTATCCAGGTAGCTTATAAGTTTTGTACTTTCTCCGTGCGTTAAGTATCAATTATTTATTCATTTGTTTTCTTTCTTTTCTTATTCAATCTTTTAACTTTGACTTTAGCAAAAGGGCAGGGCCCATCTGTGATAAATAGAAAGGACACAAAGACAACGTTTAGCTGTTCTTTGTAGAGAGAAAACCATGTTTGGAGAAAATGTAGAAAGATCTTTATAGTCGAGTTTAATAACGAAACATTATCCCTTTTAACGAATGATAAGACCATCGATATCTTCATGTTTGTGTTATGACGTTCTTCTCATATCGTGAACGCAGACAAAGACATTTGCTGATGAGAGCAAGTTTTTGAATTTAATAGAATAGCAAACATGGGTTCATCAACTAAGTTCCATCATGCCGACCACGTTAACTATTCGTCAACTCTGAGTAAGGAAGAAATTCTTGAACAGCTTCTGCTGTCCTATGAAGGTCTATCAGAGGGGCAAGTCAATTGGGTTTGTAATTTGTCAAACGCTTCGTCATTGATCTGGCATGCGTACAAGTCATTAGGTGTCGATGTGAATTGGGCTGGGTTTTACGTTACTCAAGGTAGCGAAGAAAATACAATGCTATTGGGCCCATTTCAAGGCAAGGTCGCTTGTCAAATGATTCAATTTGGCAAAGGTGTTTGCGGAACTGCGGCTTTCACAAGAGAGACCCAGATCGTCCCAGATGTCAACAAATATCCAGGTCATATTGCGTGCGATGGAGAAACCAAAAGCGAGATCGTTGTTCCAATCATATCCAATGATGGTAAGACAATGGGTGTCATAGACATAGATTGTTTGGATTATAAAGGATTCGACGAAGTGGACAAAGAATTCCTAGAAAGGCTTTCCAAATTAATTAATAAATCCTGTGTCTTTAAATAACAGTTTTGCGAACGAACATGTACTTTACCTTTTTTAATTGATATTCTTCACAAGAATCTCTGTTGCATTTATTATCGGACGGCAGTTGATTTTTCTCTGTATCTCCCAATTTCCAATCAGATATCTATTGGAGGGCGCGAAAGTGAAATAAATAAATATCATGGAGGGGTTATGGGGCTTAGAAGATCTTTGGTAAAGACGATTTTTTCACTGGTCAGATTCGCAGCCATCAATTTTTGTCCGTGTTTTTTATTAAAGATTAGAGGCGACATTTAGTCGTAATACTTAATCGTAATGTTTACCCTCATACCATCGATATTCAGCGTTTGTTAGAATTTCTTTGCTTGCATAACACATCAAGGGAGATGACTGAGAAACTTGGACTAAAAAATAAAAAACTAAATTGATTTCGCCCAGGATCGAACTGGGGACGTTCTGCGTGTTAAGCAGATGCCATAACCGACTAGACCACGAAACCTTTAAATTATTGGATAATTTATTTTCTTAAATCATATTTATTGTACATGACATTTCGCTAAAATTCACGCTTACCACCAAGTCAGGTGTAGTTTTTTGTTGGAATGAAATTCTAATATCACCTATTTAGTAGCATTCATGTTACTAGTATATATCACATGCGGAGTAAGAAGATGACATAAAGATTGAGAAACAGTCATCCAATCCAATGGAAGCTGAAATGCAAGGATTGATAATGTAATAGGATAATGAATGACAACATATAAAGTGAAAGAAGAAATAAAAATATTGTTATGTAGAATATCGATTCCCTTTTGTGGATTCATATATCCTCGAGGAAAACTTATAGTATATTCTGCATACCTAATATTATAGCCTTTACCAATAATGGGATCCCAACAATTCTCCAATTATTCGCCTAAATTCATTTCTTATAGAAAAGAAGAGAACGCCTCAAATGCGTTTGGGCACAACTGCTATGATTGATCATTCATCCAAAACACTTGCATCAACATTGGTCAAAACCTTGGTCACATTTATTAATGCACAGTGATAAGGAAATTATGCCAAAAAATCCGAGCACCAACTCTCTGCGGCGAGGTATTTAGAAATTAAGCGGCTTGTGCGCCTAATTTCACATGATAATTGAAAATCCTGAACCCTGAAGGAAGAGCCTAAAAAGGAAGCTTATCTAACCTTATTAAACAAAACATTTCCTAGATGCGGGAGCCTCACTCACTAAAAATCTTCGGCAATATTGTGTTACTTGAGTCGTTAAGCATCGCCATTAAAAGTATGTGGATCCTTCCGCTACATGAAGTCCAAGGGAAGGTGTTAGCCACAATAGAAGAGGCAGCCCCTTTATATTTTATTAAGGGAGAAGCCTATCTTCAAGTATGTATACAATAGTCTTCCGTGTGGTTGCACTACATTACAGGTCCCGTGAATAAAAGTTACATGCCCATAAAAGTTGGGAATGATCATGGGGTTTTAGTTCATGCGGGCCGCAGTTGTGGCGCTTCTGTCACATTTTTGCCCATCCGGTAAGGGCAGAAAAAAAAAACGTGAAAATTAAAAAGTGTGGCATTTCGATATCTATTGCCATTCATGCGGCCATTTCTCGAGACAATGCCTACTTTTGTTTCAACTGTGAGGCCCTAGAATAGTTGGATTCCGATGTAGGCAATGGAAGAAACAATCATATATAACAGCAGAGCCTAATGTTGCATGCATCTTTCAACACCTACGATCTTTTTCTGTAGGACTTAGTGATAGCAATCTAATAAATCATAAATCAACGGTATATAATATCAACTACAATGCAGGCAAATCATTCAGTTAGTTACCTTTACGAACCAAGCGCTTCAAAGAGACCCAACGGGTTCTTACCACAAACACAAAAGCAAGCAAATTTACAAAAAGCTTTAAACCAAACTGAGGAGGAAATAGAAGATGAGGACCTGATGGTGGACCTCAACACAGGATCTTTAACTCCTGTTAAGTTAAAATATTGGACTCAAATGAGCAATATTACAGAAAAGTTTGGCAAGCTGTGAGACAAATTTTAACGATAATTTTCGATTAGCTCTTTACTTTTTTTCATTTTGACTGTCAATGCTGGAGGTTGTTTAATTAATGAATGTTTAGTTTGACTAGCTGTTCTGCTCAATCCCTATTTACCGGTGAGACTTTTTGTTATAGATATTTGAAATATTCATTTTTCAGGAAGGTGTTTTTATAGATTTTTTTGGTTGTTTTTTTATGTAGATGTCCCTGTTTTAATTACTTATGCATAATACGAATTTTAGTCTATTAAGCTAAAAAATTTTTGTTTTATTTTCACCACTAATTTTAGTGTGATAATAATAGCAATAATTATTAAATGATTTTAATATATATATATATTATATTATAAATTATGAAACATTGCTTAGAATAAAAAATTTGTAATGAAATCATCTGCAGTATTTTGCTACCTGTTTATTGCGAGTACGGGCCGCATCATCCGGATGGCCATGGGAAATAACCGACGAAAGGAATAAGAATTCTTTACTAACGTTCACAAAGTAAAGACAACCTAGCATTAGAAATCCATTTGGTTGATTGATAGACTAGATGGAGATTGCTCTGTGTTTTGGTGACCGGTTAGAACGGAAAGTGTTACCCATCTTGCAATTACTGTGACACCATAAATATTTGCCGTAAGCGAAGAAAAAAAGTATGAAAAAAAAAGCATATCAATGCTGAAGTCATCTACAAATGACCACCACTTTTAAACCTAAGAAGAAGTGAAAAATAACATATAGTCGAGCACTTTTGTCAATTGAAAAAAATCAGCTCTGCTTCCGGACTACTTAGTACATTTAATTCTTTCAGGTGCTGACAATGTTTGGTAATAATAGACCAATGTTTGGAGGGAGCAACCTTTCCTTTGGATCAAACACGTCATCCTTTAGTGGGCAACAATCGCAGCAGCCAAACTCTCTTTTTGGAAATAGCAATAACAATAATAATTCCACCAGCAACAATGCTCAATCAGGGTTTGGTGGATTCACCTCTACCGCTAGCAGTAATAATAACAGTTTGTTTGGAAATAACAACAGTGCCCAGAACAATGGGACTTTTGGCCAATCAGTGGGCACCGCTCAAAATTCACCGTTTGGCTCATTAAACTCTTCAAATACCAGTAATGGGAACACTTTTGGAGGATCCAATTCAGTGGGCTCTTTCGGTGGTAATACCAACAATGCATTTAGTAATAACAATAATAATAGTAACGGTACAAATTCCTCATTTGGTTTAAATAAGCCGAATACAGGAGGAACCTTGTTTGGTTCGCAGAATAATAATAGTGCAGGTGCTTCTAGTTTATTTGGCGGCCAAAGTGCAACTACCACTGGAACATTCGGAAACACCGGAAGTAGTTTTCGAACGGGCCTGAATAGTAATGGCTCTAACGTCTTTGGAGCAGGAAACAACACACAAAACAATACTACTGGCGGTTTATTTGGCAACCAACAATCTTCAGCGTTTGGGGCAAACAATCAACAAGGAAGTCTATTTGGACAGCAATCTCAAAACACTAATAATGCATTTGGTAATCAAAACCAGCTTGGGGGGAGCTCATTTGGATCAAAACCAGTTGGTTCAGGGTCATTATTTGGTCAGAACAACAACAATCTAGGAAACACAAACAACAATAGCAATGGATTGTTCGGTCAAACCAATGCCAGTAACCAAGGCAACCCTAGCGGTGGACTCTTTGGACAAAACTCGATGAACAGCAGCACCCAAGGGATATTTGGCCAAAACAATAATCAAATGCAAATGAATGGCAATAATAACAACAATGTATTTGGAAAGACAAACACTGTTACCAGTTTTGGTCAGCAACCAAACAACAACTCTGGATCTCTCTTCGGAAACAAGCCATCCAGCGGCGGATTATTTGGTCAACAGGGTACTTCTACAAATACCTTTTCAAATTCTGCATCAGGAGGTTTGTTTGGCCAAAATAATCAACAGCAGGGATCTGGGCTGTTTGGTCAAAATCCCCAGACAAGCGGTAGTGGTGGACTTTTTGGACAGGGCAACCAGCAGCAGCAGCAGCAGCAGCAGCAGCCCAACACGTTCACTCAATCTGGTACTGGAACAGGTACCTTCGGACAGAACAACAACCAGCAACAGCAATCAACGGGTTTGTTTGGTGCCAAGCCAACAGGAACAACAGGATCTCTTTTCGGAGGTAACTCTTCAGCTCAGCCAAGCTCTCTTTTTGGAACTACCAACGTACCCACCTCAAATTCACAGTCACAGCAAGGAAATAATCTTTTTGGTGCAACCAGGCCGACTAACATGCCTTTCGGAGGAAATCCCACTACAAATCAGCCAGGAAGTGGAAGTAGTCTGTTTGGGGCTAAACCCGCCTCCACCACCGGTTCACTATTTGGGAATAACACAGCTTCTACGGCAGTACCTTCCACAAATGGGTTATTTAACAATAACGCTAACAATCCAAGTAGCAATACGAACACGGGACTTTTCGGTGCAAAGCCAAATTCCCAGTCAAAAGCTGCACTAGGGGGAGGTTTATTTGGTAATTTAAGCTCTAACTCCTCCACAATTGGTCAAAGTAAACCAGCTTTTGGAGGCACAAACCAAAGTACTGGACTCTTTGGTGCTACTGGCACAAACTCTTCAACTGCTGGTTCAACTGCTGGACTTCTTGGCCAGAATAATAACACGCTTAATATCGGTACACATAGTGTACCACCTGTTAACAATACCTCTCAAAATTCTCTTATGGGTACGACGGCGGTTTCTTCCTTACAACAAAGTGCAGTAACTAATGAACAGCTTTTTTCCAAGATTTCAATCCCCAACTCCATCACTAATCCAGTTAAAGCAACGGCTTCAAAAGTGAACGCGGATATGAAAAGAAATAATAGTCTCACATCTGCCTATAGACTAGCCCCAAAACCGTTATTTGCTCCCTCTTCTGGTAACGATACTAAATTTCAAAAGTGGGGGAAGACAACAGAAGGAGGTGGTGGAGAAAGCAGTGCCATCAATTCTTTTACGGGTTCAGGATCCAACTTTTTGAATTCAAATGACTTGTTGTTTGATCCAGATAGAAGATACTTGAAGCATCTAGTGATTAAAAACAATAAAAACTTGAATGTTGTGAGTTCTGATGATGAAGAAGCAAGCAAGGTTAAATTGGTGACGTTTACAACAGAATCAGCCTCCAAAGACGATCAACTCGCATCAAGCCCCGCTGCTTCAAACATAACTGAAAAAGCTTACTCCTCTCAGGTCGATGTAAAAGATAATTGTGTTAAAAGCATTTCTGACTTTCAATCGGAAGCTACAAATGGACCCACCTCTATACCAATGGTTGAGAATGAAAAAATTGGCAACAAAGTTCCTGGTCTATTGAGCAATGACGTCACTTTTTTCAAGAATAACTACTATATTTCACCTTCCATGGAAACGCTTGGCAATAAATCATTGATTGAACTTCGCAAGGTAAACAACTTAATCATTGGACAAAGGCACTATGGTAAAGTCGAGTTTCTGGAGCCTGTTGATTTGTCGAATATACCGTTAGATACTTTGTGCGGTGATCTTGTCGCCTTTGGACCAAAATCATGTTCAATATACGAAAACTGTTCCATCAAACCGAGAAACGGCGAAGGTATTAATGTTCGTTGTAGAGTGACTTTATATTCCTGCTTCCCTATTGACAAAGAAACAAGGAAACCCATAAATAATATAACACATCCTCTACTGAAAAGAAGTATAGCCAAACTAAAAGAAAATCCAGTGTACAAGTTCGAAAGTTATGACCCCGTAACTGGTACCTACAGTTACACCGTAGATTCTCCAGTTTTACCTTAAGCCGAATTAATTTTTGCAGATAATCTTTTTATCAACTAAATAGTTTAGATGTTCAGCTGATAGATTTTCGTTGTATTGTATATATAATAATTGTCGGAAAGATTATTTATAACTTTTCTACAAGAGATTTTTGACAAAGCGCCATAACATGTTTAACTGATATTTCAAGAATGCAAGGAATGATTGAGGTTCTATAAATTTTAGGAAAGAAAACCAACCTCTTCTAAGTGAATACTTGTGGCAGAGCCGTAATGAAAGAAAATTGCTTCACGACTCAAAAACGTGACCTTGATTACAATGACATTGGAATTGAACTGACAACGAACCAAGGAAGAATAAAAATTAAATGCCATCTCCTAGAATCGAACCAGGGTTTCATCGGCCACAACGATGTGTACTAACCACTATACTAAGATGGCAAACAACTACAAGGGAATTTCTCATAGCGAAATTACTTATCAAAGTGTTAAAAAAGCTTCAGATCTAAACTTAATCTTGTTCTTCTTCTATTTCTTTATATAACACCTTGGATTGTCGTTTCCTAGAATGCTAGTATTTATATATGTTGATTTAATACTGTTTGAGACAATGTGTCTTCGGTCGTTTCAGATGTAATTGGCAATTACCCTTTTAAGTAATTGTTAGCATTTCATCTGCGACATAGTTGTTACTATCAACGTAGGTTATCCAGTTTCAACCATGACAGAGAGTCCACCAATTTTGCCCCCCTGATGGAATCAATGGACATTTTAGTTCCAATTGATCCTGGAACTGTGGTTGTTAAGAGGAATTACCCCACGCCACCTATAAAAGGGAGTAATCAAATGCGGTGCAAGAGGATGGCATAAAGATTGAGAAACAGTCACCCAATCTAATGGAAGCTGAAATGCAAGGATTGGTAATGTAATAGGAAAATGAGTGACAACATATAAAAGGAAAGAAGGTATAGTATTATTATTATGTAGAACTATCGATTCCCTTTTGTGGATTCCTATATCCTCGAGGAGAACTTATAATGTATTCTGTATACCTAATATTATAGGCTTTAACAACATTGGAATTCCAACCATTATCCAATTATTCCCCCAATTCTCAGATGTTGGAGCTACTAATCATGTTCGAGTGACCTGTGCTGCCCTATCTTCCTATTTATTACACGTGAAGTTATGAATTGAAAGTGATCAGTGTAGAAATCTGACAATAGTGTCAACAAAAGAAATATCGAGAGAAAAAAAGTTCATTGAAATTGTGAACGAGAAAAAAAGGGAGATTGGCAAGTATCACAAAGTGTCAAGCCTGACACTTTTTCTTTTCTTCCATTTCAATTGAATTTGTTCGGCTCCATTGACCTGAGAACCACGTCCATCAAATTAAAAGGCGCGTAATTCGCTTCATTTCGTGTCTTCGAAAATGAAGACCAGTTTTCCTCCTTAAAGTACTTTAATTCGGGCAGCCGATTATATAAAGTGAAAGAATAATACTTCGCTAACTCGGTATCGTTTTCCTTTTCGAAATCGATTATTTCTTAACCTCTTTTGTTGAGTTATTAATTTCTTTTTAGAAAACCATCTCATAAATCTTTCAGTACAAAAAATGTCTAGCCAAACTGAAAGAACTTTTATTGCGGTAAAACCAGATGGTGTCCAGAGGGGCTTAACGTCTCAGATTTTATCTCGTTTTGAAAAAAGAGGTTATAAACTGGTTGCTATTAAATTAATAAAAGCTGATGACAAACTACTGGAGCAACATTACGCAGAGCACGTTGGTAAACCATTCTTCCCAAAGATGGTATCCTTCATGAAATCTGGCCCTATTTTGGCCACGGTCTGGGAGGGTAAGGATGTAGTTAAGCAAGGAAGAACCATTCTTGGTGCTACTAATCCTTTGGCCAGTGCGCCAGGCACCATTAGAGGTGATTTTGGCATTGACCTAGGCAGAAACGTCTGTCACGGTAGTGATTCTGTTGAAAGCGCCGAACGGGAAATCAACCTGTGGTTCAAGAAGGAAGAATTAATTGATTGGGAATCTAATCAAGCCAAGTGGATCTATGAATGAATAATGAATGGTATAGAAAGATACAGGAAGGTGGCTTTTTGGCAATTTATATCATATTTCCTCGCTAATTAACTTATATAATGAAACTTTTGAAAGGGGAGCACGATTTGTAAAAGAAAAACAAATGCTGTTGCCTCTATATAATGCATTTATAATCCTTAATAACACTCGATGTCAAACGCTTTTGGCTTCCAGCGTACAATTGGCATGCTTTTCTCTCCTCTTCGGCCGCTATAGTATCATTAAAAATATAAGGGGGTATATATCTGTTACGATCATGGAGTGTGTGACTTTCATTCAACTTTAGCGAATAGTCTTTAAAGAATCCGAAAGCATCCCCACTGGCGCCATTGTGTAGCTCATCGCGCTTAGGTTATGAAGGGGTACATTCGAGTATAGGCAGCCTGAAGTGGATTTCCCTATTGAACGGTAGATTTAAGGGTGCCCAACCCTTAAGTAGGGAACTACTACTGCCCTTTTGTATCTGACAGTCTTTCTCCAATAGATTCGACAAAATGCAGGGATGCCAAGTTAAAATTCCTAGCAGGACTTATATATTAGACTTGTAGTTGGATTTTATCGCTTAAACCATTCAAGGTATCTTATGCTGAACTCTTTAAAAACCAGAATTCAAGGTAAAAAAAGTTTACAATAAATAATGAACTCCAATATTCTGAAATTATTACAACGGACTAGTAAAAGATTTGTCTCGTCAAAGGATTTTGAACCTGTGATAGGGTCTAATCCGAAAAAGCAAACGTCTAGACTAGTGGTCGGTTCTGTTGGTGTTATGATTCCAGTTCTACTTTATCTTTTCTATAAGAACAATAGCAATCATAGCGAAATTAAGAAGATATACCAAAATGAGAAAAAAATTTAGAAGGCTATTATATGAAGGTTTTTATATATAGCACAGTATGTTATACTGAGTCACGAAGCGCATGCTTTTTTGTTCTGTCTCATTAACAATTTTTTTCGTCTTTTTTCAAACATAAATAGTTGGTAACACATAAGGCATATATTCATTTGATTGGTACGTAGTCACCTTCTTTTTAATTCAATAGTTTTTTTCTAACGTTCAGAAAATGGAATACAAAGAAAAATGTAGTACCATTCTAATATTGCGTCATGACCAAAGAAGTGTGAACACTGGAAGCACACATATATACATGTATACATACGTATATCTATTTAATTTCCTTTCTTCGCAGCTTCAGCAGCGGCTACGTTTCCAGGTTGATTCTTCTCATCAAAATATTTCTCTAAGTTTTTGACTTGCTTTTGTAGGCCCTCCAACGAAATTTGCTTTTTCTTCAGTTCTTCTTGAAGTTTAACGGAATCAGCTTCTTTTGAATCTTTCTTAGCGTTTGGAGAAGGTTTATTTGATTTTTGTTTTTTTTGTTCGTTGATTAAGCCTTGGTATTTCACCAGTCTCTTGACAATAGACATGACAGTTGGGATGCAGATAGAAAAATACAATATGAACCCGGAAATGTACATATTTCTTTGATTGTAAGCTCTTGATGCTAGAGCCTGTATTGGAGTTACAGCAGATGACCCCATTGAGCCACTGTTATCGTTGTGGTATAATGAAACACGGATTTGAGACCTCTTCCATGAATCGATAAACAACAGACCAACAAGACAACCCGTTATAAAGATTATAGTTTTTATTTGCTGCTTCGCTGTCAATTGATTATAGGTGCTAAAAATACCTCTACGGATCCGGAATGGTAATGGCAAAACGAAGATGAAGAGCATCACCATCTCAATGGTGAGCAATAAAAATAATGTTGTAAAGTATAAACTCATTGCAATTGGTTACTTTATTTTTTCCCTGGTCTTCAGTAGTTGTCACCTTACAAAAAAGGTTAGTAGAAAGGAGTGTTGCAATAAATGAATAACTTTGAAGTAGAAATCGCACTACAAGGTCCACTTGGCATATATTTCTATTTTTGCACTACGCCAGAGGGTTTAGTAGCGCCCCCTTTATGTTAACGTATGCTGTGATATAGCATACAGCTGCGGGTTACGCGCAAATTGTTTAGGTGTAGGCAATATATATCGATAAGGTTAACACTTTGCAAGTAGGTAAGATGATATGATATGGATGAGCCCAAGCCGATTTGTCAGCACTTTTGAACGCAGCGATAGTGCTGTATCTAGGCTCTCTCTCTCCCTTTCTTTTCTATCTAAGGTTTTATGCGCAATCAAAATACTCTGCTGCTGCAACGGGCGGCGATCTACGGAGAAATTTTTGGCATAAAGTCAAACTTAGAAAGAGCACATAAGCCGTAACCTCTTTTTGATATAAGAAACTTAGTCTAGATTGTTGTTAGTACTACCTGGCACTTTAAATATATTTTGTACTATCGTATACTTGTATAACTATTCATCATTTTCTGGTTTGCTAGTCCGCATTTTCTCATTTGATGACTAAGTTGTTCGTATAGTTACACTGAGTTTATCCCCTTACTTCGAGAGTAAATTGAGAGAATAGAAGTGAGAAGTGTACAGAAAAAAAGAAGTTAGAATGAGCACTGATAACTCACAGAAGGATGAAGGTGTTCCTTTGCTTTCCCCTTACTCTAGTAGTCCTCAACTAAGGAAAAAAAAGCGCAATCAAAAAAGAAGGAAAGACAAGTTTGTTGGTCACTTGAAGTCAGACTCACGTAGACCAACACAACTGTTGCATGATAATTTGCAACACAATCATGGCCAGGTGACTGATTTTGATCAGATAGATTCGTGGGGCATGCTGCATGAATCTGATTCTACGAGTAATGACATAATAAAAAGTGAGGATCCTTCGCTCAAGGGCGCGTTCATTGATCATAGGCCCTCAATGAGCCAACCCAGAGAGGGGCCCCAAAGTGCGTCAAGCGCAGTCCAGCCACAACCAATAATGAAGTTCTCAACGCCTAGTTACAAGAAACCCTCAGGATTAAGACCCTCTGATCCGAATAGATCATTGGTATCGGATTTATCCCCTTCAGAGCTAGAATCGTGGTTGAAGAGAAGGAAATCTGTTCATAAGAGTTTTGTTGATGAAAACTCCCCTAGTGAGAGAAGACAATCGAACGCGAACAATGATGTTGTGATCGATGTTGATGCGCTAATGAACCACGTTAACAATAATGCAACTAATGGGGTTAATGACAACAGCAAGAGGAGAAAGAAAAAGAGGGGTTCTGATGATAGTAGCAACAAAAACTCCAAAACCACGTCCAGTGATACAAACGATGAGGAGGATGAGTATAATTCGAGGCCATCTTCTAGTCTTTCTTCGAATAATTCTTCTTTGGATGATGTTTGTTTAGTCCTCGACGACGAGGGGAGCGAAGTGCCAAAAGTTTGGCCTGATTGTACTGTTTTGGAAGAATTCTCCAAAGAAGAAACGGAGAGACTCAGAAGTCAAGCTATTCAAGATGCGGAAGCGTTCCACTTCCAATACGATGAAGATGAAGAGGATGGTACGTCAAATGAAGACGGAATTCTTTTTTCAAAGCCGATAGTAACCAATATCGATGTCCCTGAATTGGGTAATAGAAGGGTTAATGAAACAGAGAATTTGAAAAATGGCCGTTTAAGGCCAAAAAGAATTGCCCCATGGCATTTGATCCAACGTCCAATGGTCCTTGGATCCAACTCAACCAAGGATTCAAAATCAAGAATTCAAAGCGGATTACAAGATAATTTACTAGTCGGAAGAAATATTCAGTATCCTCCTCATATCATCTCTAATAATCCAGAACACTTTAGGTTCACTTATTTTAGGGTAGATTTGGATTCTACTGTTCATTCTCCTACAATATCTGGTTTATTGCAACCTGGTCAAAAATTTCAAGATTTATTTGTCGCTTCTATATACTCCCAGGATAGTAGTGCCGGTCATATCAAGACACATCCAAATTCTCCAACACCTGGTATGAAAGCAGAAACCGTATCTCAACTTCAAGGATTGACAACCAAGAATCCTTCCACATTGTCATCTATGTCGGTAGCAAATATAGAGGATGTTCCTCCATTCTGGTTGGATGTCAGTAATCCTACTGAAGAGGAGATGAAAATATTAAGTAAAGCTTTCGGAATTCACCCTTTAACTACAGAGGATATTTTTTTGGGAGAAGTTCGTGAGAAAGTGGAACTATTTAGAGATTATTATTTGATTTGTTTTAGAAGTTTTGATATTGTGGCAGAAAAGCATGTTCGTCGGAGGAAAAAGGAAAAGCAAGAGTCCGCTACATTGGATCATGAGAGTATTTCACGCCGTAAGTCGCAAGCCTACGGAGCCACCATGTCAAATGAGTCAAATGTAAATAACAATAATAGTACCAGCAATGCTAATAGAAGCAAATGGCTTCCATCAATTTTACGTTCACGCCGTCGGTCATCTGCAAACAGAACAACCAACACATCATCATCAAGCTACAAGCGTCGTGTCAAAAGCGAAAAGAAGAAGATGGAAGAAAACGAAAAATTCAAAAGAAAATCAGGAGACAGACACAAACCACGTGAGGGTGAATTAGAACCATTGAATGTTTACATTATTGTCTTCAGAACTGGTGTATTGACATTTCATTTTGCCCCCACACCACATCCCATCAATGTTCGAAGAAGGGCAAGGTTACTAAAGGACTACCTTAATGTTACCTCTGACTGGATTGCTTATGCCTTGATTGATGACATTACGGATGCATTTGCCCCTATGATAGAACTTATCGAAGATGAAGTCTATGAAATTGAGGATGCAATTTTGAAGATGCATCAGTCAGATGATTCTAGTGATAGCGATTCTAGTGATAGTGACTCCGATTCTGGCGCTAGCGATGAGGATGCATTCCCATTCGATGTTTATTCTAAAAAGACGTCGTATTCTAGTGCGAAATCCAGTGTGAGTTCAAGAAGTATGAGCAGTTCTGAAGCGTCGTTCAATGCAAATTTAATAGGTTGGAAGAGGAAAGGAGATATGTTAAGGCGGATTGGTGAATGCCGTAAAAGAGTTATGAGTATACTAAGATTGCTAGGTTCCAAAGCTGATGTGATAAAAGGATTTGCCAAAAGGTATAATGAACAATGGGAAGCTTCGCCACAATCTGAAATTGCAATGTATTTAGGCGATATTCAAGATCATATTGTAACGATGGTATCATCGCTAAACCATTATGAAAAACTGTTGAGTAGATCTCATTCAAATTATTTGGCACAAATTAACATTGATATGACGAAAGTTAATAATGATATGAACGACGTCTTGGGAAAAATTACCATACTTGGTACTATTGTTCTGCCAATGAATGTGATTACGGGTTTGTGGGGTATGAATGTTATTGTGCCTGGACAATACAGGGATTCATTGACATGGTTTATAGGCATTGTGCTTTTTATGTGTATGCTAGCATGCTCTGCATATATGTATACAAAGAGAAGATTCGGCTTTTAATTTAAGTCTTTTTTTGTGCACCAGCTGTTTTTTCTTCAATTTTACATATCAGCTTTTATTATTTTCTCTTCCGGAGAATAAAATTGTAAATTATCAGCACCATATTTTATTCTCGTGGTGATAAATATTTTTAATCTATTTATGTTTTTTTTCCGTGTCGGATTCTGCGTGTTTGTAAACGTTCTGCATTCCTTTATGTACGTACACAGTATGTCAGTGTCACTATACAAAGAATAAGGGAGGTGATGTGAGTCAAGAAGATGGATTGTTTCCATCACCAAATTATGGGGAAGGGGCTGAATTGATTAATTATCAAGGATTTCATTGTTAGCCAATTTTTCCTTGGCAAGATCTTGTTTCTCTTTCTGGAGTTGCTGCTTGTGTTCTTTTTTGTCCTTGTTTATCTGCTTCTGCTTTTCTGAATCAATTTGCGGTTTCAAATCGTTCTCCAAATTCTTTACTTCTTGTTGCTTTGCGACTTCATTATTGAACTTTTCTTTAGGTACTTTAGCTTGCTGCGGTTGTTTATTGTTGGTAGCGTCAGCTGCACCGCCGGCTACAACATTAGTATGATCGTTTCCACTCGCAGAAATATCAGAAGAATGATTTTCTAACTCGATCTTGGTTTCCTTATTCAGATCAGAATAGGCAATATTTATAACGAAATAGGCGCCGCATAACAGTAAAATGTATACTATAATCTTTTTCATAGGAGTAGTCAGATAACTGCCCTTTCTTCTAGAATTATATTTGCTTCCCGTTTTATAACGAGGTAAAAGATCTTTTTTCCTTCTGATATCACCTTGCATTTTTTTTATTACTATGAATCACTGTTATTTTAATTTATATTTGCCCAGAATGCCTTACCTTTATCTATATAATACTACTGTTTGGGAGGTATGTTGAAGGATTAGAGTGACTCTGGGAAGGCGCTAATTCTTAATCTTAATGACGAGATCACTTTTTTTGCTCTTCTGAAAAGATTAGAGGATTGTTACAGAGAAATCGCTATTCTTTTCTTTTTCTTCGTGTTTTTTTGTTAGAATACTGCACAGCTTGCTATCCCGCAGCAGAGTATGAAATGGCTCACGTCGTGCCTAATGACATGTAGATGCTTACCCTGTTTATACTTAATGCCTTCACAGCAGAATTTTTAAGGGTAGGCCTTATGTTTTTGACGTTCATCTGAGCGCATGGCTAACGGTATAGGGAGACGAAAAATGCAGCAAGGCCGCTGGCTTTATTGCGAGTAAATACAAACATAAGCACTGCCTGCCCCCTTTAAAACACATCTAATCGAAAGCTAAAAGCCCCAAACGATGAAGGGTTTTAAAAAATTTCGTCTCTTGCAGTATAAGGATGCAGTGAATCTATCCACAGACTGTTGATAAAAAAATGCCTGCCTTGCCTAGGGTAGTAGACTTCTGTTAGATTCTTCCTTTAGCGCACGAAGAGCCATGTTCTGATAAAAGATGCAACGTATCTTCGACGATGTAAGGCACACAGGACCTCTGAAGGCAAAGAAGTTGAGAAATTTGAAAAATAATCGCTCAAATAGGAATAATTGTCAAACGTAACGGTTTTTTAATTTTCCGAAATCAGGGGAGGGGAAAGAAAAGGGGAAGGGGTCTCCTCACAGGTATTGTGAGTTCCAAACTACTATTCTGCCAGCAGTAGAAAGTAATAATTTGAATAAAAAACATACATGGAAAGTACCGCTCCGGGAGATTTTGAGCGCGCAAAAAAAGCCCGAAGATCCGTTCCTTGAAAGAAGGGCAACCGCACACCAAGAAAAGAGAAAAGGTGGGGTTGGCCGTGAAGTACGAGCGCGGGGACGGATCCGTCACTATTATTATGTGGGGCCAGCAGCCGGCTGCTGGCGGGTACTGTTGTACGAAGCGGTTGGTAGCGATGAGAGTGGCCAGGGCTGCTAGAGTCGGTGCCGTGTAAACCCGGCGCAAATATCAGGCTGCAGGAACCGGCTTTCTCCCACGAGGTTTTACAGTCGACGGCGTACTGGTCATTTTTAGAACCTGAAAAACCCGAGCTAGAACTAGGACTCTTGAGCAATAAGGTTTGAGCATTGCTATTCTCCGGATAAACCAAACCCACCCTTTTGAGAGCGTTTAACAAAGGTCTCTTATCTCTTACAGCTATTATGGCTATTTCTGGGATCCTGGTTGCGGACGTTTCTACCCTCCCGATGCTGCACACATTTCCTTAGATGCACGAGCGTACGTGTAAGTACTTAAATTTTATTTTTATGCATCTTATTTCTGTCTATATTTGTATATAACAAGCAACTGGAGT
The DNA here is from genome assembly GCF_002079055.1 of Saccharomyces paradoxus. Lineage (NCBI taxonomy): Eukaryota > Fungi > Ascomycota > Saccharomycetes > Saccharomycetales > Saccharomycetaceae > Saccharomyces > Saccharomyces paradoxus. Next base: position 338,904 of record NC_047497.1, read on the forward strand.
TCTGTGATGTGTTTTTCGCAGCTGGCAGGCAGGCTTAAGAATTTTTCCGTCTCTTTCCGTTTTGATTCCATAGGATAAACATCTGAAGAGAAAAGAACTATAAATTAAAACGTGAAATTTCCTTTTTGGATATTTAACGCCTTTATCAGTTGAGTTTTTTTTTATTAAAAATAGTACAATGCTAGCCTTCGGACCTAATAACAATTTCGTTCGTCACGCAAATAAGAAACAAGAAGAGTCGTCTATGATAAACGGGCCAAACGGATTGATGGACCCGGTATTGAATGCAACAAATGTCTCTGCTACTTCTTCCTCCAACGATAATTCTGCCAATAACAGTATATCTTCTCCGGAGTACACCTTTGGCCAATTCTCAATGGAATCTCCTCATAGAACGGATGCCACTAATACTCCAATTCTAGCAGGAACGACTAACACCACTGCTAATAATAGTTTGATGAATTTAAAAGATACCTCTAGTTTAGCCACTAACTGGAAGTGGAAGAATTCTAATAACGTGCAGTTCATGAACGAGATTGAGAAGCAAAGCGGGAATGTTAATGGTAAGAAAAATGGTGGTGATAAGATATATACTTCAGTAGCCACCCCTCAAACTTTAAGTGATGAATTGAAAAACTTGGAGCAATTAGAGAAGGTATTTTCTCCAATGAATTCCATCAATGACAGTCAGTTTAATGAAAACATAGAATTATCACCACATCAACACGCAACTTCTCCAAAGACTAACCTCCTTGAAGCAGAACCCTCTATATATTCCAATTTGTTTCTAGATGCCAGATTACCAAATAACGTCAACAGTTCAACAGGATTGAACGACAATGATTATAATCTAGACGATACCAATAATGATAATACTAATAGCATGCAATCAATCTTAGAGGATTTCGTATCTTCAGAAGAAGCATTGAAGTTCATGCCGGACGCTGGTCGCGATGCAAGAAGGCACAGTGAAGTGGTTACTTCCTCTTTTCCTTCTATGACTGATTCTAGGAATTCGATCTCTCATTCAATAGAGTTTTGGAATATGAATCATAGAAGTAGTAACAATGGTAAGCCAACCCAACAAATCATTCCTGAAGGTACCGCCACTACGGAGAGGCGTGGATCGACCATTTCACCAACTACCACAATAAACAACTCCAATCCAAATTTCAAATTGTTAGATCATGACGTTTCTCAAGCTCTGAGCGGTTATAGTATGGACTTCTCTAAGGACTCCGGTATTACGAAGCCAAAAAGCATTTCCTCTTCTTTAAATCGCATCTCCCATAGCAGCAGCGCCACAAGACATCAACGTGCCTCTCTGCCCTTGATTCATGATATTGAATCCTTTGCAAATGACTCGGTGATGACGAATCCTCTATCAGATTCGGCATCATTCCTTTCAGAGGAAAATGAAGATGATGCTTTTGGTACACTAAATTACAATAGCTTAGACGCAGCCACAATGTCGGCATATGACAGTAACGTGGACCCATTCAACATTCTCAAGTCACCTCCGGCTCAGGATCAACAATTCATCAAACCTTCTATGATGTTGTCAGATAATGCTTCTGCTGCCGCTAAATTGGCGACCTCTGGTGTTGACAACATCACGCCTACGCCAGCTTTCCAAAGAAAAAGTTATGACATCTCGATGAACTCTTCCTTCAAAATCCTTCCTACCAACCAAGCTCACCCCGCGGCCCAGCATCATCAACAACAACCTACTAAACAGGCAACAGTAAGCCCAAGCACAAGAAGAAGAAAGTCGTCAAGCGTTACTTTAAGTCCAACTATTTCCCATAACAACAACAATGGTAAGGTTCCTGTCCAACCTCGGAAAAGGAAATCTATTACTACCATTGATCCTAATAACTATGATAAAAATAAACCTTTCAAGTGCAAAGACTGTGAGAAGGCATTCAGACGCAGCGAGCACTTGAAAAGGCATATCAGATCCGTTCATTCAACGGAACGCCCATTTGCTTGTATGTTCTGCGAAAAAAAATTCAGTAGAAGTGACAATTTATCACAACATCTAAAAACTCACAAAAAGCACGGTGATTTCTGAAAAAAAGGTCAAAAGCAAATAAAAGCAAGTCATGGTATGGCTAGGTTTCCGAGATATAATATTCTTTCTTCCTCAGTTTACAAAACAAGTGAATTAGACATTTCATTCGGATATATTCTAAGGAATGAAATGAAACATTGGTATTTGTTTCTGATAAAATTTTAAGATACTTCAAATTTTTCTTCTTTTCTTTTTTGCGTTTCCAACTACTACTTCAGCTTCTTTTCCGTATATTTCCGTTTACCATTTGGCGGGTTCTAAAATTATGCACGTTCTGGTTCAGCGTATAGACTTCTAATTTTTTTCTTCATCCTTGGTATTTTATTCTCCTTTATATACATACTTGATTCTTTTATATAATATCGAAAAATTAATAATAATTAATTTAATGACAAGAATATGTTGTGATCACTTTAATTTACGATTTAGAAGTATTCGGGTTTGGTGTGACGTTTGCTTTCTCATGATAAACGCGGCGTTTGATGTTTCTTGCCGAATGAAAGTATCAAATTATATTACCCTCATTTTTATCAGCAATATCTCTGCCGTATACTAAAAGGAGTTAGAAGAAAGGTGAGGTAGAGGGTCACATGCTTAGTTAGCGCTATATAAGGATCCATTAGTTATACATTGAATTGTGATGGGAGAACAAAACAAATTGTATTATGACGTCGAGAAACTGGTAAATTCTTTGCAGGAAACTTTTGATCTAGATTGCGCACAAAGTGTATCCCTTTTCACTAGTAAATCAAGAAGTAATGAGGCTTGGTTGGAAGAGCTAGAGAATAAATTTAAGTTGAAAGATGATGTTGAACTCGATGATGTGGAAACCTTAAGGGCCGAAATCGATATTAAATTAAGTTTGCTGGAGGATAAAGTAAGCTACTATGAAAGACTCTGTAAAGAACTCGAAGAGTTTCAGAACGAAATGAAAATTAAAACTGTTGTTAATAACAGAAGGCAATCGCGAACTCCAAAATGAGGAATTAAAAATTATCCTCGCATTAGGATGACCTCGAAGTGATTTTGTAAGTGACTTTGTAATACATTGCCGTAAAACCTAAACGTGGTTCTTCCTTATCGCAAGCCATTAAATGATGTTTCGCCGAAGAAACATGAAAAGACAAGATAGCGATGCGTGCCGGGCTAAAAATTGTGTGACAGGAGATGGACCTGCGGGTTAATAAAGATATTTCAAGTTATATATTTTAGAAATCATTAATCATTTGGTTGGTGTCGGTGTCACTACACAACTTGGAAAGAAAAGAACGGATAATATAAATAAATAAATAAAAATAACATTCCATTATTTCTAAACAGATTCAATACTCATTAAAAAACTATATCAATTAATTTGAATTAACTTATAAAGTGTTAGTGGTACGGAAAGTTTCCAAAGACTTGGTGATCTTAGCACTCATGGTCTTTTCACCTTCTCTAACCCAGACTCTTGGGTCGAAGAACTTCTTGTTTGGCTTTTCTGGACCTTCTGGGTTACCAACTGGGGACATTATGTAGTCCTTCTTGTTCAAGACGTAGTCTCTGATACCAGTCAAGTAAGCGTATTGACAGTCAGTGTCCAAGTTGACCTTGACAACACCGTTGTCAATACCAGTGTGGAATTCTTGGACGGTAGAACCAGAACCACCGTGGAAGACCAAGAACAATGGCTTGTCTTCCTTGGAACCAGTTTGTTGCTTGGTGTACTTTTGGTGGTCAGCCAAGATTTCTGGTCTCAAAGCGATGTCACCAGCGTACAAACCGTGACAGTTACCGAAAGCAGCAGCAATGGAGAAGTTTGGAGAGATTGGGTGCAAAGCCTTGTAGACGTTGTAGACTTGTTCTGGCTTGGTGTACAAGTCTTCCTTGTCAGCGTTTTCGTTGTTAACACCATCTTCTTCACCACCGGTGATACCGATTTCCATTTCTAACCATTGGTCCATAGCGGCCATTCTCTTGAAGTACTTGACACAAGTAGCGATGTTTTCGTCGTCAGTTTCTTCAGACAAATCCAACATGTGGGAGGAGAATAATGGTTCACCGTGTTCCTTGAAGTAAGCTTCATCAGCTTCCAACATACCATCGAACCATGGCAACAACTTCTTGGCACAGTGGTCAGAGTGTAAGACGACTGGGATACCGTAAGCTGGAGCAATGGATCTGATGTAGTGGGCAGCGGCAATAGAACCCTTGATGGAGGCATTTTGACCTTCGTTAGAGATACCCTTACCAGCGAAGTAAGCAGCACCACCGTTAGAGGTTTGCAAAATGATTGGGGACTTGCTGTCTCTAGCAGCTTCTAAGGCAGCAACGGCAGTAGAAGAAGAGGTGACGTTAATAGCTGGAATAGCGAACTTGTGTTCCTTAGCGTAAGTGAATAAGTTGTGGACATCTTCACCAACGATGACACCGGTCTTTCTCTTTAAGATTTGTTCAACACCCATTTTGAATATGTATTACTTGGTTATGGTTTTATATGACAAGAAAAAAGTAAGAATAGAAGAATAACGCAAGGAAGAACAATAACTGAAATTGATAGAGAAATATTATGTCTTTGTCTTTTTATAATAAATCAGGGCAGAAATCCGTTACATAACATGAGGGATAAAATATAACGTGGGCGAAGGAGGAAGGAAAAAAGTTTTGTGAGGGCATAATTGAAACGATCTGTTGATTGTAGGTTTTTTTGAGGAGTCAAAGTCAGAAGAGAACAGACAAATGGTATTAACCATCCAATGCTCTATTGGAGCAACGCTAGGCTCATGCTTTTCCGTCGGTTACGTCCTCAGTTGTCAGATATGAAAAAAGAGGATGCTCACGGCAGCGTGATTCGCGTTGAGCTGGAAGAAAAAGAAGAAGCCGTGTATTCCCGGGCTGCTAGATTGAAAGAAGGAAAAATAGAGGAATCCATGTATTATCATTATAAACGTGTTAACCCACACATATTTTACATCTTTAACTATTACGTATTACCAATAATGCTGCTATTATTACTATAATATCTATATTGACGTATGTGACGTATGTGAAAGCCAAATAGGCGGTTACTTAGAATCGTCATTTCTTGGGACTTGCATCTGTTTGATGAGGATTTGTGATAGTTGGCGCTGGAGGCATGAAAGGCATTGGAAACATGGGGAAAGGAGGCATACCGAAAGGCAGCGGTACAGGTGGCACTGGCGTACCGCCGGTATTTACAGAGGTCGGCAGGTTGGTATTGTTGTTCAAACCAGTGATGCCGGTTGTATCCACTAATTTCATCTTCTTAGTTTCCTGCTGGTTGCCATCTTTGGAATTGCCGTGCAATTCTTCTTGCTTCTTCAAGAACGCTTTGACCTCCTTTTCCTTATCCTGATCGGGTACTAATGAATCAAGTAGGATATCGCGAGTTTCGCAATTGGGGCATACAAAGTCGCTGTCCACTAGTGCGTCTTCCAGCGCTTCTTTTGAGAAGTCCTTGTTGCAGCACTTGCTTGTCTTTACGGGCTGCCTCAAAAGACCTCCTGTCAAAGGACATTTTAAATCATCAGGCAGGTCTTTGAAATGGCCCTTCCTCCATACTGTTTCGTCGCCATCGATTTGCCGGTTCTCTCTTTTTCTTTGGTAATCTTCCCATGATTGCTTGTCTTCAACTTGAACCACGAATTTCCCCTCGTCTGTGATCATAATCTTTCGCTGAGCCATCTCTTCCGGCGTCATTGTCTCGGGATCTATTTCAATTGATTTTAAAAACTTCTTTGGAATACCTGTAGTTCTTCTGATTCTTTTTCCTTCAAAATTTGGGTCGCTGTTTGTAGGACAATTCTTAATCCAGTGATCTCTGCCCCCGCAACGGTAGCACATATAACCTGGTGGTGGTGGGCCTTCGTTCTCTTGCGCAGAATTCTTATTCGTCTGTGACTTGAAAAAAACGGGTGTGGCTGCAGACATCTCTTCTTGCGTTTGTTCCCATTGGTTTTCTTGTGTAGCAAACATACTAGCAATTCTTTCTTCTTCTGTTGTACCACTAACATTAGCAGTAGTTGTGGCAGTATGTTGCCTCTTTTGTAACACTCTTGGCCTACCAGTAACATATCTTGTTGCATTCCCAAGAGCTGCTGCTCCTACGTTCCCTTTAAGTCGGCTATGTACAGAGAATGATTTTATTGCTGGAGATCTTTTTACTATCACACTAGTAGATCTAGGTATAACAAAGGCATCATCGTCGTATTCCTCTTCTGTATCTGGGTTGTAAATTTTTAATTGAAAATCAGTGCCATCGCCTAGTTTGTTCTCTTGAATAATTTCTCTTTTCAAGTCAAATACTGTCAGGCCGGTACCATCGAATAAAATTCTTGATGTGTTTCGCTGGGATTTAAAGCGATAAAATATCGTGCTACTCATGTTACACAATTTCAGTTTCTGATGATATGGTATGGGTTACCTGACTTTCAGCACCCCTTTGATTGTCTTTTTTCTTCTCATCCTCGTTATAAGCATCGTTACTAATAATACGCTTGATATTCATCATCACCATGTTAACTTCCGGAGATATTACCCGCTTGAGTGAAAGTATATCAAAACATAAAATAAAATCGAATATGAAGAGTTATTATAGCCAGCAATAGACCAAAGAAGTTATATATATGACTTAAATATTACACGGTAACGAAGACGTCAAGCCCATTTTTTTTTTTATGTAGGTTATATACAGTATCTTGTCTTTACCACTATCTAAAAGAAGGTTTAGTACAAATTCATGAATTTGCTTTTATTAGCAATGTATTAAGTCAAAAATGTAAAAAAACATAAAAAAAATTCCCTTAACTAAGAAATTGACGAAAGATAAATAGCCCAATTCAAAAACTTGTATGAAGCTGTCTGATTGCATTGCAAATAACATGTGCTGCTCTATACGTGGTAGACATGAAAATCGAGTTCTCGATATAATGTAATAAGGCTAGCTTCATTTTGTTATGCTGTCGGGTAACCTATCCTTACTAAGGGCAATATTTTCTTAACGCCTTCGAATACTTAGTAAAATATTCGACCGATTAAGGAATAAAAAGAACATGCACTAAGTGGTTAGGCAGAGGGATACAGGCTACCGAAGATAACAATTAGAATAAATGGCAGTACCTGGGTATTACGAATTATATCGTAGAAGTACTATAGGGAATAGTTTGGTGGATGCTCTTGACACTTTAATTAGTGATGGGAGAATAGAAGCTTCGTTAGCTATGCGTGTTTTAGAGACATTTGACAAAGTCGTCGCTGAAACTTTAAAAGATAATACCCAATCTAAACTGACTGTGAAAGGAAACCTGGATACATATGGGTTTTGCGATGACGTTTGGACTTTCATCGTAAAAAATTGTCAGGTCACTGTTGAGGACAGCCACCGCGATGCCTCCCAGAACGGGCCAGGAGATAGCCAAAGCGTAATTTCAGTGGATAAGTTGAGGATTGTCGCTTGCAACTCAAAAAAGAGCGAATAGTACCTTTACCATATACCAGATTCCTCGTTGACCAACAAGCATTGAATTTTCTCCTCCCTCCTAACGCTTTTAAAATAAGCTCCAGAAACAGCGTCATGAAATAATATTTTGTATTCTTTATATCAGGGAATTTTGATCCCCTACTTTGTTTTTATTTTTCCTGTCCGTACATTCATGTAATAATAATTTAAATTTAAATTCAATCTTCTTAAAAATCAAATTTCTTGAGGACCCAAACGAAGGTCAAGAGCTGACATTTGTGTTTAGAGTTATCCAATTTATAAAATGAAGTATTAATTTACAGTGTATATAGATTTGTTATAGACCTCGTAATTCGTCCCTCAAATCAGTTAAAGTAACCACTTTACTACCGTTTAAGATCCATTGGTCGTATGTACTATCAAAGCTAGATAAAACGTTGATAACCATTAGATAACATTTTTTCTTTTGAATAACATTAGGATCAGCTTGCATTAATATGTACTGGTATAGCACTTCTGCAGCCGCTCTCTCGCCTTTGTTTAGCATTCTAAAGCAGTAAAGCTTCTTAAAACACTCCCAATTGCCACTCTGCAGATTTTGTGACAGGATACTATCCACTATTTTGATGTCTATTGTACGGAGGTACAGTTCGCCATTATCTGAATGTTCATTACACAAGCGTAGAAGCGTGCTGAAAAAATCTCGTGAATATACATCTTTCTGTAATAATAGTTGGAAGAATTTTGTTCTGATTGTATCAGAAAGACACTCGTGACCCAATCTCAAAACGTCCAAGACTTCTGCAAACATTCTGAAATGGATTAAAAGATTTAAATAATGAATATGCTGCCTTTCTTTAAAGTCTTTTGGTTCCTCTATATGGATTTCTTTCAATGAATATTCTGCTGACTTCGATATACATTTCAAAGCAAACTCCTGGCTGTTATTTCTATCAAATAAGAGAGATAATTGATAATAGAATGCGGAATGCCTATATGGAACCGTAAAAGTGAGCAAAAGGTCCTTCCATATACTATCACCATGGTAATCTTTACTCTTAAGGTCCTCTAAGAATGTCGGCAATGTGTCATTGATAACCTCGGGATAATCGTGTAATTGAAATATCTCATAAGATTGATCGAATTTACCACAACTGAATAAGGTCATAGCAAACATAAATTCTTGCACCTCATTGTGACGTAAGTAAAACGGACGCTCAACATTCTCAAGAAAGAACCTTATATTCTTATGAGATGTATCTTCAATAATATATGATCGGAAAAATGTCATAAAGAAAGAGTTTTCTGTGATGGAAGCATTGTAGACATTGAAATTCAAAGAATCAACATAGGCAATGAGTTGGCCGTAGTTAAAAAATTTGACACCGAAGGAGTATTCGGAAGAATCTTTGAGAAGAACTTCCGCCAACAGACACTTATCTTGCCTATAAAAGTTTAACAATAAAGATTGCTTATAATGCAAATCCAATAGTGTGGATATATGCTGTCCAAAAACGTTGGTATCGAGATCGAACAGAACAAATGTTAACAATACTTGTAAAGTAATACGATAATGTATGGAGAGTAACTGGTGAAGAGATTCTAGGGAAATTATACTTGTAAAACCATCGAATTTGGTTGAAGAAATGAAATCCTTCTTCCAAAATATACCGGGCTTCATTTGGTTATTGATTAGATCATTTAAAACTACTAGGATATCGAAGGAGTTCAGTTCATCGAAAAGAATCTTTAGATTGGTGATTTCAAATTGGTTTTCTAAGCAGCTTTTGAAGATGTCCGTAAACTTTTCCACGTTAGTCATAGAATCAGGTAACTCCCCGGTTATTATATCAAGAAATTTCTTAGAAATGGATCTAAGAACATCATTTGACAAAGTAGAAGCAAAACCATTCAATGTCCTTAAATACTTGAACAATTCAGAACCATCTGTTTCAGAATGCATATTATAAAACCAATTTTCCACAGTAGTATTCAGTTTGTAAAGGGAATGATTATACGGTTGGAAACAATTAATGAGAATAATTTCATCTCCATAAAGAGTTATGGAAGAAGCTTCATTGAATGCAGTTTTTACGTCTCTCAATATTGTTTCTAAATTAGCCAAATATTCCTCATCTTCATCATGAGCCATAATGATCTTATTTTCACTCAATATCTGTTGTGCACGTTCAAAAATTTGGGTACCATATCTTGATTTCAAATTACAGAAACCTCTTTCAATATCTCCAGTCTTCGTAACGATATCCAAATCATGTTCGGACTGCAAATCTACTAAGGATTTGTTGATAGATTCTATCCATTCGTAATTTTTTAAACTTTCATCTTTCACATTTAGTATCTGTAATTTGCTAGCAGTACCACTTTTCCATAAAACGATCAAGTTTAGATAACTAGCCTCGACATTTAACTCCAATGGTCTCGTTAGAACTAAATCTACAATTGACCAAATGGCAGAAGCAGAAAGATTAGTGGGGATGTTATTTCGGAAAGTATAAGTCAAAATACCGCTTGAATCAACCAATAGAGTACCCATTTGAAAAAGCCCATTTTCTAAGGGCAACAGTGTAACTAAGGTATTGTTGTACAAGGAAAGGTATTCTCCTACAGCTTCCACTTTTCTGAAATGGCTTGGGTCTGAACCTGGTTGTGAAACTATATCATAATCTTGTATCAAAGTAAATGAAGTTAAATCCCAAATTTTCAAATGGCAATTCTGGGTCAACACAATTAAATACCTCTCATGGAATAATTTGCAACTAATCACGCTATCATAATCGGATTTAGAATTTTTAGAAAAGAATCTTGTTAAACTTTTCAAATATGAATTATCATTAAACAGTAAAGGTTCGTAATGTAAGCCATCAATATTTTTTAAACCCAACAAACCACCATCCTCCAAAAAAACAACCGAGAACTTGGGTGACACATGAAAAAGGAAATGAGGAACTCTAACTGTAAAGTCATAGGGGTTTTGGATATGAAACCACTCTCCGTTGAGAGTGTTGCCCGATGAAAACAGGAAACTTAGGGGTAGTCGTAATGTCAGGAACGAACCATCCTTTAAGATTATATTAACCAGCAATTGCTGTTCCACCTCTTTTATCGTTAAAGTGTGTCTCTGGTTCATAGAAGCATTCGGTAAATGTATATTAATGGTCTTCCCATGGTATGCGTCACTCAAAGGATAAAATGTCAACAATGTTGATCTTGAGGAAAAATGGTAGCAGATATATTCGGAGTTACTCAATAGTAAACAATTAGAATATTCACTTCCATAAGGCTTAGAAACTGGTGTAGAGCTGGACCTATCTCCTCCTTTCAGGTCGTTATTATTACCGTTATTACTGATGTATAAATCAACCGTATTATTGGGTTCAGCTTTTTCATAATACTGGAGCAAATTTGCATCAATTCTTGAGAGGCATGCCATACTAAATCAATTATGTACGAGTGAAATTTTTACCTCTTGAAAAATGCTTATGAACGTTAGACTTCGTCAATTGCAGTTTGTTTCCCAACTTCTCATGCTGTTTTAATTCAATTTTTTTTCACATAATTGAAGAGAAAGACAGGAAAGCAAACAAGCATGAAAGTTATGTAGGGTAATGAAAACGAAAATAATAATTAACAACATATCGACGACAACTAATAAACGTGTCATAGTAAAATCATAGAATAATTAAAAACGTCCTAATGCGTGGTGAAAAGTAATTAGGAAGTTTAGATACCTATAGAATCAAAGAATAGAAGCTAAAAAGTTGATGCAGAGGAAAAAGAGAGAGGTTACATATACATTAAAAATGAGAAAGGGGGGTCCTGCTCTCAGATTCAAATACAAAATACGAAATTTTTTTTCTAATTTCGCTAGACTTAGATCTTTTCTTCCACGATACCGTGCTTCCAGATGGCAACAAATGGAGTAGTACCATCTTCACGGTAGTTCAACATGACAACCATGGCATCTGGGTCCATAGATTCACCAGTGAAGAATTCCCAGTCCTTGAAAGAACCGATAACCTTCTTGACGTAAGTTTGAGCACCCTTTTCGAACTTAGGAACTTCTTCTGGGTTAGTTTCTTGCAACTTAGCCTTAACAGCCTTCATGTAACCCTTGATGTAGGTCAAGAAGGACTTCTTGTCAAAAGCGGTTTGTTGTAGACGGAAGGAGTGGACAACGTTGTTGACCATTTCAGCACCTTCTTCAACATCATCATCAGCACCTTCAGCAGATGGGTTAGCACCGATATCAATGTTGTCACCTCCGACATTAACCATAGCACAGTCGGCTTCGTAGATAACGTCATCGACTAACTTAGCATCGTAAGCATCAGACAACAATTCGTCGTTAGAGAAGATATCCTTGTAAATAATCATATTTGTCTATAGTATGTTCTGTGTTAATCTGCTAACCGCAACTGAGGTTCCAAGAAGAAAGTGGCTAAACGAGTAAGAGAAAAAGAAGCAAACCGTCAAATAAAAACATTAGCCAAAATTAAAAGTTTTTTCTCAAGTCCCAATTGAAATACTTCTCCTTATAAATATCATGAAAGGAAAAAAAAAAGTGAAAAAAAAAAACCAATAAAAAAAAATAGAAAATATATTAATTCTACGAGAAATGCGTGCGAAAAATCGATGAGTTTTGCCTCTGAAAAATTCTGTAAAATTTTTCTTAGCGAAAAAAAAAAAGAAACGTGATGTGAAATTGTGTTGATTGAGCTCATCGGAATACACACTGAACAGAAGCAAAGCAGTTATTTATTGTAGTTCTTTTTTACCTATCCAAGGCAGTTCTATTGTATAAAGACCAGACTTCTTCCGCCACTTCAGCAGGTGTAGTTGTGTTTTGTGTGCCAATAGCATTCTCCAGCGCCTCTTTAGATGCCTCTGGCAAATTCCGGATCATATCGGTACCCTTGACCAAACCTGGAGATATCGTAAAACAGCTAATATTTCTTGGTTCCATTTCTGCAGCTAAAACTTCTGTGAATCGGGACAGTGCGGCTTTGGAGGCGGAGTAAACAGATGTACCTGGAACCTTCATTTCCCCGGAGTGTAAGATGGAAGAAATGTTTATAATAGTGGGTCGGGCGCATTGACGGGAGAGTTCCGGCCACTTTCTTTGGGATTTCATTATATACTTGATACAGAGGTTTGTCATTGTCACAGGACTTAAGAAGTTAACATTCATTATATCTTGAATTTCGGAAGAAGTGGTTCTTATACTTAATGATTCTTGAGTCAAGCCTGCGCAATTGATCAGTAAGTTTAGATGGTAACGATACTCATTATTTGACCACTTATTACATGGGTCAAACATTGAGGAGTATTTCAATTTCAAGGGCGGTTTATCTTTGAAATATTCGATACCGTCATATGACTCATAATCACACCAGTGAGGCCATTTCTTAAAATCAATTGCCATTGCACAGTGCCGTTGATATGATGATGCCGATCGTAAATAATCTTTACCTATCGCGGTGTGTTTTATACTTTCTTTAGTGGACCCCAGCATAATGCAACTTAAACCTTTTTGAGATAACTTTTGACATATTGCTTTGCCTATACCCCTTGTGGCACCTGTTACTATCGCAACAGGAAAATAATGCATCTCCAGGCTCTTTATTCTGCCGCGTCTGTACTGATGTACTCATATGTGTTCCATAGTCCAATTGCAAATAATACCAACGGCGGAAATTTGAATGCAATGATATTTAAAGTAGAAAAATAGACAGTTTCAGACGCGCAAAATAAAAAGACAAAGCTAACTAGATAGATAACACAAACATATATATACCTTTTCTTATTTACGTACGTATATATATATGCAAAATTTAAATGATATATGACATCATCAAAAGGATACGGGATCCTTGACCAAACACTGAAGGAAGTGAAATATAATAGTAATAATAAAATGTATATTTATTTTAAATGTACTTCGTTCCCCATTTCGTTTTTTATATGGGAGGTTCTACTTCTCCCTAATTAATAGAAACCCCTTGAATTTTTAGAATTGTAATCATAACCGTTGTAGCCATATGGTACACCTTGTTGGGCAGCGGCAGCGGCAGCGGCAGCAGCCTGTTGCTGTTGTTGTTGGAATTGATAGTATTGTTGGAATTGCATTTGCTGTTGTGGGTTGACAGGTTGTCCATTTTGCATTTGAACTTCCGGTTGAGGTTGGCCTTGCGGTTGCTGTTGCTGTGGTTGTTGCGATTGCTTCTGTTGAGAGTCTTCAGCATGCTGGGCAACAGCTTGGTTAGGACTCTGCTGCTCCTGACCGTTTTGAGTCTGGTAATAATTGTAATTATTCTTTGGTAACTGATATGGATATTGACCGGCTACACCATATTGAGGTTGACCGTATGGGAATGACTGTTGGTAAAAGTGAGCATAGTATGGCATGAATGAGCCTCCGTATGGTTGTTGTTGTTGAGGTTGGGCATGTGCTGTAGCTGGAGAAGCGGCAGCGGCGGCAGCAGCACTGGTTAAGTTGGCGGCGGCAGCAGTGTTGGCACCTGCTTGACCATAACCTTGTTGGAAATTATATTGGTTAGCATTACCACTAGTTTGTGCGTTGTTTTGAGCAAGTTGTTGGTATTGTTGACCGTACGCGTATCCTTGCGAATCAAACATACCTGGATAAGAATATCCAGGGAACTGGTTCTGGTACATGTAGTACTGTTGAGCAGCCACGTTGTTCCCTTGCTTTTGACTTTGTGGACTTTGTTGTGATTGAGGCTGTTGTGTTTGTGGTTGGGGATGCTGCTGTTGCTGCTGAGCATATTGCTGTTGCTGGGATAGATACTGTTGTTGTAATTGATGCTGTTGTTGAGCGTATTGTTGCTGCTGCTGTTGGGTGTAGTAGTTTTGAGATAATTGTTCTTCTTGAGCCTGAGCTTGAGCTTGTACAGGTTGTTGTTGTTGTTGTTGTTGTTGTTGTTGTTGTTGTTGTGGTTGTTGTTGTTGTGGTTGTTGTGGTTGTTGTTGTTGTGGTTGTTGTTGTTGCTGTTGTTGTTGTTGTTGTTGCTGTTGTGGTTGTAGTTGTAGTTGTTGCTGTTGAGGAACAGTATTAGCTTGATCTTCTGAAGGTTCTGAAATAACAGCACTAATTTCAACTTTTTCTTCGACAACTGTAACTTCTTCTTCTGGAGCAGCAACATTATCTTGTTCTTGTTCTTGTTCCAGTTCTTCCGCTTCCAGTTCCTCTTCTTTTTCTTGTTCCTTTTCTTCAGCTTCTTCGGATTTTTCCTCGTTCACTTCAGGGGCTCTGTCTTCACTTTCTTCAGAAGGTTCAGCAGTCTCCGCCTCCTGTTCTTGTACAGGGATTTCTTGTTCATTACCTTGCTCTCCAGCTTCCGAATTTTCGTCCTCCTTAATCTCGCTTATTTCTTTCTTCAATTCATCAACGTTTTCAAGAGGGGATTCGGCCTTCTTAACAACTTTTGGTTTTGGTGTAGCAATTGCAGCCCATGACATTTTCTTTGGTTGTGAAGCAGATGTTTTGGAAGTTTTCTTTGAAGGTAAAGAAGGTTGTTCTATTTGTTTGCGTTCTTCTTTGTTATTATGACTTTCTTGCTGTTGTTGTTCTTCTGATTGCTCCTTTTCTTGATTTTTTTCCTGCTCTTCTTGTTCTTGCCCTTCTAATTCTTCATTATTATCATCGTTTGAATCTTGAGGAATGTCGTTTTTAGTATCTACAGAAACGGCTGCTGCCCACGATGTAGTATTTGAAACAGGCTTAGATGGAACGTGCTTTCCCTTGTCGATATTGACATGTTTTCCAGTTGGATGAGCTCGTGGTGTTTGTACCTTCTTCTTATTTCTGGCTTGAGTATAGTTGTTGCTGCTGTTATGCTTTGTAGAAGTAAAAGAATTGCTATTATTAGAACTCTTGTATGTAATATCATCTTCAGGGTTTGGCAAATGTTGTTGAGGAACATATGAGTGTTGTTGTTCCTTCTTTTCGTGCTTTTCCTTCTTGGCAGGTTTCTTTACTTCATCCCATCTTGTCACTGCGCCAGAAGTAATTTTATCAATTATAGTTTCCAAATCATCATATTCCTGAACTATATCAATTAAATCATCACTCGTCCAGTCAGGGAACAATTCTGTAAGCGTGTCTATTTTGGACTTTAGCGCAGGATTTAGTTTTTTATTACTATGACTATTATGATTTGACTTCCTAAATTGTGTAGACATTATATATATATGATGATGTAGATTATATTGAGAAAACGACCAAACAAAAATAAATATGTAAGTACTTTATGATGGTAATTTTTTTGGGGTAATTGGTAAGAGTTTCTTCTTCTGGGTCCAAAAGATCGAAAAATATAAAATGCAAATGTTTTTGAAATTGCTGTAAATATGTTAAGGACTTAGGAAAAGGAATGAAACGTTTATATGGGAGAGAACGAAAATTTTTCCTTTTCCCGCCACTATTTTTTGCCACCATTTCCCGTTATTTATTTGGCGAGTGCTCACCTCCGACGGTATCACGGGTGACGGATTTCCTAAAAAGGTAAAGAATTGAAACAGATCTAATAATAAGCAGAAATACTATACATTGCTATGAGTCGATATTGTTATATTGCTATTTACATGTTGAGCAGGGCACTTCCTGTGCCAGAATATGTTTCATTTATCAGCTTCTTTTAGTTTACCGCCATTTTCAAACGGCGCCTCCTCCCTTGCTTCGTCTAGAGCAGGCTTGATACCTTGTTTGACGAGAGCTGCGTTAACACATGTAGTGTAAGCATACCATTGTTTTGAGCACTCGTTCTCAACGGATTTTCCCTTCAGAAATTTTTCGCTGTACCATTCATTGAAGCAACTATCATATTTCGTTTTTAAGTCGGTGCATTCTGGCGCAAAACTAGCTGACATTATATTCCCCATATAAAACTGGTATTATTGTTATTGTAGTTTAAGTAAGAACACAAATATATATATTTTTAATGACCTATTTCCAGTGTATATCTGGCGCACTTACAGTAAATTTCTAAATGCAAATACTCTAAATACTCTGGGTACAGCTCTCCCTATATTGAAGAAAAAAATGCCCTTCCTGTTACCCTACTTTCTCAATTTATTCATTAGCAAACACTGTGTGTACCTATTTATTCTATCTATTCGTAGAAAAATGAATGATGGTTCCAGGCTTTGGTACTTCTTTCGTACTCTCTTCTTCATCGGGGCCTTCGTTGTCTTTGTCCGCTTGTCCCTGCTTTAAAGGCGAACTCTCTATATTGTTGCTGTTCTCATCGTCGTCATCGCCGCCGTTGTTAGTGTGTTCCTCATGAGCCAATTGCTTCCGCATTTTATTGGGCACAATCGGAGACGGTACCATACTAGAGCTGGACCCGTACTGCTGCTGCAAAAGTAGCGAGATCTTTCTTTTGCGACTTTGTCTCTGTATTGTACTTTCGTCCTGCTCATTATCAGCGTCATCATGACCCTCGCCCGTAAGGTCTCTTTGGTCCCTTGAAGGCAGTACATCTGTGCCAGTATCTTCGTCGCTAGAGTCTGGAAGTTTCAATATCTGTCCCGTGGATGTTATATTTGCTGTGTGGAAATCGTCCGTACTGTCGTTAGTAAACACAGAATGTGCGTTCCGGTTGAAGCCTACGGCTGAATTCAGCTCATCAGAACCATTGCACGTCTGAGACTCCCTACTCACATCTTCAGCGGAGGTAGAGAGTATACCCGCATTATTGTTCAAAATAACGCCTTTTACTGGGGCGTTTTTCACTGGTGCAGCTGCATTGGCCTGCAAATTCACCAACCCAGTCTCTTGGAACATAGTCCCCAGCCATTCGGTGCTATCCATGATCCGCTCACATATTTCTGAATATGTGGCGACGTGTGGGATGATGTCCTGGGTGATCTTATGAAAGCAGAAACTTAAATTAGAGTCTATCTTTTGCAGGTTCACCGTGATCTCTTGATCCAGTTTTTCCAATGTTTCTTCTTTGCTTACAGAACCCATTTCTATGTCAACGCACCCTTGCGTTGCTCTTTCCTAATAACTACCAACCTGCCTCTATTTCCACGCCCAAATTGTAGATTATCTATTTTGTTGATGGCTCAACTCACCAAAACAAACCAAAAAAACGGAAAAGAACGGAAACGGGCGGAAAAAAACGGAAAATAAAATAAGAAAAACCCGCTCTTCTGTTACCCGCGCGGCACTACCGCATATAACCGGAGTAGTTACTAATCAAGTAAGGGCCTCCGTTCCCCTATGACGCACCGGACATATCGCATTGGCACAATAATAGCCTAAGTGAGGGTATACATGGCTCAAGATAATCAACAAAGACCAACACTACAATCCTGCCAGCCATATCGAACTCCGACCATCTTCCACGGCTGCTCAAAACGAAGATCTCTTGCCCCTCTGCGGCGTAAGGGCTCTCTTCAATTGTAGGATCCGCGGCAGTAAACTAAATGGATGAAAAAAAAAAACTGGAAAAATAGCAACTTTTTTCAGCCTGGAAGATTTGTCATCTAAGCGAAGGAGAATGAAACCGGAATTTTTCACTCCTTCTTAGGGGCATTCAGTTTATAAATATAGTTATTCCCTGAAGTTGAGATTTACTGACTTAACATTTGAACAACTAAAAACCTAAATAATAAGACACAATTTTTTTGCGGGATTTTTTTTTCTTTTAGATACTTTTGACGTTCATAGTAAAAAGTTCTGCTACATAGTAAAAACACATAGAAGATACAAGCAATACAACATGCTTCAATTTAAAAGTCCAGGCAACTGGCTGTTCATAGTACCTTGGATTGCCTTCATCCCATGGTATGGTATGCTGATAGCTATGCTCATTTGCTGGGCTAGTCAAGGCCATCCCATATATTGGTTCATGCATACGGAGCAATTCCCTGTTTACATTTCAGATATAGGTGCCACTAACTTAAGACCACTATTCATATCGTGCGCCGGCTGGCAGGGTCTAGGATATGTAATCACTGTTGCGCTTGAATTTTTTCAAAGATCCGGCTACCTTCCTTTCCAGTTGAAGAAGAAAGACCCCTCTATCTCTGATTCGACCTCCTATGCTGAAAAATTGCGCAGCGGTAAATACTTAATGCCTCCATACTACACAAAGGATGAACGGAATCTAATTTTTGCCGCTTTTGTTCTCGGCGGCATTGGTGAACTAGGCCTTTTATTCTGTTCCATCTTCTCAACCGCTCGATACCATCACGTCCACATTGCTATGGTCTCTGTTTTCGTCGTGTTCATGTTCCTGTCCACTTGCTGCTTGATCGCGGAGTATTTTCTCATGGGAAGACACTATGCCTCAATTCACCCCCTAGCCAGCCCTCACTTCAATCCTCAATCCTCTGAAAAAAGCTTCAATCAAGGTTATAATACCGTGGATGAGCTACCTTGGTATAAATGGGAAGGCCACATATGGAACAAATTTACCATCAGTGCGACTCTAAAAGTTATATGGTTAACCCTAGCCGTTGTTTGGGCCATTTGTTTCGGTGCTATCAATGATGGTTCCAAGAGTGCTTGTTTCGAATGGTTGCTGGCATTTTGGTTTGGTATCCTATTTATGATCCTTTCTGCCGATTTTTATTTAGGTGGAAGGTACAGAGAATCTCGCTATTTCAACCACGTGGAATCATTTTCCGGTTATTACAAGTATGACAAGGCGCTAGGCCTCTACCATAGTGAAGAAGTTTTGCCCTCGGACGATAACGCCGGCGTAATTACCACAGAAACAGCATCTTCAAATAATCACAATAACGCCTCTTCCAATGAAACCTTTCAAGTAGTAGTATGATCTCATATACACTAGACTTGATTAAAGAATACCCTTCAACCTGCAAGATATATTCGTCTTTTTCTTTTCCAAGCATACTTTAATAAAACTTGCAAGGACATCATCATTTTCTCTCATTATTTTTTTTTCCCTCTGTTACTAATATAATTGATATCTAATTCTATGCTTCTCAGTCTGTATAATAGTTTTCCTTTTGTTGAAGAGTTTTTTCTGGCTGCCTTTTTTTTTTTAACATATTTCTCACCGACCCATAACAGTTGCCTATTACGTTAAAGACTAAAATTAATAAATGCAATACTATTTAGCGAATATATTTTGAGTTGCTGGTTTTATTTGGCTCTTGATATACTTAGAATAAATAGATATTAAACAAAAAATTAAAGAAAAAAGGGACTAGAAAAATATAACAAAGAAACCAACATTAAGGTATCTTAGGGCGAGTAGCCGCACCGGCTAATGGCGAAGATTGATACAGCATCAGATAACCTCTTTGAAAAAACTTTCTTTAGGAGAGGTACTGGAATCATTAGAATCACGAACTCTTATGTCTGATTCATCTTGATCATCCTGATCATCAGTAACTTCATTACTATAATCGTTTTCTATTGAACCTTGGGAAAAGCCACTGAAGGATCTACGGCCTTTGTCGCTAGTATGGGCAAAATCATGCTCCTTTTTTGACCCCATTGGGTTCACCACAGAATCATTCTTCATTGTTCCAGACTCCGTCTTAGATAGCCCTTGTTTATTAGCATTCTTACTTAATAAAAATTGCTCTATCGTTATGGAGCCTCCAGTATCTGCCACTGGCCTTGAAGATTTATTCTTGTCGTTCAAGATGGAATCTTCAGCGATGTCATCTGCTGCTTGGTGTACTTTATGTGGCCCCACATCATTGCCATGTAACTCTGTCTTCTTATTGGAGGTTGGAGTTTCAGGCCTATCGTCCAAGACACCACTAACACCAGTGACTGACCTGGCACTAGCAGAACTATCAACGTCCTTTCCCGTATTATACGTAGAGAGAAACCGGCTTTTAATAGCATCTTTTGGAGACGCACTCTCTCCTATGTGAGCCGTTTTTTCATTAGTAGCAGCTGCATTCACGATAACATCTCGAGAAACGTTAGAATCATTTGTCAACCCTTCACTGTCCTTTCTAGGTCTTGAAGCTGTTTCCCTCTCCTTTTTGAGCTTCCTTTCATACTCCCGCAATTTAATATTCCTGATAATTGCCATTTCATCTATTTGCAATTCTCTTAACATACATTCTTCTGTAGCTAATTCGGCTTCTTCTTTTGCCTTTTCTGCAGAAATAACCAGAGGGTCATTGACGGTAGCATCCAGAAGGTGCCTCTCACTACGAATTTGCTGGCCCCGTTCCGCTGCTAAAACTCCATCTGCATCAACCCTTGCGTTAAAATCATGAATTGCAGTTTTGTGCTTAGTAATTGAAGCGTTAAGTCTTTTAATTTCTACCTGTAGCTTGCTATGCTCATCCATAAGTTCGTCATACCCTTTTTCGGAATTCCTCAAATTGCTAAAGTGCGATCTGACAGCTTGATCATGTTCAATGTTGGAATTTTTGAGGTCCCTTTCACATGCGTCATTCCAATCTTTCAGTTCATCATTCTCCCCTAACAAGTTCTTGGACAACGTTTCCTGCAATTCGTTCCTTAGATGTTCGTGATTCTTTTTGGCATTTTCAAGTTCCCTCTCCTTCTGCTGTACTTTAATATTCATATTTTGTACCAACAAATCATAGCTTTGCCCCCCTTCAGCCTTTTTAGCTACTTTTTCACGTTGCTGCTTTGATTCCATCGCCAACAATAATTGCTTGTCATTTTGCTCTTTCACACGTTCCATAAAATTCCAATTCTCATACTCCTGATCAAGAACTCTTGACCTTCTTTCAATATCCTTATCAACATCACGTTGTTTACTAGCTCGTTCATCAATTTCGTTTACCACTGGTGATATTAACTTTCTGGCCACAACATTAACTTCTTCCGGAGTTATCCACAAGCCACCACCCAAATATATTTTCTTCTTTTGTTCCTGGTTAACAGAATAGTGCTCTAAAGCTATTTTGACAGCAAGCTTATTATAAGCTTGGTTACCGAACAGAATCATATAAGTATCTCGTGCGTCAATATCCTGCAATTTCCTATTCGCAAGCTTTTGAGCTTCATGTAGCACCATCGGAGATGACACCTGCTGTATATACACATTTCTTTGTGCCTCTTTTGCAGCAAAATCCGGGTCTTCCAATGTCTTTGGATCAAGATCTTTTACTGCATCGGCGGCACTCTTTGCATACACATATTGTCGGTCATTTAGTCTTTGTCTTTCGTTGCCAGTGTGAGAGTTTAAGAATTGCTCAGCGGAACGTTCAAGCTTCTCCAAAGTTCCTTTCTTGAAAACCTCTTTATTAGCTTTTGATACGCCGCTCTCGTTACCACTCTGCAATCCGTTTTTAAAGTTTACCTTTTGAGGATACAACCTATCATTGACTCTACTGATTGCTCTTCTTTCAGCTCCATCCAGTACTTTAGATAAGTCCAAGGATTTGAAACGTGCAGAGTGCTGTGGATTAACAACGTTTGCATCAAACTCATCACCAAGAGGAGCACCGGAAGGCCTTTTTTTTTTCAAACTAGAACGATCGGAAGCCTCATTTATAGAATTAACTGATGAAGAACTGGAGGCCAATGCTTTTTGTGCAGCTAATCTTGTTAGAAAATCTCGCTTTCCCTTGAGACCCAAATTGACCGTCACTGGGACGTCTTCAGGAGGGGTCAATGGAATCTTCGAAAAGGTTTCTTTGAAAGCCTCATTCCGCGCCTTTTGTTCGATTGCTGTTTCTACAGTGTCATTAGGTTGGCCTTTGGTTCTCTTATTGGCTAAACGGGCTGCTAGATCAGCTGATTCACTACCCGAGTCACCTAAACCGAGTGTCCTGTAATTAGCCGGAGTATTCAAAATGCCATACTTCTGTTTCGCATGGAATATGGCTTCTTTACTCAAAGGTTGTCCACTGTGCTGATAAGTAGAATATATACTCTTCAGTTTGCGGACGTCATCTGAAATTGAGCGAGGCGTTTCCGGGGCAACGCCATGCATTTCAGAAGAGTGCAGCGGCCCTTGCAAAGTGGATACTCTAACCGTCTCTCTTTCAGTAATTTGTTCTGAGGTCTGGACAGATTCCACATCGGCGGTTTGAAAAGGAGATATTAGTGACATTACAATATTTTGCACTACTTACTTAAGCTTTATCGTCAATCACACTTAAAACTGCGGATTAATTTATGTGATCGGTTTTATTTAGAGGTTGCAGAAAAACATGGAGCTTTCTATGACGGTTTTCATCTGTTAAATAGCATTGTTTACTCCATACTTTTCATCATGTATACCCTGTAGAAGTATCCCTTAATCAATCTGAAAAAGAAATAACCTCTACCCTTAACCTTTGATCTGGAGCCTCATCGCGAAATATAGGGGACTGCCAAAACGTCTTACGAAGTCCAAGTGAAGGTAAAAAAAAAAAACCGCCGACAGCAAAGAGTATGTGTCGAACCGAAAGAAATAAAATTACGATTTATACTAACCTTATTTAAAACATTTAAAGCACCTCAACTCAATATGAATCCCGAAAAAGGGAACAATCGGCTCTAGCCCTAAAAAACCACTATAGCACTCACGTTGAGCACGCAAATCATGCCTCCTCAAAAGGGCGCTCCATAACCTTAAAAAACTGGTGCATAAACATCGCTAAATGAACTGTCCCCTGATTCTTCTTGCTAGTTGCATATCTTTCTTCATTATAGTTATTCTTTTCGCATGCAACGCCAAGAGGTTGGTATGTTCCAGTAACCCTACTAAGTATGCTTCACTTGCCTCCTGCAGCGCCATAATCGCCATTGACTGCCAACGTAAATCTTGATCTTTGGTTGTAAACTCATCTGTAACCTCTTTCACTAGCCTTGCAAATGGAATTTTGGAAATTAATAAATCTGTAGAACGTTGATATTTTCGAATTTCGTACAGAGCTAATTCACTAGGACTATATCTCTTTTCGACACGCTTCAAGCCCTGCTTTCTTTGCTTTTCCCTTCTTTTCTGCCTAACGTATCTGTCTAAAGCATACGAATGAGTTCGGGCGGATATTGGTGCCTTGGTTTTCATTCCAGCTTCTTCTTCATTCTCTGTTTCAGTTTCCAGATTACCTGCTTGGTCTTCGTAGTCTGTTTCAAAATCTAGGTCATTTTTTGAGCTCTCATAACGCCTTCTTTCTTCTCTTCTGGGTAGTAAGTTCTTTCTTGCTCTCGTCCTTTGCAGTAACGATAACGCACGATCGTTAATAGACTGCTGGTCTCCTGCAAGCCTGTTGACATTACTGAGTGATCTTCCACTCGAATCACTTTGAATAGCAGAACTAGCCCATTGCTGTTTACTTGACATGATTTTATTACTAGTTCTCCTTCTATATCCAGTCTTTTTTTGGTTTTTATAAAGCAATGCTCACTGTTACCAACTTTAATTTTTAACAGATGTTTCTCAAACTTTATTGAAGTGGTTTTGTTTTTGTTTTTCTTTTCGATTTACTTCCGCGCTTCCGCGATTTCGCGACACGGTGATATCGAGATATACTCCTTCAATGTTCTCGCAATGGAGGACCATTAAACTCCATATTAATAACTGTCGATATCAGCCTCAATTGTCAATCCTTCGTTATTGTGAATGTTATCTTTAATATTATTACTACAAATGCAAACTTCGGTAATTTGCCGTTTCTATATATATATATATATATATATTTCCCATGTTTAGGTGAATCATTTTGAAACAGTGTTTTCACGTCAGCAATACCAGTTATCAGCCAATCCGATTCATCAGACGTCACCCTATAATCTCATCTATATTTGGCCATTATCTGCAAAGTTTAGGTACGTTCTTACATCTTCTACTGTCTCTCGAGTACCACTATCAGCGGAATTTATGTATGCTTTGAAGTTGAGGATATTACCTGAATGAGCGAGCCTTCTGGACCCAGCATTATTGACTGCACTCTTTCCGCCAGTCCTATCCGTTAATGGGGAGCTCAGTTTGTCCTGCGAGGAATTGGTACTGCCTTTGTTCCGGTTTTCTTTAGGGGAACTCTTTAGTCTTATCATGGCTTTGATAGGCGTTGGGATTTTCAATGACGAATGAGAAGATGACTCGCTTCTCTCAGTTTTCATCTCAGCATTTTGCTTCTCATTTTTCACAGTCAAATTAGGCAAGCTTTCATTTGACCTACAGAAGGTATCTAAAAAGTCTGTAACCTGGACCGCTTCCTCCCCTAACGACGAACAATAATCACTCGAGTCAGGAGAAGATCTAAGTACTGTAGTGGAAAAACGTTCTTTATCTGGTTCCTCGTCAATATATATCGAAGGTGTTGCTTTACTATTTGTAGATACGAGTGTCTTGTCTTTCACTTTTTCTGAGACCTTTTTCTTGCCTTTTTTAGTCAGTAATCTATCAAAAAATCTTCTTACAGGACCTTCGTTTCGTACCGGTTTCACATTGGAGGATGGAATCTGATTACGATTCCTAGAGTATTCGGGCTGGTCCAACGATAAAACTTTTATTAAATCCTGAATACCTATACGTGAGGTAACGTCTTTCTCCAATAGCCGTTTGATGACCAAGTCATTTAAAATGTTACCATTTATTTTGGAACTCAATGATACTTCCATAATTTTGTGATAAGTTTCAAATTCATTTTCTCCAGAAAACGGTAGCTCGTTGTACAATAAGCAATATAGCGTCACTCCCAGTGACCAAATATCCAACTTATAGCCATCCGTCACAAAATCTCTCTTGGAATTGCCCAAATGACATAGCTCTGGCGCAATGAATGCCGGGGTACCAACAATTTTGTTTAACTCTCTTCGGAAACAATCTTCGAAATTAGCATCGTTGAAAGGTAATGATTGTGGAGTGAAAATACAACTTCCAAAGTCAGAAAGTTTCGCAACTTGTTCATTTTCATCTAATAAAATATTGGATGGTTTGATATCACGATGAATACAGCCTTGAGAAAACAAGTATTGCAATCCTTTTGTCATATCCTCCAGGATTTTTTTGGCAAATTCAGAAACACTACAATTTGAAGTTATGATTTTTTTCCATTGCGGCAAAACATCTTCACTATGATCACGCCTCCACTGCAATTCTCCAAGAGTACACCACTTGGTGACTATCCAAATCGATTCGCTGAAAGGAGAATCCAAGCATTCGATTAGTTGCACAATATGAGCATTATCTCGAAGTCTTGAAGCCACATAGATTTCCCACCTACATTTTTCAATATTCATGAGTCTCATCGCCTCATTACCACTCATATTTGCCGTTATTTTTCCTTTACTCTTCCAAAGCTGGATCTGCCTCATCACTTGATTTACTGAATATTGCTGGGCATTCCAAGGCTTCTTCGGAATAATCTTGACAGCGACCACCTCACCTGAAGTAGAACTATACGCCTTTCGTACATAGCCAAACTGTCCACTTCCTGCAGAGGCTCCCAGGGTATATTGGTTTATAGTTTTTTTATTTTGATCACTAGCAGTTATTTTTTTTACAAATGGTCGAATTTCATCTAGGATTGTGTCCATGTTTTCCCCTATAATTGTACTATAGGTGAGTTTCTGTTGAGAAAGCGAAGAACCGAATGAAGATGTCTGGCTTGTGGGCGTTATCGGGGGGCTATCCGAATCATCCTCTCTCATGTACGATTTCTGGGATAATGGTGCCCATTCCGGAATTAATGTCGGTATGAGCTGTCGAGGTGACATTTTCGTAGTAACCAATTGTCGTTAACCTGGCGTCCAAAAAAAATAATATCTACGTGAGTAAGTTTGTAACACTTAGAGAACTTTCATTGGGTGTTTTAAACCCATATTGATCTATAGGATTAGAAATTGTTGCATTGTTTATTTGTTGCTATCTCATCATGTCACTATTACTACGTGTAAAGTGATATATGAACATGCTATACTAATTTGGCTAAACCTCTCTGTTGAACAGCATCATTTAATGATCTTCTTCTAGTTTAATAATTAGTCCATTTTGTACAACTTGATGCTCTTTCGAAAAGGCTTAAGTGAGTTGCTCGAAGCACCATGAATTCTGAAGATGAAGAACCGACTATAAAACCAAAAGTGTTTAATATATCTAAACTTTTAAACTCAAATCGTGAAAAACCAGGAATTGCTTGCATATTCTTAAGTCAATTTGACATGAAAAAGGGAAATATCATAATATGGTCTAAAAGCGTTAATGATGCGGCATTCGACTTGAGCAATATTGAATTCAAGTCGTTACCAGCCGGTATTCACGAGCAAACTGACGATGTTGTCAATTTTGTAGTTCCCAAAGCATTGGATGCCAGTCATACTGGCAAGAGGACAACTTATGATTACGGTATTGCCTATTTCAAACAAAATTCTTTCGATATTATTGAGAATGATAAACAGGTTGATAGGAGTAAAGTTCAAATGTTTTCTCTTGGTGTAATTATCGATGTCCAAGATGTCTCATCAGATAGTAAAAAGCAATTTTATAACGAAATATACCATGCGTACGGTGCCAACAGATATGCAAGTTATCTAAAAGAGTTACTCAGTCAATGGATAAGGCAGCATGATCTTGATAAATTTGATATCTTTGAAAGATTTTTTGAGGAGAATAATCAAGGGCGCATGGCTGAAAATTCAGTTGAAGTCTTCGAACATTTAACTAAAGAAAGAAGGCACTTGGTTGAGTATTTGCCGTATTGGACGAGAAAGTTAGGCCCTCTAATATTTCCACTTTGGAAAGCAAGTCTCTTTCAGTCGAGGATATTAATACTAGTTCCTCAAGGAGAATCGTTCGAATTATGCAATTCGTTAGCCTATTGCGTCTTCTTAATATCAATGCTTCCAAAAACCTTAATAGGCAACCATGTAAGTGATGAATACATTAAGCCCCTTTTCACGGTATCAACATCAGATATACCTTTTTTAGAGTCATTTCAAAAAGGAAACGGTTATGTGGCTACCACCAGCGAGGAGATTTTGTTGTATAAGCCTGAAATTTATGACATAGTACTCAAACTTACTTCGAATTCAATTATGGAAGAATCTCTAGAAAAAGAGGTGGAAATCATCACCGCATCTGGTGAACAAAACAAAGCAACCCCTCTTGACTTAGAAACGTATGAAAATTTTATACTTGGGGTGTTACAAGAAGATGCTTCAACAAATACGAAAAGTAGACTCCATGGGGTGACAGAACCTATATCATGGCTACAGTATTTAATCGATGGATTTTTTCTTCTAACTACAGCAGGCTATCTGGTGGCGCCCTATCACCTTGCAAAGAATTTCAGAATTCCGAAGCATGTTTCTGGCCCAGAAGCCCACGATTCGGAGATACAGATCGCTGAAAACTTAGTTCGCTATTTTCACCTCAGAACATCAAATTTGTACAACATTCTGAAGGATGTTATTCAAAAAAGTGAAAATATTGATTCAGAACAACCGATTACTATTGCAGCTTCATTTTTAACCGAGTTAAATTTAGATTGCTTTAGCAAACAAGATCATCAATTCGTCAAGGATATCACCCGTAAATGGTTCCAAAGAAGCATCGATATTAGTAATATACCAGAATGTTTGGGGAACCTCTGTTAAGCACTAAAAACGACCTAGATGATACAGAAGAGATAATATAAAGACGAAAGAATAATATATATGTCTTTGTAACTGTATTTTATATACGTGTATATGGTCAATTTTAATCGAGTTCGTTAGTAGAATACATTCGCGACTCTGCTGTTTGTCAAATTCTTTGCAAATATTGGAATGTAAGTAAAGCATATATGGACGGATTTTTTTTTCTTTTTCGTTTACGGAGAAGTTAAGCTTTCATCAACTTTGCATCAAAAGACCAACCATAGAGCACATGCGACAATTGAAATACCAATGACAGCAGTAATGATACCTGCACCTGCCTTTGAACCCTTCGTAATATTCAAGGGTGCCAAATTTGTAGGTTGTGCTTGAGTACCGGCTGCCCCATCACCAACGGATGAACCACCATTCTCTGCAGTGTATGGAGCGGGTTTATCTAAGGCCCTCGTGTTGACCATAACCTCTAAAGCGGACATTTGTTCACCTAGACCGTACATGCCATCCCATGTACCATTGAACCAGTTTAATCCACATGTATGACCATCGGTACCCCCAGAACATGATTTAGCGGCTGCAATTGCAGATGTATTCAACCAAGACATGATTTGGTTCCTAGTTTCTGGCACCAGCTGTGCAGTGACACCTAAGAAACGAGTAAAATAAGCTTTGAAGGAACGTTGGTCTGTATTACAAGAATTTGGACCTTGACAAGCAGCTTCATACACTATACCGTCGTGGAAAAACACTTGGGAAGCATTCAAAAACTCCTTCGTTCTTGTGTGCCAGAGGTCTGATCCTGTAAAGTTGTAAAGGTAGGCAGAACCAGCCAATAGCAAACCTTGATTATATGACCATTGGTATGAGGTTACTTTGGTGCAATTGTCATCAATACTGACACCATCGTAAACGTATTTATAGGTACCATTAGAAATTAAATTTACACCAACCATCCACTCATAAACCTTTTCGGCCCAGTCAACATATGTTTGGTTACCTGTATATCTTGCCAGTCTTGCAGCTATGTGGAATAAGGCACCGTTAGAAACCGTGTTCTTGTAATCATAACCAGAGTTCCACACAAAAATTTGCCATCTCAGACCACCGCCACAGGAATCGGCATCCCAACGCAAAGCCATTGTATTGAAAACAGCTTGCGCTAAATATAGCCATTGAGGATCATCCGCAGGAGGATTAGTAAAGTTCCTCTCCGCGGCAGTCATAGCAGCAATACCCCAAAAGGCTTGATCATCATTACCTTCAGTGGTAGATTGATTTAGTGGAATATAGTCATTATCATCACCGGCTTGATGTATCATAGCAGCTATAATCTCATCATTATATGTGTCGTTATCCATGAAAAACCAGTAATCCAGCATACAGCCCCAGGCACCACCGGCTTCCCACCAATAATATGGATCTGAAAACATACCGATTGTCTTACCATACTGATTACCTGTGTAATAGTCCATTAAACCATAAGCGATCAGTGATGTAGCATTTTGTAAAGATTCGTAGTTGTCCAGATCCAATTCGACGGCATTTGTAAATCTTGTTGCGAAGAGAACGCTCAGTAACCCTATCACTTTATTCACTAACATAGTATGTGTTTTAATTTTTCAGAACAGACTAAAAAGAAGAAAGACTATAAAAAAGAAAGTGGTGGGTGTTTATTGTATTCGCTATAATATGTTTCTGAAAAGATTTCCTTAGCGTATTGACCCCTTCGAATTTGTAATTTAAGCCGCTCTTTACCAAAGTTCCTCTCGTTTCGCACGCCTGCTGAGTTGATTAGAGAATGTGAATATCAAATCGGTAAAAGTGAACAAATAGAGATGGGCCTATTATTCAAATAGTACCTGCGATCATCAGGAAATCCGAGCTTTATTTCCATCTGCCAGTTTTCTTTCTGGATGTACGAAAATAAATCGCGCCTCGAACGGGCACGAAACCGGGTGACGGGACAAACTGCTACGAATACAGTACGATATATATATATATATATATATATATACGAAAGCACCTGTAGTATAATCCGCATACGATACAATCTTTCAAGCGAAAATTGAGTTCTCTGAGCCCAACAGTTATAAGCTGGGAGCATGTGTACTTACGAAACAGAACGCTTCACGTCACTTAAGACCATAGAGGCACGGCATAATACTTTTTTTACTTCTATACTCAAACACCAGAACACTGGCGTTCTGAGGTGATAGTGTTAGGCTTTCTTGTGTTCCAATATTGTTTTACATGTCTGCTCACTTTCTTTGCTTTTCTTGCCTATTTATATTTAACCTCACTTAAAATTACGCGTCGCGGGGAAATCGCGTAAATTTGATATCAGTATCTTAAGATTTTTAAGAAGTAAATTTTTCATTCTCTACACTTTATTCATTTGTGCCCCCTGGATAGTACAGGTAACTGCTCAAGTAGAACAACCATTGACGGTTAGCAAAAGGCAATAAAGAGAAGAAATGTTTAGGCAGTCAAAAAGAAGAATTGCCTCAAGAAAAAATTTTGGTTCATACGATGATATCGCCAAGAGCGAATTAGATGTAGGCAATACAAATGCAGCTAATCAAGTAATCTTAAGTTCGACTTCATCGGAAGAAGAGAAAAAACTTTACGCCAAGCTGTACGAGTCTAAGTTATCATTTTACGATTTAGCGCCACATGGAGAAATAACACTAGAACAATTTGAGATCTGGGCAATCGATCGTCTTAAAATTCTGCTGGAGATCGAATCTTGCCTTTCAAGAAACAAATCCATCAAAGAAATTGAGACTATAATCAAGCCGCAGTTCCAAAAACTACTGCCTTTCAACACAGAGAGTTTAGAAGACAGGAAAAAGGATTACTACTCTCATTTCATTTTAAGATTATGCTTTTGTCGTTCAAAAGAACTGCGGGAAAAGTTTGTCAGGGCTGAAACTTTCTTGTTCAAGATTAGATTTAATATGCTGACCTCCAACGACCAAACAAAATTTGTTCAGTCATTGAATCTACCTCTACTTCAGTTCATCTCAAATGAAGAAAAAGCGGAACTGTCCCACCAGTTGTATCAAACAATTTCAGCGTCTCTACAATTCCAATTGAATTTAAACGAGGAACATCAAAGAAAACAGTATTTCCAACAGGAAAAGTTCATAAAATTACCATTTGAAAATGTGATAGAACTGGTAGGAAACCGTTTAGTGTTTTTAAAGGATGGGTATGCTTATTTACCCCAATTTCAACAATTGAATTTACTTTCCAATGAGTTTGCCAGCAAATTGAACCAGGAGTTACTAAAAACGTACCAATACTTACCAAGGCTGAATGAAGATGACAGGTTGCTACCAATTCTAAACCATCTCTCATCAGGGTACACTATTGCAGACTTCAACCAGCAAAAGGCAAACCAATTCGGTGAGAACGTGGATGATGAAATCAATGCGCAAAGTGTCTGGTCCGAAGAGATTAGCTCGAATTATCCGCTATGTATCAAAAACTTGATGGAAGGTCTTAAAAAGAACCATCATTTGAGGTATTATGGAAGGCAACA
Organism: Saccharomyces paradoxus; assembly: GCF_002079055.1. NCBI lineage: Eukaryota > Fungi > Ascomycota > Saccharomycetes > Saccharomycetales > Saccharomycetaceae > Saccharomyces > Saccharomyces paradoxus. The sequence continues at coordinate 370,525 of NC_047497.1, forward strand.
ACTGAGTCTGTTTTTGAAAGGTATCGGGTTGAGCGCTGATGAAGCGTTGAAATTTTGGTCTGAGGCATTTACAAGAAACGGGAACATGACGATGGAGAAGTTCAATAAAGAATACCGTTACAGCTTCAGGCATAATTACGGTCTTGAAGGTAATAGAATCAACTACAAACCATGGGACTGTCATACTATTCTTTCCAAGCCCAGACCTGGGCGCGGAGATTATCATGGGTGCCCCTTCCGTGATTGGAGTCACGAGAGACTATCTGCGGAATTGCGTTCCATGAAGTTGACCCAAGCGCAAATCATCAGCGTTCTTGATTCCTGCCAGAAAGGTGAATACACAATTGCTTGTACTAAAGTATTTGAAATGACACACAACTCTGCATCAGCGGATTTAGAAATTGGGGAGCAAACGCATATTGCGCATCCTAACTTATACTTCGAAAGGTCAAGGCAACTGCAAAAGAAACAGCAGCAGCTGGAAAAGGAAAAACTTCCTAATAATGGCAATCATTAGTGTAGAAGAGAAGAGGGAAAAGGGAAGATATAACTAAAAAGGATTAATAGAATACGTATTTTAGTTTAATGTAAGTACGATCCAAAAAAAATTGAAAAAAGGAAAAAAGAGAAACGATAACCACTGCACCAGACATTACTAGTGACCGCATTGCTCCAAAAACAGCCAAGATGTGTATATTATCCGATTTTTTTTTCATACTTTAATAGCTGGCCAGATAAACCTTATAATTTCGTGGCTGCAAGCCATCGCGCTTTTCCTCCGTGACAGGCAACACAGGGCAACTAACCACTTGTGCTTTGTGCCTGCACATTTCATTAAAATTTACTACTTTCTTCCATTACAAGCGGGGCCACCTTCTGTTCAAACCTGCAATATGTTGCAGGGCTTATCCACGGCCATTTACTAGGGCAGAATTTACTGCAGTAGAAGAACTACCTTTTCCAGCATACCCTTCACCACCAAAAAAATGCAGGTGCTGCGTTTTCTAGACACGTGGCTGGCCTGCAAACGCATAGGAGGGACGGTCTCTCACCGATTTGGTAATGCCGTGATGCAACCTCGAGGACCGGTTTTTTTTTTTTGCAAGAGCGGAAGTAAAAAACCGGGAAGATCTAATATTTCCTTATGCAGGTATTCTGTGACTAAAAAGTATAGAAGGCTATTTTGCACCGCTCTTTGATTAGACTTCGTGCGATATTATTGATGGATATCGCCTTTTATCTTTCCGTGGCTTAAAACGGCACCCCTTCGTCTAAGATAAACGCGGTCGGCTCCTTCGAAGACGGAAAAAAGCAGCCACAATAACGTTACATGCAAAATCAGCCCACGCGAAGTTAGATAATGTGTAGACGGATTTGCACGATGCGATGATAACTATTAGGGACAGTGCTTGCACCTACCCACAAGTTGCCGTAGAGCTTACAAATTGTAAAGACTAATCCCAATCGCACGCCCACCCCTCACGGGAATAAGTTAGAATGTTGCGGAATCAATGATAACTTCATATTAGGTAAACGGAAGAATGCAACCGAACGCTGAGGTCTACGGGCTTTTTGCTGCGAGACCAATTTTCTTCTTTTGTCTTTTTTTTTCGACATTCAGTTTTCATGCAAACGGACGTTATTCTTGGCAGGCCATTATGTAAGAGTGTGGAAACACAATTCTTGCACACACGATGTTTTCTTAACTGTTCCTGTTTCATGTTGTGGAAACGCCTGTGGCCCAAGCAGCGTAGGCGTAGGCAAAATCAAGCTTAGAATGGGTTACGTAATTATGACGCTTTCGAACGCGAGGATCTCAGAAAGGAGAACTGGAATTATATATATATATGGATGCATCTCTCTGCATGTAAATTTTCTTTTCTATCGTACAGATTCCACTTTTTTTCCTCTTTCGTTTGCTAAATAAGGCGGCCATACTCACTCATAACCCCTCCCTATTTTTCCTTTTTTTGTTTTTATATAGGAAGAACTCTACAGCTCGAACAATACATCAAATCAATCAAGCAGTCGCTCCTGTTCTATTGTGTGTTCCTCACCGCCTCTACATACCTCCCCTCAGTTCCCAGCCTATAACTTTGTGGTTCTCTTCTTCTTTTTCAACTTCTTCTTCTTGACATTATACTTTAATAAAACCATTGCTTCTTTTTCTTTGCTGGAATTCATCATTCATCAAGCTGAAAAAATATGTACCATGTTCCTGAAATGAGGCTACATTACCCCCTGGTGAACACTCAATCCAACGCCGCAATAACACCTACCAGAAATTACGACAACACTCTTCCTTCATTTAACGAGCTATCACACCATAGCACGATTAATCTTCCATTCGTTCAGCGTGAAACTCCAAACGCATATTCAAATGTTGCCCAATTAGCTACGTCGCCAACCCAGGCGAAATCAGGGTATTACTGTCGCTATTATGCTGTGCCTTTTCCCGCCTACCCACAACAACCACAATCTCCATATCAGCAAGCTGTACTTCCTTATGCAACCATTCCTAACAGCAACTTCCAGCCATCTTCTTTCCCCATGATGGCAGTGATGTCTCCAGAAGTTCAATTTGATGGAACATTTTTGAATTCCTTGCCTGCCCACACAGAGTTGCCTCCAATTATTCAAAACACTAATGATGCTAATGGCGCACGTCAAAATAACCCTAAGTCAATGGCAACGGCGGCAGTGACAGTGACAGCAACAGCAAGAACACCTGGAGTCAGTTCCACTTCAGTCATTAAACCACGCGTTATAACCACGATGTGGGAAGACGAAAATACTATCTGCTACCAAGTAGAGGCGAACGGTATATCAGTCGTGCGCAGGGCTGACAACAACATGATTAACGGCACCAAGTTGTTGAACGTCACGAAGATGACAAGGGGAAGAAGGGATGGAATATTAAGATCCGAGAAGATTAGAGAAGTCGTGAAGATTGGCTCCATGCACCTCAAGGGTGTTTGGATTCCTTTCGAGAGGGCATATATCCTGGCTCAACGTGAACAGATTCTGGATCATCTATATCCACTTTTCGTTAAAGATATAGAATCCATTGTTGATGCCAGCAAACCCGCCGGCAAGGGGTCTTTAACCCCCAAATCTAGTCCTGGTCCTATCAAGCAAGAGCCATCTGACAATAAGCACGAACTTGCTCCCGAAATTAAACCAAAGAGTATTGACGCCTTAGCTAATGGAACATCTACTCAGGGTGCAGGCGAACCACCCCACTTGAAAATTAACCATATCGATACTGAGGCCCAAACAAGTAGAGCAAAAAATGAACTATCATAAGCAGATAACATAATCCGTTAACTCTTTGGTCTATGAACAAGAATCAAGGTTTCAAAAGGTTGATAGAATTTGTACAATCAGTTACTGCCGAACTTCTGCAACTACTCAATATAAACATAAATAACGGACATAAAAAAAATTTGTAACATTATAAATCATAAAATCATACTTATAGCTATTTCCGCCTTTTGACCTGTGAAACTCGTTATGGTCTTTTTACCACAGCGATTGGGCCAATCTTAATGTGCCTAGTTCTTATATGTTGTACGCCATACCTGTATTTTAACGCTGCTATTGTGGAAAGAGCGTCACTTTTTCGCGGGAAAAAGTAATATGATGCCTTTTTGAAACATATTATTATTTGATTTTTAATGGCATTACGCGTCGTGGTTGGTGAACCTGGTACAAAATAAATGGAAAAATACTTGCTAAAAAAAATCCAATAAATTAAGGAAGACATAATACAAAAAGCAGCGTTAGCTCCTGGTTACACAAAAGCGGTTTCGAACACAATCAGAAGAAAAGAATAGGGACTTTTTACAGCGCCAAAAAAAAAAAAAGAAAGGAACAGGAAACGAAAGTTTTATAATAGACTTTTTTTTAAAAAGCATGAACGGATCTCCCACTCCTAAGCGATATTCATCCAAATCTTCAAGGCTTTACGACGATTACTATAACATTCCGTATCAATATTCCAATCCAACTCCAATGAATAGAGACTACAATGACGTAGGGTCACGTATCAATACGGATAAATTGGTGCCAGAGGAATACAAACGGAATACAGAATTTATTAACAAAGCTGTCCAACAAAACAAAGAACTGAACTTTAAACTGAGAGAAAAGCAGAACGAAATATTCGAACTCAAGAAGATAGCCGAAACTCTGCGCTCAAAGCTCGAAAAATATGTTGATATTACCAAAAAGCTTGAAGATCAAAATCTCAATCTACAGATAAAGGTAAGCGATCTAGAAAAAAAGCTATCTGATGCTAACTCTACTATTAAAGAGATGAACTACTCCAAGGTCAAGGATCCCATGGTTGATGAGAACTTTGTCTCCGAAAATTACGATAAGATAAATGTACCAAAGAACAGAGCTCCGGATGCCACAATTAATCCTCGCTCAACCAACAAAGCCTCTAATACTTCGGACCAAGATAGCAGACTTAAAGCCATCGAAAAAACACTTTCCGTTCTCACAAATTATGTCATGAGGACGGAAGATGGTAATAACGATAGAATATCACCCTTACCTTCCCCTTTAAATACAATATCGCCAATAAATAATCGTCTGAATTTCCAAGAACCAAACAGATACAACCCAACCCTTAAAGTAAATCCGTCCGATGACGATATCATGATGTATGAAAGTGCAGAGTTGAAGCGTGTCGAAGAGCAAATAGAAGAGCTAAAGAGAAAAATACTTGTTAGAAAAAAACATGACTTGAGAAAATTGTCTCTAAATAACCAACTTCAAGAGCTGCAAAGCATGATGGATGGCGACGACAATATAAAACTTGACAGTGTTCCAAAGCATAACCATGCTACGCATCGTCATCCTTCCCAATCCAGTCGCGATTACTCTCCATCTTCGGATGCTTGCTTGGAATGTTCTAATGATTTATACGAGAAGAATAGAGTCAAACAGGAAAATAATATGTCAGAAACATTCGCAACTCCCACTCCCAATAACCGATGATGATTTAAAAGCGGACGAGGTGTATGGCACATTTTTAATGTATTATGTGTAATGATGGGGGAAAGTTCAAGCACAAAAATACAAAGCCTTTATTTTTCCTTTTCATTGTTTTTTTCCATCAGAAGTTGGAAACGTAAATGCCTTTTATAGTAAGTAGTTTCTCATTATAGGATATATAATCAGAGAATTTGTAATTGTTACTTTTCTTTTAGTCTTCAATAACATTCAGAAATCTTAAATAACCTATTCCCATGCTACGAATACATGCATAAGTAGGATTAATGTTGGCGAAGCATCTTGAATAGCTAAAGAGATAGATGGCTAAATGTTCATGGCACCTTAGCGCATATCGTTTTGGACGATAGATGTATTAATAGTTATGTTCTAATGGGATGGCGTAAACGCATGATAATGAAGTTGAAATAAAAATAGGCTATACTAACAACTTTCCATCAAAGTGGTCTTTATTCTAAAGTAGATATATCTGACAATAGGTTTTACCGGTGCATTTCTTTATCAACTTCCAGTAGTTTGCGAAGCAGTTTTCTGGGAAATACAAAGTCTACTATTAATGGATTATATAAAGAAGGCCATTTGGGGGCCAGACCCTAAGGAACAGCAGAGGAGGATCAAGTCAGTGCTGAGAAAAAATGGTCGAAATATAGACAAATCGTTGCGGGAACTCACAGTTTTGCAGAATAAAACTCAGCAACTTATCAAGAAATCTGCGAAAAAGAACGATGTTAGGACAGTTCGGTTATATGCTAAAGAACTGTACCAAATCAATAAGCAATATAATAGAATGTACACTTCCAGAGCACAATTGGATTCTGTTCGAATGAAAATAGATGAAGCAATCAGAATGAACGCCTTGTCAAATCAAATGGCCGACAGTGCGGGTTTAATGAGGGAAGTGAATTCATTAGTTAGACTACCCCAGTTGAGAAATACGATGATTGAATTAGAGAAGGAACTTATGAAATCTGGAATTATAAGTGAAATGGTGGATGATACCATGGAGAGTGTTGGGGATGTAGGGGAGGAGATGGACGAAGCTGTTGACGAAGAAGTTAATAAGATTGTTGAACAATACACGAACGAGAAATTCAAGAACGTCGATCAAGTGCCAACCGTAGAATTAGCAACCGATAAAGAAGAGCAAGAAATTCCGGATGAAAAAGTTGATGAGGAAGCAGATAGGATGGTAAATGAAATGCGTGAAAGGCTCAAAGCCTTGCAAAACTAGAGTGTTACTGTGCCTGTACAAAAAAAATAAATAAATAATTGAATAAATAATGGTACGAATAACACAGTAAAAAAGACACCCCATGTTTAATGTACTGAAAAGTTATATGTTATATCTTTCTTTCATGATGACATTTAAAATAGGTACGGACTATCGAGAAGTAATAATGGAAGTGAAGACAGAATATACAGACTTTTTTTTGTCTCCTCTTGTATTTTTTTGAAGGACAGAACATTTTAGTTGTTTTGGCTTGCATTCTTACTCGATTCCAGCTTTTTTTCAAGCTTATCGAATTCCTTTAATGCTATTTCCTGTTCAGGATCCATGATCTGAATCACTTCTTTTACTTCATCCACATAGTGCTTCAACATGGACTCAATACCGTACTTCAAAGTTACTTCACTGGAGGAGCATGAAGTACATGCACCTTGTAATCTTAAATACACGGTCCCTGTCTTTGGATCCCACCCACGATAGTCGATATCACCGCCATCCTCCAAGATGGCCGGCCTTATTCTTGTATCTATTAGCTCTTCAATCAACTCGCTGACTTCTTCATCTTCTTCGGTAAGCTCAAATTTGGGCATATTTATCTTGTAGCCACCCTCTCCTTCTTCTTCTTGGACAGCATGGAATTCTTTAGATATTACATCATCACCACAAGCAAGCTGCTTGGTTAACAAATCCACAATTTCAGGCTTAATACTGTTCCAATGGACCATTCTATCTTTATTAATCGTGAGAAAATCATCACCTATCATTAAAGACTCCACTCCTGGACACTGCAAGAAAATTTGCTGTGCCAACTTGGAATGGTTGATGAGGTTTTCATCAGTGTTTTTAATAACAATACTCTTGGAGCCACGCGTCTGTAGCATCTCGCCATCTGTGGAAAGGAATTTTAAGGCATTTTCATTTGGAGTCGTTAAAGTCTTGATATGGATTAATCTCTGAGAATTCAACCAAAAACACTGAGATCTCCCTAATTTAGTAATTGATTTGAACATTGTTAGTCAGTTTTGCGCTTCTTTTGCTGAGCTTATGCTGATCTATTGCTTTTTTACCCTGGAATAATCCGCCATATACGCTTCTCTTTATAGTGGTTAATAATCGATGTTGTAAATAGATCGCCGAAATTCGGAAAACTTAAATGCCTTATCACTTCATACGTTGAAAGGATATACCAAAAATCACTAGGGCTCCACTAAGTGCTTCTTTGGATTCGTTGGGATGCCTGCTTTGACGCTCTCAACTAACACAAGCCCACTCTTACCATGTGACTATACCCAAAAATCACTGTTCTACGCTCAAGAGAACGTAGACGCCACAATTTTTGTGTTTTAAAAGCACAGTTGTGCAGTTTATACGCAATGATAATTCCCTTCTATGGTCTATCGTGCGCCTTATACATTGCAGCATCAAAAGTGTCGAATATTGTTCTAGAACTGCTTCCAAGTCCCCATGTATACCTCTTTTCAGCTAAAGCGTGGTTACTTCTTCTCTTGCTCACTTGTTTTGCCCGATTTAGATATTGCACCCGTGCACGTCACACATAAGCCTAGTCTTTTAAATAGTGTGTGGAAAAACGAAGATGAAGAAAAAGATAGAGCAAGATATAGGAGTAGGAGAGGAATAGGGATAGTCGAAAAAAAGGTTAACCTCAATCTAATAGTCAAAAGGATCAAGTATTTCGTTCAGATTTTGCAGGTTAAAAATTGAAAGTAGAAAATATCTCTGTAATTTTAAGGAACAGTTTGTGAAAGGCTTACTAGCAGTAAATTTACAAAAAAACTAAAAAGTGTACAGGTACAATGAGAGTATGTCAGTTTTGCCGACCTTTCCAATTGCTCACTTGCTTCTTATGTTACCTCCTAGTGTTTGTGAGAGCTAACAAGGAGAAGATAAATCAAAATGATTATCAAGTGTGCGCCGGTATGTATTCCAAAGAAGATTGGAAGGGCAAAAAAGACCCGTTTATATCATTCAATCTTAAGAAAATAAGTGGAATGAGTGATGATTCTGATCCAGGCATAGTCGTTGCAATCTATGATTTCCAAGACTTTGAGCACTTAGGTGTAGAATTGCCCGATGGAGAAATGTATTATATTTGTGATGATTATGCAATCGACATCGGGATTTGTGAAGAAGAAAATCGTGATGAATTCATTATTCAGGATGTTGTTTATGATCCATATACTTCCACAAATAGATCTTTAGCTAATCCAATTATGACGTTTCCTCAAAGTGAAGTAGGTCTGCATGACACTAGATACCCAATAAAAGAAACCGGGTTCTATTGTGTTACTGCTTTCAGGTCTTCGACATCTACCAAATTCAATGCTGTGGTGAATTTTAGGAATGCGTATGGTCATCTTGCGGGTACTGAGATCAATAAACTGCCACTTTATGGTCTTTTGGCTGTTGCATACGTAGTGGCGATGGCGTTATATTCCTTCGCTTTCTGGAAGCACAAGCATGAATTGCTACCATTACAAAAGTATTTGCTGGCCTTCTTCGTATTTTTAACCGCTGAAACCATATTCGTATGGGCATACTATGATTTAAAAAATGAAAAAGGTAATACTGCGGGAATTAAAGTTTATATGGTGTTCCTATCGATATTAACGGCTGGTAAAGTTACATTTTCATTTTTCCTATTGTTAATTATTGCTTTGGGCTACGGTATCGTGTACCCTAAGTTGAATAAGACGTTGATGAGGCGTTGCCAAATGTATGCTGCGTTAACATATGCAATTTGCATTGGATTTTTGATTCAAAGTTATTTGACCGACATGCAGGCACCATCTCCACTAATCCTGATCACCCTGATTCCTATGGCACTTGCATTAATCGTATTTTACTACATGATTATTAGATCCATGACGAAAACAGTTATCTATTTGAAAGAGCAAAGGCAGATTGTAAAATTAAACATGTACAAGAAGCTACTATACATCATTTATGCCTCCTTTTTAAGTGTTCTTGCTGGTAGTATAGTTTCGTCATTTATCTATGTTGGCATGAACACCATTGAAATGATTGAGAAGAACTGGAGATCGAGGTTTTTCGTTACTGATTTCTGGCCTACATTGGTGTATTTCATTGTTTTTGTTACCATTGCCTTCTTATGGAGGCCAACGGATACTTCATACATGCTAGCCGCATCCCAGCAACTGCCTACAGACCCGGAAAATGTCGCAGACTTCGACTTGGGCGATCTGCAATCCTTCGACGATCAAGATGACGCAAGTATCATCACTGGTGAACGTGCCATAGACGAGGACGACCTGAATTTGAATTTTACCGATGAAGAAGAAGGCCATGATAATGTAAATAACCACGGCCACAACCATGAGCCGGTACCTTCCTCCCCAACAAAATAACGCTACCTCCAGGCAGATTTGATTAAGTGATGAGGTAAAAAGAATTTTATCTTCGAAAGCAGTTGCGAAAATGTTTACAAGAGAAAAAAGAAAGTATGTACCATATATATTTTTGGTGAATGCAGATGTGAACATGAATATGAATATAAATAAATAAATGCGTTGCACGTCTCTCTTCGTTTAACTTGCGCCTGCTTTTACCTGTTTATAACTGTAATCACTCAAGCTATACCACACTCTAGACCTAACTTTCTGTTTTACATCTCTTTTAGCCGTTCGCTGAGAATTTGAGAATTTTTTTTCGGTGATAGGATGAACCACATAAAAGCGAAACAAGCGAAAAGTTTCTATTCATGGACTATAAAACGGGAGAGAAATTTGACCTTTCGATTTAACGTGTTCGCATGCTCATGAGAAGAATGAGAAGAATGCAGGACCAGGCCAGAAGCGGGGAATCCCTTTTGTTCAAGGATGAACAAGGAAGCCAAATGACATAAGGTTGTGCGTTGCACCAATGCTGTCCTTATTAATTTTCCCTGGCTTTTTCGGTCCTTCCTATGTAACATAACATGTGTATTCTATTTGTTTATGATGAGACCACGTCCTTAGTGACAATGCTATAAACCCAGCTCTTCGATTCGTTTTTAATGAAAGGGAGAAGATTTTTTTGTCAAACGCTCTGAGTAATAGAATATACATGCCACAGCATTTTGTAGTTACTTGTCTTACGCTACCTAGTGAACGGATGGTCCCTGTAGAGGTCGTTTTACAGGATCATTTTATTCAATGTGATTGCTCCTGAAGCCGTACCAATATGATCGTTTTGCGCGCGGGTTCATGCAAGTCAGTTGTTCTCTCAGGCCTTTATTAAAATAGGCAGGGAGGTCATATGACATGCGTACGAACATCGATTATCGTTTTTTGTGAGGTGGGCTATAACCAACAGAGATAGAATAATCAACATTATATCAATTGAAAACTATATAACCTCACTAATGATCCGAGCTTCTTGAAACAGCAGGTATTAGGCTCATAAAAAACCGTGGTTGCTTTGTGCATCTTCCTTTAGTTTTTTCCTTTTTTTCATGTAACTAGGCAAGACGATTATGGAAAGGAACCTTTTAAGGAAAAACAGGAAAAAAAAAAATAGTAGTAGTAACAAGAATTCAAAAATTAAAGCAAGTCAAAATAAGAGCGCGTCAGTTAGGAATCATACTTGGAGTTTTGAGACTTGAGTATTGTCCATCCAACATATTCTGCTCTTTGACCCTAGACTTCGTCAGAAATCGCCTCTCCCTTGTATAATATTGTGCAGTACCTTCCCGCAATTTTCATTGGTGCAACAATAATACGCTTCTTCAATTTTTTACTTTGGTAAAGAAGCTATACTCTTCTCTCAAACTCCAGTATATTTTAAATTATGAACGAGCTGAACGCTGTTTCGACAAACTCCAGTGACTCCACTAAGAACGGTGGTACTTCCAATAGTCCCGACGATATGGACTCCGCAGCAGCAGCTAGTCACGCAATAAAGAAAAGAACAAAGGCCTCTCGGGCATGTGATCAGTGTCGTAAAAAGAAGATTAAATGTGATTATAAAGACGAAAAGGGTGTCTGCTCAAACTGTCAAAGAAATGGAGACCGTTGTGGTTTTGAAAGGGTTCCTTTGAAAAGAGGGCCCTCGAAAGGCTATACGAGGAGCACTAGCCATCCGAGGACTAACGAAATACAAGACCACAATAACGCAAGATCATATAATACGTTTGATAACGGTAACAATACGAACAATAGCATGAGCAATAGCGGCAACAACGCTGTCAATAGTAACACTGTCCCAAGTACTCCTTCGAGATCTAATTCAGTTCTATTGCCTCCACTAACACAGTACATTCCTCAAGCTGGTGGCGTGCCTCCTGGTTACTCGAACTCAGCGATTCAACCAACCATACCCGCCGGTAATATTGGGCAGCAGCAGTTTTGGAAAGTCCCCTACCATGAGTTTCAACATCAAAGAAAGGGATCTATTGATTCTTTGCAAAGCGATATATCGGTAAGAACATTAAATCCGAACGAACAGTTGTCTTATAACACTGTTCAACAATCCCCCATAACGAATAAAACCACTAATGATTCTGGCAATGCAAACGGGAGTATCGCCGGCTCAGGTAGTGCCTCTGGCAGTGGTGGTTACTGGTCCTTTATAAGAACTTCTGGTTTACTAGCTCCTACAGATGACCACAATGAGGAACAGACAAGAAGATCAAGTTCCATACCTTCTTTGCTACGAAACACTTCAAATTCTCTTTTATTAGGTGGCCAGCCTCAGCTTCCCCCACCCCAGCAACAATCACAGGCGCAAGCGCAACAAAAGCTACAACAAGGACAGAATCTATACTCGTATTCTCAGTTTTCCCAGCAGCAACCGTACAACCCATCGATATCATCTTTTGGTCAATTTGCCGCCAATGGATTTCATTCCAGACAAGGATCAGTTGCCAGCGAGGCTATGTCCCCCAGTGCACCTGCCATGTTTACGAGTACATCCACAAATCCTGTAAATGTTGCACAGCAAACACAAAGACTTCAAGGACAGGAGGTGCCGCAATTTTCATCCGACTTGGATGTAAATAAAAGGCGACAATCAGCCCCAGTATCGGTAACAATATCTGCGGACAGACTGAATGGTAATGAAAATAATAATGGCGATATTAGCAACCATAATGGTAGCAATAATAGCGGTTCTTCTAAGGATCCATCTCAACATTCCCAAGAATCTGTAACGACACCAGCAGCCTTAGAAGCATCCAGCCCCGGATCCACACCGCAAAGAAGTACAAAAAAGCGCAGGAAAAGTTACGTATCCAAGAAGGCGAAGCCAAAGAGAGATTCTTCTATTTCTATAACATCCAAAGATTCTTCTCACCCAATGACAACTATCGCGTATGGACAGATATCCGATGTGGATCTGATAGATACTTACTATGAGTTCATACATGTAGGATTTCCGATCATACCTTTAAACAAAACGACCTTGACCAGTGATTTATTGTTAGTTAACACTCAGCCAATTTCCAATATACACGAAGTCAATTCATATGTTATTCTGTGGTTCAGAAACTCATTGGAATTGTTAGTTCGTGTGGCTCTGAAACAAAAGCCAGGTGGCAAATTTTTTGATAATATTGTTGGCATGCCTATGTCACCAGGAAATGACAACAACAAAGCTGGGTTCACCACAGCCGCGGCAAGAGATGATACTGAGAAAACAAGACGTGATTCGCATAATGAAGTACAGGATACTTTAGAAGTACAAAGCGTTTTTATTGCCGCTCTTAATGAATGTTTTCAAAAAATCGTAGATATCCATCCCAAATTCAGAGAAAACAACGACCAAATTTCGCCGAAGATCAAGGTTATCTATCTATCCACTTTTATTCTTTTAAATTACATATTGGCATTTGTTGGATACGATAATTCATTCGTACTGGGAATGTCAGTAACAATTTTCAACGAATTTAAACTATACAAACTATTGCTGTTTCCGGAGCCAGATATTAATGATGCGACGGCCCCAGTTGATGACGAGGTTAACACGCGAAATGAGAATACAAAAACGTCCGAATTTGAAATTGGATCAGAAAGTGCTGGGCATATGAATCCATCCAATTCACCAAACTCCATGGACGAAAATATGAGTCATTATTCAGTGCTATTCAAAAGATTATACGTCTTGCTTTCAGTTTTTGATTCTTTACAGAGCTGTGCATTCGGTGGGCCCAAGCTATTAAACATTTCCATCCAAGGTTCTACAGAAAGGTTTTTTTCTAATGATTTAGCCTCAAAATGGTGCCTAGAGCAGAGCCAATTGAGATTGAAAAGCGTTTTGCAAAGTTTGAAATTGGGTGAGTTGATGAGTGAGCTGACCAGAAATAGAATATCAATGAACGCGGCTAGGAAGCCTGGGTTCGATATTGCCAAATCTTCTTCATTATTGTCGGAATATGTGGAGACTCAACCCATATCGGTAGCGCAATTATTTTGTAAACTATTAATTGGAAAGCACAATTTCATTAACTGTTTATTGTCGTTATATGATTCAGAAACGGAAGTCTACTCAGAACTAACGTTGGACCTGAGTTCGAAAATAGCAGATTCTCTGTGTTCATTAATATCAATAATTTTGCAAGTATTGACATTGATATTAAGACTAAACCCCACAAACAGTATTGATTTTAACTATAGACCTCCGAACCCGCCCACTAATGACTCTACGGTACAAGAGACCCCATCTGCTATGAGCTCGTCCCCAGTGACTGGTAATGTCGACGCTGCACCTCCATCCGAGGGGAACCCAGATTTTTACAAGAAATTATTGGGCTTGAAACAAGACACTGGTACAATCCTTTCAGACCTGTGCCGGGGAGTAATTTCCCCTTTTGCTATTGCCATCCTGCACGAAGTCTACAACATCACCGAACTGGTCAAGCAAATGCCTACATCACTCATTAGCATAATGATGACAGCCACTACCACACAGAATACCCAAGACACCAAGAAGTCACAGGACTTGGTCATGAAGCTGTCAAACTCGATGAATGAAGTAGTTCAGATTACCAGCGTGCTTACAATGATCAAGCCGTTCAAGATCTTCGAGCATGAACTCAATAAGCCCATTATGTCCTTGACAGGAGGACTTTCACCTGCTACCAGAAACGACGTCATGTGGACAAGATCAGGCCAAAGCCTCCGCGAGTCATCAGTTATGAAGGCATTGCTTGAAGAACGCCGTACTTTGAGCACACAACCGACAACGGCGCCAGCAGCCGCAGTGGAGTCCAGGCTTGAGAACGTTGCCCTGGAAAACTTCGTCAGTATCGGCTGGAAGCTGTTGGACGATTCCGAGTTAGGTTGGTACTGACAGATGACTACGCTCCCTTCTCCTGTAAGTCAGGCTCTCCCTTCCCCTCAGACCGAAATCGGTGTAAAGAACTACCATGCAATGACCAACTTAAATAAAACACATAAATAATACGTACACACATACACACTAGCTGTTTTAACCTGTAACAATACTGCCTTGCCAGGGTGCGCTGGTCCTTTGGCTCTGGAGCTCCACCATCTTCCGCAGTATTCGAGAGGCGCCAAGCTCAGGGGCGCGTGCAGACAATGGACGGAGAGTACCTTCCTCTTCCACAGCTAAAGGGGTCTTTCTTTCTCCTACTTTTAGCATACTTTTTCAGGGGCATGGTCCTTATTGCGCACGTTGCTACCGCCGGTTGTCGCTATTACAGCTGGTATCATTGCTACTACTGTTGCTACTGACTTAGTTCTGGCGCTTGCGAAGTCCCAAGTTACGGTGTCGGTTTATTGCCACACAGATCCCTGTACAGTCATCTTGTAACCTGATCCCCTTTCCCCCCGCCCCTTCTCGAACAGCCTGACGCGCTTCCTCTTTGTTTGGGCTCGGCCCGTTTTTGCTTTCCCTTTCCCTGTTTTGGATTGAGTATATAAATCTAAACAAACAACAAAGTTCTTCCAGAAGGTACAAGAGATAAAAGTTATAGTTTTTCATATTGGAAGTTCAATTTCTACTTTTTTCTACATCAGCACCGTTAAAAGGCCTAGTCCTGTTCCGATTATATAATATAACTCCCACAGCAAGTGTATCATAACATAATAATGTCCACTAAGAAGCACACTAAGACACATTCCACTTATGCATTCGAGAGCAACACAAACAGTGTTGCTGCCTCACAAATGAGAAATGCTTTAAACAAGTTAGCGGACTCTAGCAAACTTGATGATGCTGCTCGCGCTAGATTTGAGAACGAACTGGATTCGTTTTTCACGCTTTTCAGGAGATATTTGGTAGAGAAATCCTCTAGAACTACTTTAGAATGGGACAAGATTAACTCTCCCAACCCAGATGAAGTGGTCAAGTATGAGATTATTTCTCAGCAGCCCGAAAATGTCTCAAACCTTTCAAAATTGGCTGTTTTGAAGTTGAACGGTGGGCTGGGTACCTCAATGGGCTGTGTTGGCCCTAAATCCGTTATTGAAGTGAGGGAAGGAAACACCTTTTTGGACTTGTCTGTTCGTCAAATTGAATATTTGAACAGACAGTACGACAGTGACGTGCCATTGCTGTTGATGAATTCTTTCAACACTGACAAGGACACAGAACATTTGATTAAGAAATACTCCGCTAACAGAATCAGAATCAGATCTTTCAATCAATCCAGGTTCCCAAGAGTGTACAAGGATTCTCTGTTGCCTGTCCCCACTGAATACGATTCTCCACTTGACGCTTGGTATCCACCAGGTCACGGTGATCTGTTTGAATCTCTACACGTCTCTGGTGAACTGGATGCCTTAATTGCTCAAGGAAGAGAAGTATTGTTTGTATCTAACGGTGACAACTTGGGAGCTACCGTCGATTTGAAGATTTTGAACCACATGATCGAGACCGGTGCCGAATACATAATGGAATTAACCGATAAGACCAGAGCCGATGTTAAAGGTGGTACTTTGATTTCGTATGATGGTCAAGTCCGTTTATTGGAGGTCGCCCAAGTTCCAAAAGAGCACATCGACGAATTCAAAAACATCAGAAAGTTTACCAATTTCAACACGAATAACTTATGGATTAACTTGAAAGCAGTCAAGAGGTTGATCGAATCGAGCAATTTGGAAATGGAAATCATTCCAAACCAAAAAACTATAACAAGAGACGGACACGAAATTAATGTCTTACAACTGGAAACCGCTTGCGGTGCTGCCATTAGACATTTTGATGGTGCTCACGGTGTTGTTGTTCCAAGATCAAGATTCTTGCCTGTCAAGACCTGTTCCGATTTGTTGCTGGTTAAATCAGATCTATTCCGTTTGGAGCACGGTTCTTTGAAGTTAGACCCATCTCGTTTCGGTCCAAACCCATTAATCAAGTTGGGCTCACATTTCAAAAAAGTTTCTGGTTTCAACGCAAGAATTCCCCACATCCCAAAAATTGTCGAGTTAGACCATTTGACCATTACTGGTAACGTCTTTTTAGGTAAGGATGTCACTCTAAGGGGTACCGTCATCATCGTTTGTTCCGACGGTCATAAGATCGATATTCCAAACGGCTCTATATTAGAAAACGTCGTTGTTACTGGTAATTTGCAAATCTTGGAGCATTGAAGATCCGGCTTGCAATCTTCTTTTTACTTTCAATTCTCCGTTAGGTTATTTATTCTACTACACGCTGTTTTTTTTTCAATGGGTTATATATCTCTAATATATACACATTTATATGTTTAGACTTATACAGAAAGAAAAAATAATGATATAAAAAATTCCTAGTTCCCATAGTTCCTACCCACATCAGGCTATGTATCTATTTAGCGTAACCTTGAAATATAGAGATTTTTCCTTTGGCGGGGTAAGGGTTTGTGAACTTTAGGGAAATAGGATAAACGTAAGTTAAAGGTAATAAGTTTGGATTATCATTTATTCGTTATCGCGTAAAAAGACATTGTTAAAAGGCGCGTTCACTATCCTCTATTACACTGTCCCTGTATTTCAACTAATTTCAACAAAAGAGGAAAATCTTGCAGCCAGCGAAGGCAAAATTACAGCATGGAAATCGATGGCAACACTCTGGTGTTCATAATAGTGATCCTTTTCCTATTTTTCTCCACACCCGGTGGTGATGGTGTATCCTCTCAATATGAGTTCAATCAACTCCAGAGACTGAAGCAACAGTTCCGAACAGAACATGGTGCATTCCTCAATATGACATACACAGATAGTTTCCGAAATATTACTGGGTTCAAACTAAGCTACCAAGACATGCTGAATAATCCTCTCCAAAATGCCACTTACCCATTACCAGGAAAGGAGTATGATCGATGGTTTCCCAACCAAAACTACATGGTTTTGCCCAACGAAATCATAGACGCTATAAATACTGAAGTCTGGAACACTTCAAATGATGACACCTCCAACCTTTTCCCCCCCAATATTACCAGTACTCTGTTAGGTAAAGTTGACCTTGTATCAAATAAAAAATACGAAAAGATAAGAATGCCCGTACCCAGATTCTATGAACCGGCAACCGATTTTTCAGAGGATATTCCCCCTGAAGGTGAAACGTACTGGTCAGAGTGGCCCTCCTATGGGGAACTCCATAATGTGAGTTTCCAGCATGGAGAAATAGCTATTCAAATCACTCATATGAACAACCTTCAGGATAGCAATAATTATTTGAGGAGAAATTTCATAAATAAGAAAAATGACCGTTGGAAATTATTGAATCTTCAGATTGATTTCTCAGACAAGGCTGAAAAGGAAAAGCATTCCATTTCCTCAAAGGCTGTGTATGATATCCAACGTGGTAGAATTCTCTCTATATCTCAGAGTTCTAAATTTCATTCATTGTTCGCCCTTCCTCATTACATGTCCTTTCAGAATGATTATAATGAGAAAATATTCAATGATGTCAAGGAAGTCGTTAATGAATTTTGGAATTTCACGGATTATGCAGATGTTCTGACCATGAAGGACGTACAAGATGCGTATAATAATGCCAACCTTAAATGTGAATATTTGACTTTTCTTCAATTGGAACCATGGAACCAATACACAAGAGACCAGATCAAGTTAATAGACGATGAATTGAATTGGCCCTTGGGGCGTCCGGCAAATCTGTCTAGTTTACCGCCTCTAAATGTTATCTCTGGATTATTGTATTCTCCAGATTGCGGTGTAAGATTAGAGATTCATAATGTGAAGGGTACACGGTACGAATTAAAAATTATGTCGATTAGAAGACATTTACTGTTCGGTATTGCACTTTTTGCAGCCCAGATATATTTACTGCTGACTCAGATGCACCATACAAACACCCCATCCATGGTCAACAAAATTTCGTTTTATTGTTTCTCAATGATAAACTTAGTGGACGGCTCTTTGGCCACTTTGTACTTTGTCGCTGCTAGTGTCGTTCCCGAATTGTACTTACCCCTGGTGATAAGTGCTTTCTCGTGCTTTATCTTGGCATCTATTTTTGAAATACGTTATTTGATATCGATTTACGCTTCGCAGGTTAACGAACAAAACGTTGGAATTATCAATCTATTGCGTGGTAACACTGGTACATATGATGAGAATAGGCCGAGACCCGCATTCATCCCTGACGAAGGTTCCATCGGTGGCTCATTATACGGTAGGTTTTTCTTTATGCTAATAATTTTCACATTCTTAATATTGAGTTCAACATCATGGCCCCGTCAACTAAGGATGGTATTTGAGTATATCCTTATCTTTATATTAAATTCCTACTGGATACCCCAAATTTTCCGTAACGCTGTTAAGGGTATCCCTTCAAGAAGAGAAAGAACAAGATCTAGCATTGGGGGGAATAGAAGTCAAAACAAAATGCCCTTATTGTGGAGTTTTGTTATAGGAACAACAATAATTAGAAGTTTGCCCGTTGTGTATGTTTTCACTTACTCTTCTAACGTCTTTAGGCACCATAAAGATGTTCATTTCGTTGTATTTTTATCACTGTGGCTACTGTTTCAAATTAGCATCCTATATTCTCAAGATATATTGGGCTCGCGCTGGTTCTTGCCCAAGCACACAATTCCGGATGGATACTCGTATTTCAAGCCTCTTTCAAACGAATATATATCGGAGCATGGTGGTGGAACCGCTGAAAACACTGTTGATTGCGCGATATGTATGTCAGATGTCCCAATTTACATAGAAGAAATTCCAGAAACTCATAAAGTGGATCAGCACTCTTACATGGTAACGCCTTGTAATCATGTGTTTCATACTTCGTGTCTCGAAAACTGGATGAGTTATAAATTACAATGCCCTGTGTGTAGATCACCGTTACCTCCTTTGTAGATAGCATTCCTTGATTCTAATAACTATATACTGAATTTAAAATTCAAGACACCGTGACATTATCTACTAAGCAACCCTTCCATTAGGAAATTCTCAATGAATCGTGCATTAAAGTTTATTTATAGCCACTATGGTAGCTTTGTTTAAACATAGAAAGACCAAACTGAACTGAATATCACACGCATATTTTTAGTGTTACCCTTTTCCTGTATGACACATTTTTCGAGAAATTAGTTGGAAAATATTACCGATTTAGGTCGATCTAGGTAAATTTAAATCGCGCCAACCCCAAGCTGGAGATTCTTAATCATCACTGCCTTCTATTATACTGTTTTTGTTTATTTTGACGGTAATAATCTAAAAGCAACATATCGTTTACCTCATTATGACACATCCTGTAGCAGTGAAGGCATGTCTATTTGATATGGATGGTCTTCTCATCAACACAGAGGATATCTATACTGAAACTTTGAATGAAACCCTGGCAGAGTTTGGTAAGGGCCCTTTAACTTGGGATGTGAAGATTCAATTGCAAGGACTTCCAGGACCGGAAGCAGGAAAGAAGGTTATCGAATACTACGAATTACCAATAACTTTGGATGAGTATGACGAAAGAAACGTTGCCCTGCAATCTCTCAAATGGGGTACTTGCGAATTTCTGCCTGGTGCATTGGATTTATTGAAATATTTAAAGTCAAAGAATCTTCCTATTGCATTATGTACTTCTTCAAACAAGACTAAATTTCGCGGTAAAACAAGCCATTTAGGGGAGGGTTTTAATCTTTTCGATGCCATTGTAACTGGTGATGATCCAAGAATTCCAAAAGGAAGGGGTAAGCCTTTCCCGGACGTTTGGCAGCTGGGTTTAAAGGAATTGAACGAAAAGTTTCATACTGATATTAAACCTGATGAGTGTATAGTATTCGAAGATGGTATTCCCGGTGTAAAGTCGGCTAAGGCCTTTGGTGCTCATGTTATTTGGGTTCCTCATCCGGAGGCACATGCTGTTTTGGGAGATACAAAAGCTTTGCTAGCCGGTAAAGGTGAACTATTGTCTTCCTTGGAGAAACTGGAGAAGGCCAAATATGGATTGTGAAATTTTTGGTATTCACGTAACCTTCAACTTCTGTATATTGCACTACGTAAAAAAAAAAAGGATAATTTGTATTTGATTTTATTGCACCACTTTATATGGTGAGTTTGGTGATTTTGTATATTATCCTTGAGTGCATGTTTGGGTTTTTATCATTTTATTTTAGTAATGCTTTAACATAATTTAGTGAACATGCACATCGAAAGAAAGGATTATATAGCTGGGTGTTTAGAGCTCTGTACAAATGGATTCCGACACAGATGCATTTAAGGACATAAGGATTTCATGTGTTGACCTTTCTAGGATCGCTTTTTTACCTACCGAATCATTTGATCCAAATTCGTTAGCGCTACTGGCATGTTTAAAGAAAGTTGAAGAGAAGTTATCAACATACAAAGACGACTCACTTTCCCAAAAATTTGCAGATTATGTTTTCGTTCCTATTGCAAGTTTATTAAAACAGCCAGCTCTCGGTGAGTCTCAAACAGAATACGTCCTGTTAATTATATTTCATCTCTTACGGATATGTTGGTCATCTAATGGTAAATTTTCCGAGCAATTGGGGCAACATTTGTTTCCCTTGATCACATTTTTAATCAGTTCTGATAAAGAAAATCAAAAATTAATTTCCAGATCAGACGAGTTCAAATACGCCGGTTGTTTAGCTTTATGTCAGTTCTTCAAATCAATAAGATCGCAGCAGTACAGTAACGAGTTCTTCACGAATTCAAAATCTAAATTACTTCCCGCCTTAGGACATTCTGTTACTGTTCTGTTGAAAATTCTGGAGCAATCGCCTCAAAATAATGAGCTTCAATTGAAGGTTTTGGCATCTCTGGAAATACTATTTCAGGACATAATATCTGATGGCGAAATGCTTTCATTTATACTTCCGGGGAATGTTTCTGTCTTCACCAAGATACTTATCAAACCAGGCCGTCAAACACATTATAAAGTGTGCATTCGCACGCTGGAGGTTCTGGCAAAATTATTGGTTTTGGTTTATGATGATTTTAGTTTGCAAGTTAAGATAAACAAGCTAACAGATATTCGAGAGTTGAGCGATGCAAAGTTGAAACACGAGTTAAACCAACCATTTTCGTTTAATGAACCTATCGTTTTATCAAGCACAGATGGCAAGACCCATAGAGACACAAGTTGGTTGAGAGCGACTTCTGGCCAAATCAAGATTGCTTTGGAGGCTTTTATACCCAAATTATTGAAACGAAACAACGAAGCAATCGATGAGGCATTAGCGACGTTTGTATCAATCCTTTTAACAAGATGTGAAAAGTCCTTACATAATTGTGAGAACGTGTTGGTATCCGCTTTAGTAAATTTGCAGCGTGATCCGATGTCCAAATTATCCTCACATTTGGTAAAATTAAAGGAACTTGTCAATGAAGATCTGCATAAACTCAGTGACATGATTCGGTTTGAAAATGCGGATAAACTATCGTCTTTATCATTTGCAATTACTATTTTAGAGAAAAATAACGAAAAAGATATGGTGGTCAATGGGGCAATTAAATGTTTATTTGAATCGGTTAATGAATCTATTGAACCTCCAAATTTAATCAACCATAAGGAGAAAATAATTGAAGAAAGTAGCCAAATAACAACTATGGTACATTTCGAAAACTTAGAAAATAGGAATGCAGTAATTGCTTTGCCGAGATTGTCCGAAGATATGTCACTTAAACTGGAAAAATTTACATATCATATTGGCTCTTTGTTATCAGAAAGAGACATGCTCAACGATGTGGTGATAGAGCTGATTTCGGAACAAGTTAATTCACCAAGGACACAGAAGATTGTGGCACTATGGTTAAGTACCAGTTTTTTAAAGGCAGTGGGAAAGCCACCGAAGCGGGAAAATGATTATTTACAATTTGAGCCAAATGTCAACGATTCGTATTCTGTGGTTGAAGAAGCGTGTTTAATAGTATTGGAATTTTGTAACGAACTTTCTCAAGATATTAGCATGGAGATTGAAGGTAAAGGCATTAAGAAAAGTGATGAATTTGCCGTATGTACGATTTTATTCTCTATTGAAACTATTTGTGCAGTTATGAAAAATGAGTTCCAACCAGAATTGATTGACTATATATATACCGTAATTGATGCCTTGGCATCACCTTCTGAAACCATCAGGCATGTGGGCCAGTCGTGCGCGTTAACCATAGCAGATACGCTATATCATGGATCTGTCCCAAATATGATCTTAAGCAACGTAGATTATCTTGTGGAATCTATTTCTTCGAGATTGAATTCCGGGATGACTGAAAGAGTTAGCCAAATATTAATGGTGATTTGCCAATTGGCTGGCTATGAAACCATTGAAAACTTTAAAGATGTTATTGAAACGATATTCAAACTTCTGGATTATTACCATGGATATAGCGATCTGTGTCTTCAATTTTTCCAACTATTTGAAATCATTATTTTGGAGATGAAAAAAAAGTATATCACTGATGAGACGATTTTGAAAATAGCTAATCAACACATTTCACAGAGTACCTTTTCACCCTGGGGTATGACTGATTTTCAGCAAGTACTTAATATACTAGACAAAGAAACGCATGTTAAAGATGACATGGTAGACGGGAACGGCGTCGATTTTTTGAAGGATGATAATGGCCCCAGTAATTTTCAAGAATATTTCGACTCCAAACTGAGAGAGCCGGATAGCGACGATGAAGAAGATGAGGTGGAGGGAAGTCCCAGTGGGGAAGCTGAACTGTGGACCTCACCTATACCAAGGGATTCATATAAAATATTATTGCAAATTTTGGGCTATGGGGAGAGATTATTAACTCATCCATCAAAACGATTAAGAGTGCAAATTCTTTTTGCTATGAGGCTTATCTTCCCCTTATTATCAACACAACATAATCTGTTGATAAGGGAAGTTGCTAGCACATGGGATTCCATTATACAGTGCGTCTTATGTGCTGACTATTCGATTGTTCAACCTGCGTGTACTTGCGTGGAGCAGATGATCAGATATTCTGGTGATTTTGTCTCCAAGAGATTTATCGAGCTTTGGCAGAAGTTGTGCCAGGACTCTTTTATATTGAAGGAATTGAGGATCGATCCAACCGTGCACAACCACAGGAAAAAATCGATAGGTAAGCATGTAAAATTCCCACCAGTAACTGAAAACGCGCTGGTATCAGTGGTGCATATGGTGCTGGAAGGGGTCAAAATTACTGAGTATTTAATTTCTGAGGCGGTACTGGAACAAATAATATATTGCTGTATTCAGGTCGTGCCGGTGGAGGAAATATCAGCTATGTCATTGATAATGGGTGATATCGTGTGGAAAATAAGAAATGTAAATTGAGTCTATGTACCTGAGTATATGCATTTCTATATGGTAGAACATGTGGTTTATCATTGTTCACACTAGTAACTATAGTGATTGTATTAAGTAATTAGACAGTAGATGCCAAAGGTGTTTCAAGATGGGGATGATATGCGACCGTGAATTAGCGAACGCATTTAAAATAAAGATCTTTTAATTCAAGATTAACTTGGAATTTATATATATATATATATATATGAAAAACATGAGTCATCACTTTGGACATATGGTGATGATAGGCACGTGTTTTTTAAATCTCATATGGCATATGTTGGAATGAAATTCTAATATCATCTATTTAGTAGCACTCATGCCACTACTATATTATCACATGCGGTGTAAGAGGATGGCATAAAGATTGAGAAACAGTCATCCAATCTCATGGAAGCTGAAATGCAAGGATTGATAATGTAACAGGAAAATGAATGACAACGTATAAAAGGAAAGAAGATAAGGTAATAACACTATGTAGAACTATCGATTCCCTTTTGTGGATTCCTATATCCTCGAGGAAAACTTCTAGTATATTCTGTATACCTAATATTATAGCCTTTAGTGACAATGGAATCCCAACAATTATCTAATTATTCACACAATTTTCAGTACAAGAATATCTACTTTGGCTCTTAATTAATACTACCATCTAGTACTCATCATCAACAGTAATTTTTATATTTACTAGGGATTATAAAATGTAAGAATCATCACAAATTAATAGGTTTCGTGGTCTAGTCGGTTATGGCATCTGCTTAACACGCAGAACGTCCCCAGTTCGATCCTGGGCGAAATCAATTAATTTTTTTGTTTCATCTCGCCTCGTCAGGCTGCGCTTGAGTATCATGAAGGACAAATTTGAACTGAGTGTAGGATAAGTATAATACAAAAACGTAAAGAGAAAGAAAGCTACACATATGCGTATATACATATCGTTAAATATGTATACACCGAAGCTAAAAAAAAAGAAAAAAAAGGGGGAGAAAAATTATTAAATAAAGTAAAAGTTGTAGTAATAAGGAAATAGAGTAGTACAATATAGGACAAATTCTGAAAAAGGAACAAAAAAAAATTTCTTTAGATTCTTTTTTCTCGTTGTTTGTGTAGGATAATGTTACAGTGGAAAATTAAAGTTGTTTTATTTTTGTTATTCATTTTTTATGATTGAGCCATTTGCAGTGGGGTCAGCCAA
The DNA here is from genome assembly GCF_002079055.1 of Saccharomyces paradoxus. Taxonomy (NCBI): domain Eukaryota; kingdom Fungi; phylum Ascomycota; class Saccharomycetes; order Saccharomycetales; family Saccharomycetaceae; genus Saccharomyces; species Saccharomyces paradoxus. The sequence goes on from NC_047497.1 coordinate 395,701, forward strand.
CAACATGTGCTGTTGTTGTTGTTGTTGTTGAAGCGGCTGTTGCTGTAAAGAAATCGGAGGAGAAACAGGCGTGTTTGGGTTGGTACTGTTACTGTTGTTTCCGGTAACTGAATCGATGGCATTTGCCGTGATGTGCTCAATGCTGTCTTGGTTCTCCATGATTTTAGTGTCCATATTCAAATTCATGTTCATGGCCTTGTGTGAATGGGTGGTTGGGTTACCGTTTGGGTCGTTTTCGTCGGGATAACAACTTTCCCATTCCTTTAATCTCTTCTTGTACGTTTCGGTGTATTCTGCCTTTTTGGCAGGATCTAACTCACGCCATCTTTCACCGATTATCTTGGTAATTTCGATTAAGCCCTTATCAGGATTCTCCTTGACGACGGTAGGTCTAATCTCTTGAGTGAATTGGATAAAGGGACCAGAGGGTCTTTTTGGGGGTAAAGTCTTCTCGTAAGCGTCTCTTACCACTCTGTACTTTTCCCAATTGGTTCTAAACTCCTCATAGAATGGTTTTTTTTGATCATCCGTCAACTCTTTCCACCTTGCAGAAGCTAATTTAGACAATTCAGGAACTTTCGCTTCAGGAAATTGTTGGAGCAGCTCATTTCTTATAGACATTGAAAACAGGAAATAGGCGGAAGAAGGTCTTTTGGGGCCTTGCTTCTTTAGTTGTTTTCTCCTCTCAATCCTGCTTTGCGTCGAAGATAGTTTCTTCACCACTGGATGCTGTTGCTGCTGTTGGTGTTGCTGTTGCAGATGGTGCTGTTGTTGTTGTTGTTGTTGTTGCAACTGGTGCTGTTGTTGTAGCTGTTGCTGTTGTTGTAGCTGTTGCTGCTGATGTAACTGCTGTTGTTGTTGTAATTGCAGTTGCTGTTGCTGCATCTGTTGCTGGTGGTGGGTCAACTGAGGTGTCAAGTTAGGTGGCAACAGACCAGGGTGAGTAGCGGAGTTAGCATTCCCTGCGGCATTAGCAGAGGAAGGGTCTAAAAGATTAGACAGAGCGTTCATGTTGTTCGAGTAGTATCTTTGCACTTGAGGAAGTTGAGACATGTATGAAGCTGGGCCAGCGGCATTGTTTGCGGCTGCAGCCGCAGCCGTTGCCGGGTTCAATTGAGAGGCTGCCAGTTGCGCAGGATTACTGCCAGTGCTATTATTGCCGCTACTGGTGTTATTGTTGTTGTTGTTGTTACTGTTGTTGTTGCCAGACGCGCCCGTACCTGTGACCGAAGGGTTTGTCTGTTTCTGAGTCAAATGACTTAGAAAGGAGTTGTATAGTTCCGAAAATTGTTGCTGATTGATCGTTGGTTGCATATAGCCGAAATCCTGAGGTATCGCGTTAACATTAACATTGTTGTTCGGGTTTGAGTTCGAATTAGCGTATTGTTGTTGTTGTTGCGACTGCGAAGTAGGCTGTCTCAACGATTGTGGAGGTGGTGGAAAATAAACATTTTGCTGTTGTTGTTGCGGTGACTGCTGAAAGTGACCTTGATAAGGCGCTTGTTGTTGTTGTTGCTGTTGTTGCTGTTGTTGTTGTTGTTGTGGAGGCTGAGTTTGAAACTGGTTCAAGTATTGGTGAGATGTCTGGTGAGAAGCATCTCTGTACTGAGAGTCGTTGTGTTCGAGACCTTGATACTGCAGCGAATGGTCTTGGCCTATGTTGAGTAGGTTGGAGTTAGAGGCGTCGTCCTGTTTGGGCGAAATACCGGTGTTCATTGCGGTTGTGGGTACTGTTAGCGTCGTACGTATATCACAGAATGGATGGAAGAAGGGGGATGTGGTTGTGGTCTTGCCTTGACTTGCGTTGCCTTGCCTTGTCTGTGTGTAATAGAGTTCTTTGTGGGATATTAGAGCGAATAAACTTCAGCGTCACAGTCTCGGTAGCAGTAGCTGTTGGGCAGTGACCTAGCAGTAGAGGAAACAGAATACAATGCAGTACAATTACAGTACAGAGGATAACGAAGTAAACCACATTTTACAGCGAGAACGAGAGGCAGAAGGAGAGCGAGAACGAATGCGCCGAGGCCGTGTCTATACCTGTTTCCACCAGCAGATGTGTGCTTTTTTTTTTGGTTCCCATTCGTTCTCTCACCAAGGGGAGGTGGAAAAGAAAAGAAGAAAAAGAAAGTAAGAAAGGCCTGCTGCGCCTCTCCTTTGCTGCCGCTGCAACCGCACACCACACACAGCACAAAACCCCGCGCGGCCGTCGTCAGTAACGGTTGCACCCATTCCTCCTTGGTATGTAGATCGCTAAGTACGGTAGTTACGTGCCGATTTTTTCCGTATTTGGTATCATATTTAGTTGTAATGATTACTGTTCTTGTTGTTGTTACCTGGATCAATATTGTTGGTGTTATTACTATTATTATTATTATTATTATTATTATTATTATTATTATTATTATTATTATTATTATTATTATTATTATTATTACTGTATATCAAATATTATTTTTTACACGAAGAAAAAATTTCGTACGTATGTATATATATATATATATATATATATATATTATTCTATATGGTTGTCTTGATTGTAGCCTAGCAATCACGCTCTGTCTACAATTGGTTGGTATGCACCGATGGGTCGTGTTGGACCTTGATCATAGGTCTGTACACAGGCTCCCACATTTGGGCCTTGACCCATTGTAAACATTCATCAAAGTCGCGAGGAACCTTGACGGTCTCACCGGGAGCACCACCTGGTACTTGTTCTTGCTCGATACGGGCGGTTCCCTCTTCGAGCGCTTGCAAGATCACGGCGGTGGCTAGACGCGCGGAAGTGTTGGTGATGGTGTCCAGACCGGGTAGCAACCCGGGCCTGGAGTCACCTTCTCTTAGTGGTGACAATTCGGCTAGTTGGTCCACGGCTGCGGAGATCATCTTGTCTGTGATAGTGGTGGCACGTGAGAGCACAGCACCTAAACCGATACCTGGGAAGGAGTAACAATTGTTGTTCTCCGAGATACGGTAACCGTCAACAGGTGGGAAGGGAGATCCGGTGGCCACAAGGGCGTTGTTTTTGGTCCACTTCATTAAATCGGCAGGAACGGCCTCGTGCAATCTGGTAGGATTGGACAATGGGAAAATGATTGGTCTAGGGTTGTGCTTGTGCATTTCTTCTACGACATCTTGAGTAAACGCACCTGCTTGAGTGGAGCAACCAACCAAACATGTGGGTTTGACATTCTCCACCACATCATGCAATGAGCGGGTGTTGATACCGGCCCATTCTGCGTCATTCTTAGCGTATGAGTGTTGGGCAGGGGTGGAGTTAGCCTCATACGATTGTAGAATCAACCCACGTCTGTCCATTAGGAAGATTTTCTTGTGCGCCTCTTCTTTGTCAACGCCGTGCGTGACCATATGATTCACGATTTGGTCTGCGATACCGAGACCCGCGGACCCGGCACCGTAAATAAGCACTCTAGTGTCTTTTAAGTCTCTGTTGGTGTGTTTCAAAGCAGCGATCAACGAGGCCATCACGACAGCCCCAGTGCCTTGAATGTCATCGTTGAATGATGGCAACTCGTACCTGTACTTTTCTAGCAATCTTCTTGCGTTCTTAACACCGAAATCTTCAAAATGTAGAACGGCGCTTGGATACACTTTCTTAACGGCCTTGATGAATTTCTCCAAGAACTCGTCATATTGCTTACCCCTAATTCTGGAGAACTTGTTACCCATGTACAATTCGTCACGGGCTAGCTTCTTGTTGTTAGTACCCACGTCCAAACACACGGGTAACACACGACCAGGATGGATACCACCGCACAGCGTCATCAATGCCAATTTGGAGATGGCGATACGTACACCACCAATACCTTGGTCACCAATCCCCAGAATACCTTCCGAGTCTGATACAACGATGTAGTCTACGTCTTTGTCTCCACCGTATGTAGCCAACCTACGTTCAATGGAGTCAGGTTCGGTGATGTCTAAAAATACACCTTCTGGTTTTCTGAACCTGTGAGAATAGGCGGCAATGGCATCACCTTCAGTTGGGGTGTAAATGATAGGAACTAATTCCTTGATGTGTTTCCTTATTAATGCGAAATATAAGACTTTGTTTTGTACTCTTAAAGACGTCATGAAGTCGTTCTTTGCCAAGGGCGTCTTCAGATAGCATAATTGCTTGTAACTTCTTTCCAGTTGCTCGTCCAAAGTGTTCACTTGTGGTGGCAGCAATGCTTCTAAGTTGAACGCTTCTCTTTCTTCTTGTGTGAATGCAGAACCCTTGTTAAACAAGGGAGAGTTTAGAAGCTGGAAGCTCTCCAAGGGACATTCAATGGCACCCTCTACAGTCAAACGAGTGGCATGTGGGTGAGGAGCTTCGAAGATCTTTCTAGCGCGAGATCCAACGGGTGTTTTAGTAACCTCCTCGTCGCTGTATGGCTTTTGAAAAGTATTTTCTCTAGTTGTGGTAGCTTTATGTGATCTGGTATTAGAAGAATATAAACGTGATTGCTGTTGAATAGGCCATCTTTTTAATGGCGCCGTCCTAGATGCTGCCAAGGATCTGGTTAGTTGCGACCTTGCAGCGATCGAAACGGATAGTCTGGTTCTAAGCATAACCGTAATTCTATCTTTTGCCTGGGTGTTTTATATGCAGTATACTCGTTAAAATTTGTACCTCTTAAAAGCACAAAAATTCAAAAGCTAGATGCAGTATACGAGTAAGTATACAGATACGCCTATATATATATATATATATAATATGACAATCAAGCCGGTAACGGGTACGATTTCGAAAGTCTATAGCGCTAAAGCTGTAGACCAAAGGAAGTCAAATGGAGTATACGCAGTACAGTAATAGGAAATTGCGAAAATTTTTCACCATAGAAAGGCGATGATGAGTCGAAGCCAAGGGGACTCAGTCACTCAGTCAGTTGATGCGATGCGATGTTAGCGCAAACAATAACGCGTACAATAATAAAATATCGAATGCGCCAATTCTTTTTTGATTTTTTTTTTTCTTAGATTTCTTTTTCATATATCCGATTTAAACCGCCTAGGGAAGAGTAAAGCCCCGAATTGTTCCGAATGGCGTGTGTTGTATGGGTCTTTTTTTTCGATGCTTTTCGTATAAGAAGATATGCAGTGAATATCTCTTAATCGCCTTGAACGGTGGACGAAACGCAAGAATTTAAAAAACCTTCCAATGCACGATGCAATATTCAATTTGCACATACTGAAATAAACTGGTGTCGGAAATAAATGGGAAACATTCGCGAAAATTTTCTTGCTTTTCTTTCCTCGTGAGGAGTGACTTTTGTATTTTTGGCGCATGGCCGGTATAGTCGCTAGTAACGACTCACACTGGTAAAGCGCAAAGGACGTTCAAGTGGTTAAAGACGGAAAAATCAGGAAGTGCTAATCGTACCCAAGGGCTAATTCTAGGGTTACTATTATAGTGGTGAGATGGCACATAATATTTGGGTTGTTTTTCTTTTGTTTTTGGCAGTAATCGATATTCCGTACATAGTGATTATCTATGCAGTTCTTCCCAAGATCAGGAAAAAAGTTAGTTAAGTGTAGACTTGGCAATATGATTGTTCGCCATATTGAGCCAAGATAGAAAGCTACTGGAAGCAGGTTCTGCAGAGATAGAGTATGGATAGACCTATAGATGATATTGTGAAAAATCTTTTAAAATTTGTTGTCAGGGGGTTTTATGGTGGCTCTTTTGTACTCGTACTCGATGCTATATTATTTCACTCGGTCCTAGCTGAAGATGACTTGAAACAGTTGTTGAGCATAAATAAGACAGAACTGGGGCCACTCATTGCTAGATTAAGATCAGATAGGTTAATATCCATACACAAACAAAGAGAATACCCTCCAAATTCCAAAAGTGTGGAAAGAGTTTACTACTATGTAAAATATCCTCATGCTATTGACGCAATCAAATGGAAAGTCCATCAAGTGGTACAGAGATTGAAGGATGATCTAGACAAAAACTCAGAACCAAATGGTTACATGTGTCCGATTTGTTTGACCAAGTACACTCAATTGGAGGCTGTACAATTATTGAATTTTGATAGGACTGAATTCTTATGTTCACTATGCGATGAACCGTTGGTAGAAGATGATTCTGGTAAAAAGAACAAAGAGAAGCAAGATAAACTTAATAGATTAATGGACCAGATTCAGCCAATCATCGATTCTTTGAAAAAGATTGATGATTCAAGAATTGAAGAGAATACTTTCGAAATTGCGTTGGCTCGCTTGATACCACCTCAAAATCAATCACATGCCGCGTACACTTACAATCCAAAGAAAGGCAGTACTATGTTCAGACCGGGAGATTCTGCTCCATTACCAAATCTTATGGGCACTGCTCTCGGTAACGATAGTAGTAGACGTGCCGGTGCTAACTCTCAAGCCACGTTACATATCAACATCACTACGGCAAGTGATGAAGTGGCTCAAAGGGAACTGCAAGAGAGGCAGGCTGAAGAGAAAAGAAAACAAAACGCCGTCCCTGAATGGCATAAACAGAGTACCATTGGTAAGACTGCTCTTGGTAGACTGGATAATGAAGAGGAGTTCGATCCTGCAGTTACTGCATCCACCTTGGATTCCATAAATGCTGATAATGAACCTACACAGGAAACGCCTTATCAGAACAATAGAACTCTAACCGAGCAAGAAATGGAAGAAAGAGAGAATGAAAAGACATTGAATGATTACTACGCTGCTTTAGCCAAAAAGCAAGCAAAGCTGAACAAAGAAGAGGAAGAGGAAGAGGAAGAGGAAGAGGACGAGGATGAGGACGAGGAAGAGATGGAAGATGTTATAGATGATAATGGTGAAGCTGCTGTAGAAAATACATTGGAAGACGAATTTGAAGATGTAACAGATGCAGCCGACGCGGCAAAGACAGAAACAAACATATCTAGTGATGTAAAACAAGAATCGATTGATTATAAGACTGAAGAAACGATAAATACTAATGCCAGGGCTTCAGATTCGAAAGCAAATGGTGATGATGATGATGACGATGATGAAATGGACATTGAATTTGAGGACGTTTAATATGGTTATTTTTTCTAAATCCCATCGGATGATTCATTTACATGTTGCACATAGAACATGACCTTTTCCCTTTTTTTATTTTCTTCTCTATTGTATCAAACTTCTCTTGAACTCTGAAAATGGAAAAAAAAAGACCTGAAAAAAATGACATGAAAAAAAATTCAGAAAAAGAAAGTGAAACTAGTAGACATGTCGCATCTCTATAATAATAACAAAAAACAAAACACATTACTAGTAAATATATTGAAGTATAAAAAATATTTTTTGAGCATATTTAGTTTACATATATTCAATTAAAGAACCTCAACTTATAGAAGGTTCAAAAAGACGGCTTTATCATTTGATTAAGATACAGGAATAATAATGACAGAGAAGGATACGTGGAAGCTAATAACTGCCACTGCACTCTTCACTGTAGCAGTGACGACGATTGCAGATTGTGCTTGGACTAGTTGGCAAACACAAGGGAAGGCAATTGCGCAACAAAAAAACAAGAATAAAGGCGGTCAAACGAAACCCGACATGGGTAAATATCATCAGTATGACGAACAATTTATTCGCCAATCTTTGAGAAACAATGTTGACTTTCTTGGCGAAGATACGATCGAAAAACTATCCAATCAATTTGTTGTCGTAGTGGGAGCAGGTGGAGTTGGTTCTTGGGTGGTCAACTCTTTGGTACGTTCGGGATGCCGAAAGATCAGAGTCGTCGATTTTGATCAAGTTTCTCTAAGTTCACTAAATAGACACAGTTGTGCTATACTAAACGATGTTGGTACCCCAAAAGTGGAATGTCTACGAAGGCATATGCGAGAAATTGCACCATGGTGTGACATTGATCCGATTAATGAATTATGGACCCTAGAGAATGGCGAAAGATTGACCCTTGGAAATGGAATACCTGACTTTATCGTCGACTGTATTGATAATATTGATACGAAGGTCGACTTACTCGAGTTTGCCTACAATCATGGCATCAAAGTGATCTCTTCCATGGGTGCTTCCGCAAAAAGTGACCCTACAAAACTTAATGTGGGGGACTTGGCCACTACAGAGGAAGATCCTCTTGCAAGGGTAGTAAGAAGGAAACTGAAGAAAAGAGGTATCTTATCTGGTATTCCTGTAGTATTTAGTGCCGAAAAACCAGATCCGAAGAAGGCTAAATTATTGCCCTTACCAGATGAAGAATATGAAAGAGGGAAGGTTGACGAACTGAGCGCCCTAAAGGATTTCCGTGTAAGAATCCTACCTGTTTTAGGTACTATGCCAAGTTTGTTCGGATTGACCATCACTACATGGATTTTATCCAATATATCCGACAAACCTTTAGAACCTGTTGAGGGTAAAAATAGAATTAAAGTATACGATGGTATATACCAATCATTAGCCGGTCAAATGAGCAGAGTCGGTATACCAAGCCAACGAATTCCATTGGCTTTGAAGGATGTTAGTTACCTCGTCGAAGAGGTGTTCAAGGGTAAATCTCCAATCAGCGGTATTTCTACTAGACTAACGTTAACTAAATGGGATCCCTCCAAGCCTATTTCTTTGCAAAACGTTGTGGTATTAACAAAAAGCGAACAAAAAGTACATGAAGACCGTGTTTTGAATGGTAATGAAAGTCTACAAGATGTTTATGGTGTCAAAGTTCTAGAACTGGTCTCACAAAGATTCAAAGAAGAAGCTTACTACTCTCAATTCAGATGATCTTGTTTCTTTTCAATATAATGCATTTTTTGTCCATAGGATTACGTACTTATTTAGGAGACTTTTAAGTTTATATGATACAGGGAAGTATTATTTATGCTTCTTCCTTCTTTATCCTTCTATTTGTTTATGTTTCTTTGAAAAATTACTCTATATGACTTTTTTAAACAAGCAAATTGTTCCTTCTCCGAAAATAAATGAAAGGGAAGCACGACTAAGCGGTAAAAAGTCTAGCTATCCATTTGGTTGAATTCATATCAGAGATGGCTACTATGGATCCAAAATTTTCTTAATGTGAATATTCTCAGATTTCATGAAAGGTGCAATCTTCCTATATACCCAAGTCGTCTAATTCGTGTTATTACGAATACTTTTAATCATATGATTAAAAAAATATAATCATGTCACTTTTCGACGTACAGTTAAATATGAATGAGGGATGTTGCTTAATCGACTCTAATAAATATTCGATGACTTTTTATCTTATGAAGTTCCGTTGCTTCTGTTTAGTCTGAATGTAAATAAAAACCGGCGAAAATTGACGATACGACATGCAATCAACCAAAAATCAACAATCCAAAAACCATTGCTCGTAATTGCTTTTGGGTTTCTGAACCCTGGTATATTTGAAACATTTTATCATTGGATGAATTTGCTTCTCCTCTTTCACAGACATCACTTATAAGTTAGTCAAACGTCGTGTACCTCTTTAAGCTCTGAGAAAACTTCTTGACCACATTAGTAGTCAGTGACACTCTAAACATATAAAACTACCAAATCAATACTGGAATTTTTTAAAATTAAGCCGCTGAAACGGCGTACTTGGAACAATACCAACAAATCTACCATATTAAACATCGTTTCCTCATCTTCACGATATACGTTACACTCCTCATCATAAACTTCATTATAGTTAATTCAATTATGACTATGTATGAAATTTTGTAGCGCCCCTGTTTCTTTGGGGATCCTACAAATCAATCAACCAGCTCGTAATTGTGTGAGAACCGATTGCTGATTCTGCGCATTTATGCATAATTATTGTCCTCCAGTAGTTGCCTTGGTTTGGTTATGCAGGAATTTTCAGTAGTCATTTTTTTAAGCAACAAATGACTTAAACCTACACATGTTTCTTAGACAAAGTACATACGCAAATAAGATAGCAGACAAAGCATTAATATAATAACAAGTCCTTGTTATTCTTATTTTTATCGTCCTTTTTCTGTTTTCCGCTCGGGTGACGACAGTTCAAATCTCTTCCTTTGGCGGTTGATTCAGTAATTCTTCAATTATTTGAGAGAGTCCTAACGGCCTAGTCATGCATGAGAATCTTTTAACCACCTTCCCATTTCGGTCTATCAAAAACTTTTCAAAATTCCACTTTATCATTTTTATTCCAGATTTCCCGCTCACTGAGTTTTTTAAGAACTTGTAGACAGGATCTTGCTTTTGCCCATTACAACGGATCTTATGTAGGATAGGGAAGGTCACACCGAATTTATTCTGACAAAACTTATTGATCTCCTCATCCTTCTCAAACTCTTGATTTCCAAATTGACCGCAAGGAAAGGCCACGATCATCAGACCATGTGATTTGTATTTTTCGTACAAGTACTCTAATTCCTTATATTGTGGTGTGAATGCACCATGAGATGCTACATTAACTATCAGTACCACTTTGTTACGCAAGGAGCTAAAGGGGAATGGATTTCCATCTTCATCTATGGGCGCAAAAGAATAAAATTCTTGCATCGAAACTTATATAGTGTTCCTTGGTTGATGTTCCTTGTGCCGAATTACGATTAGAGAAACTCGCTGTGCACAATACCACCTACATGACTAAATTCTGTCTGTACACTACTTACTGTATTATATAATCACTGTAGATGTGTTAACTGTAAGCACTCTCTGTAGCAAAGGTGAGTCCGGATTTAAGCACTTATGGACGTGGCAAACGAGGGATGACTCGCTTACCCTATAAAAATAGGGAACAGAAGGGGAAAAGGAACTACGGAGAAGTTCCACATGAAGACGGTAGTGGGGAATGTCGAGGGGGATACTGTCGTATGTTGAATGTGATAACCCAAAAGCATGATATGGGTAATGTTTCAGTACTGTTTCAGAATTGTTTCAGTAATGTTTTAGACAAGGAAAACATAGAGCAGCAAACCTCCGATCCGACAGTACTTAAGAAACCATAGTTTCTGTGTACAAGAGTAGTACCTATGTAATTCTTACATTTACATAACATATAGAAAGGTCCAATAAACTTACAACATTATGACATATAAGCTAGATCGTAATTCACTACGTCAACAGGTTATGAGCCCTGAGAGCAATGCTTCAGAGACCATAATTAATCTATCTAATCCCAACAATTATAAACAGTGGCTGTACGGTATCGAGACCGCTGCTGAATATGCTAACGAATATATGAACGAATTCGTTCATACCGGAGATATCCAATCAATGAAAAGGGATTACAATCTCAGCGCGAATGATGAAAGCTTTGTCAAAACCGTATTTAACAGTTTCCTGGTAAAGCTCTACAAGAAAACTATCGTGGGTGAAGCTGCATGTGAAATGAACTGGATATGTGATGATTCACTTGGAAGGGTCTCTGCTTATGATATTTTCTCGCACTTCGAAGAAAACTATAATGAAGTCACTATTGGATCCAGGCTTACTCTTATAGAGGACTTACCAAATATATCCTCCAAGCCTGTAGATGAAATCGCTTCCTTTTTGAAAACCCTATTCACAATGCTTGAAGACAATAGCGAAGAACAGGACAAAAAGAAAAGACGCGATACCAATATCGCGTTGCTATTAATGACCTTCTTACCCGAGTTAAAGGAATCATTCCACGAGAAATTCGGTGACTCTAAAGCTCTTCAGCTGTCACAAGTCATTAGATTCTGTAAATTAAAGGCGTCATCGAATTCATTATCTTCAGTCTCAGATGCATTGGTTGCACAAGACAGAAGAAGCTATCAAAAGAAAGGAAATAAGGGATGTATGATTTGTGGGGCTGATCATCGCTTAAGCAACTGTTCTCTGCTTAAAAGAAGAATACCAGAAGCCAGAATCTTTAAATTATATCCTAATGACAAGACGAATAGATCTTCATCTGCTAGTGTTGCGATTCCTGACTATGAAACGCAAGGCCAAACAGCAGGACAGATAACACCAAAGTCCTGGCTCTGTATGTTATCTTCGACCGTCCCAGCTACCAAATCCTCAGATTGGATTTTTGACACAGGATGTACTTCACACATGTGCCACGACCGTTCTATGTTCTCATCATTTACTAGATCCTCTAAGAAAGACTTTGTCAGAGGAGTCGGCGGTTCCATACCCATCATGGGCTCCGGGACTGTAAACATCGGCACTGTTCAATTAAATGACGTATCCTACGTCCCTGATTTACCAGTCAACCTAATATCCATTTGGAAACTATGTGCTAAATCCAACTCTTCTGTTACGTTCACAAAAGAGGGTGTCACTGTGAAATCACCTGATGACGTGATTTCTACGGCTGGGAAGTTAAACAATTATCTGTACATTTTCGATGATCTTACGCCCGTAACTACCTTCTCTTCGCAAAATTACTTCTGCTCTAAAACATTGGATTCATCTAAAATGATAACTTCCGCAGCGTTTCATACCGTTGCAGATAAAATGTTGTCGCAACACATTTCTCCCACTGCTCTCCCGGTAAAATGGCATGCTCGTATGGGCCATCCCGGAGCAGATATTTACAATTCCTTGGCTAGAACTCTGCGTTTTCCAAAATTTAAGACGGCTGAATACACTATTTGTCCTACCTGCTCACTAGCAAAAGGAATCATCAAAAAGGGTAAAGTCTCGCTCAAAAAATATACCCAACCTCTTCAAATGGTACAGGCTGATCTCTGTGGTGGGTTTCGCTACCAAGAGTTTCAGTCAAATAAATATTTTCTTACTATCCGTGATGCCTATAGTCGCTACTACTCTGTAATACATTTAAAATCCAAAGCAGACGCTCCGATAAAATTCATGGAATGGATCAACGAAACCGAACAATACTTTAGCTCCCGGGGTGGATTCAAAGTCGGATCTGTTCGTACAGACAATGGTACAGAATTCGTAAATAAAAATCTTCATGCGTTTTTTAAATCTAAAGGAATAGAGCATCAGTTAACTATTCCATATCATAGTTATCAAAATGGTGCTGTTGAACGTGCACATCGTACCATCGAAGAACGCACTCGTTGTCTCCTTATCGGGGGGCGTGTTCCTCCGTCCTTGTGGTCTGAAGCTGTTTCTTGCGCAGTCTATTTAATCAATAGGTCCCCTGTAGTGTCCAAAAATAACAGTATCCCATACTGCCGGTGGTTCAACATCCCCGCAAAAGATTTCGGTATCGCACATCTTCGAATTTTTGGATGTACAGCATACGCAACCTTACAACCTAGTCTTCGAGACGGCAAACTTGCCCCAACTGTCATATCTGGTGTTATGGTTGGCTATGACTCTAACCATCGAGGATACAGGATTTATCATCCCGAAACTGGCCGCATCTTTGTGAGCAGTCAAGTTCGATTTGACGAACACATGTTTCCTCTTGCTGATACAGAGGCAGTTCACGTCTCTCACGACTTTGCCACTTCCGCTATTGGGGGGGTGTCCAAATATCCTGAAACAGGGTCAACCGTCTCTGCTCCAAAGAACGACGGATCTGACTTGGCAAATTTGCCAATAACTGTTCCCAAAAATGTAAATCAACCAGCACATAAACCTAATACCAGTAACATCTCTTCCTCTGATGATGATGAGGATATTTCAATGGAAATCGAAATGGAAAAACCTATCCCTGAGTGTAACCAAGACAACTTACCAAACTCCGGATGTCCACCAACAAGGATACAACATTCTAACTTTGAATCCTTACCAACCGTGTCTACCGAAGACGAAACTAATTCTTCTATGGAGAAAACTCCTGAAAGAGTTCCAGCGGCACTAACTTATCGAGAAATTCCAAAATCATCCGATTCAGAATATATTCCGACATGCCGAAATAGAACTAGACGTGTTAAAAGAACTAATAAGAAACCAACGCGATCCCGCGAAATAGAAATATATGATATATCACGTCCAAACGTAATATCGAGTGACAACTTACCTGAAGTTAGAAGTGCCAAGCAAAGAAAGACGGTGTCCAATACAAATGATACTGTAGCAAGGACAAATAGACTTCCAACCGTGCTACGAACTCTAGACTCAAACAACATTGACACGCTGCATGTTGCCAGTACTGGTGAAGAAGTGTCCATCGAAAGACTTTCAAGCATGGCTCTTCAGGAAGCGAAGAACAATTCCGCCAGAACTAATCAAGCTAATTCTCTTACTGATTGGTTTCCAGTAGGCGCAATGCCGATACCTGACCAGAGGTATCTATCCGTTCACGATGGAACATATATCAGCGACTCACAAGATGTGGGTGATACTGACCTCACTCCTGCTGTAACCAGGCTAGTTACTGAAGAGAATTCAATCGAATCTCCTCCATCGTTGGATTCATCGCCTCCAAATACCTCATTTAACGCGGCTCTAACTGCTATTATCCATAGCACAAAAAAAGGAAACCCGAAAACCTATGCCCAAGCAATGGGAAGGCCTGACTTTCAAGAATGGCACAACGCATGCCTCAAGGAACTTTCCGCGTTCAAAGATCACAATACGTACAAATTGGTGTCTCTTCCAAAGCAAAGAAGAGCTCTTGGATCGCGCTGGGTATTCACAATAAAAGACTCCGGGACGTACAAAGCTCGCCTTGTCGCCCAAGGACATACTCAAAAGGCTGGTATTGACTATCAAGAAACTTTTGCACCAGTCATTCGATATGACTCTGTTAGATTATTTCTGGCCCTTGCTAGCTGCCTCAAACTAATAGTATATCAGATGGACGTTGACACCGCGTTTCTAAACTCAAAAATGAATGAGCCGGTATACGTAAAACAACCACCCGGATTTATTAATGAAAGTAATCCCGACTATGTATGGGAACTATACGGCGGTATGTATGGACTCAAGCAAGCCCCATTACTATGGAACGAACATATCAACAATACTCTTCAAAAGATTGGTTTTCGTCGACATGAAGGCGAACATGGCTTATACTTTCGTTCCACATCTGATGGTCCCATCTACATTGCCCTATACGTAGACGACTTACTTGTTGCTGCTCCCTCTCCGAAAATATATGACAGGGTTAAGCAGAAACTAACGAAGTTATACTCAATGAAGGATCTAGGTAAAGTTGACAAATTCCTCGGTCTTAACATTAATCAATTTTCAAATGGAGACATCACTCTCTCACTTCAAGACTATATTGCTAAAGCTGCATCTGAAAGCGAAATAAACATATGTAAGCCTACACAGACTCCGCTCTGTGACTCAAAGCCTCTTTTCGAAACAACTTCCCCGCACCTAAAGGACATCACTCCTTATCAGAGCATAGTTGGACAGCTTCTCTTTTGTGCAAATACTGGTCGTCCTGACATATCTTATCCGGTCTCACTACTCTCCAGGTTTCTTCGCGAACCTCGCGCAATCCATTTGGAGTCTGCTCGACGAGTTCTACGGTACCTATATACCACCAGAAGTATGTGTCTCAAGTATCGTTCTGGATCTCTGTTGGCACTAACTGTATATTGTGATGCATCTCATGGAGCAATTCACGATCTCCCACACTCTACTGGGGGGTACGTGACTCTACTTGCTGGTGCTCCAGTTACGTGGTCATCAAAGAAACTCAAGGGTGTGATTCCTGTATCATCTACTGAGGCAGAATACATTACTGCAAGTGAAACTGTCATGGAGATAGAATGGATTCAAAACTTGTTTGAACACTTAGGCCAGCCACTTATCTCATCAACATTATACGTAGATAATGAACCTGCTATAAAACTATCTAAACATCCTGTATTTCACACGAGAACAAAACACATTGCCTTGAGATATCACAAGCTAAGAAGTGCAGTGGCAGCAGGCATAATTACCATAGAGCATGTTATTACAAAGAGACAAGTTGCTGACATATTTACAAAAATCCTTCCAGCAGAATCATTCAAAGCACATAGGGCTGTCATGGTGAGGGAACCAGAAACTGCAAAATAACCACTCTCATGCGTATTCAGTTATGGGGGGATGTTGAATGTGATAACCCAAAAGCATGATATGGGTAATGTTTCAGTACTGTTTCAGAATTGTTTCAGTAATGTTTTAGACAAGGAAAACATAGAGCAGCAAACCTCCGATCCGACAGTACTTAAGAAACCATAGTTTCTGTGTACAAGAGTAGTACCTATGTAATTCTTACATTTACATAACATATAGAAAGGTCCAATAAACTTACAACATTATGACATATAAGCTAGATCGTAATTCACTACGTCAACATCGTACACTTAAAATATATGTATGTATCTGCACTATTTAGTCTTGTTTTATTGGGTGATGGATCTAAAGGTGGATTCTATTAAGTCCTTCAACTCCTTATAGGATATAATGATACAGTTTAACTCGTCAGGCGTTACCAACATTAATTTTTCTTGAATACCGGCATCTAATTTGTTCAAACACCTTAATACATGAGTTAAGTCCATTATTGGTTTCCCATTTGAATCGACTTGATGGAATACGTAGTCATAGAATAGTATAATAGGAAATTTGGTGCCAGATTCAGACCAATTTATGTCTATTCTCGATTCGATTCTACCAAATATGCAATTTAGCTTATTGATCAGTCTAAATAATCTGCCATTTTCTAGCTCTCTTGATAGGACGGACTCCATGTATTCTGTATAGGTTTGTGACGACTCCAAGACCATGAACATTTTGTCATAAAAGTGACTAGCAAGGTCATGAACGTTCTTTTTTGAATCGCCACTGTCTGACAGTAGATACTTGAGTACATCCTTGAACTTATCATCGATCTGTCTCATGTCATCAATTAATTGAGGGGATATTTCATCCAGTCGGTGTTCTCTAGGGGTAGTATTGTTGTTAGAGTTTTCAATATTAATTGATAGGTCAAATAATAGCTGTCCTAGATATTTGTAGTCCAGCTGTTGTTGTCTCTCTATGGTACTCCCGCTAGAAGACACCACCGCATCAGTATCGTCATTGAACAAAAGATCAATAAAGTTGCAATGCGATAATTTAATTCTACCTGGGTCCCCAGTAATTAAGACCTTCCTCCAGTTTAAGGTATCGCCAATGCTTAAGTTTTGTGAATGGATAGAATTTATCACATTAGTGAGTTGAACTAAATATATCCATAGATAATTATTGGTTATTGGAAATTTAGGGAAATTAACAAAATGATAATCGTACAAAGATAGCGAGTTTGGGTAGTAATCGAAGATTAAACAAATAGAGAGATCACCAAATTTGGTAGTTTGAAAAATGTCCCTAAACTTTATCAAATTTGTACAATTAACCTTTGACCATATCTGATATATTTTGGATATTTTGTTTGGATTCATTGACTTATCGATATTAGGAAGTCTTTTCAAAACATACGCCTTACCATCATAGTTAGAAAAAACTTTGAACAGGGTAGTTTTGTTTAAAAAGTCGTTATTATTGAAGTTCAGTGGAACCAAATTAAAATAATCTTGCACAATGCTTGGTATAACTTTACCTGAAGGGGGGAAAACCTGCAAAATTGATAAGTTTTTCTTGGTCAAATCTTCTCTAATATTGTTAGGAATGAAAAGCTGATCCGCGGACCTTTCATTAGGTTTTAATAATGATTTCAATGATGATGGCTGTTCAGGGGCATACAGATGGTACTGTAGAAGGCTGTGAGGAGGCGGATAAATTCTCGGGTACTTAAGAGTGTTACTATCTATGGGCGGTGGTTGCATAGGAGGTGGCACGTTATTAGCAATACTCATATTGTTACTATTATCATCATTGGCGCTCACATTAATGCCGCCGGAATTCGTAATGGACGGAAATGGGAAAGAAGAATGTGCATTTGTATTAGTATGAATTGAAGAAGTTGAAGAGGGAGTGAAAATGGGCGCATTGAAGGGGTCGTAATTGGAACTTGAAGCGGTAGTAGGTATTGATATGCTTATATTACTACTGTTGTTATTATTGTTCAACAACGAGCCATTAACCACCGGATTCGTCATCGGATTGACTGTGGAAGTAGTGACGGAAGTGGCTGCCATAGTGATGCTGCCAGTAGTATTCGTAGCAGCAGAGGTGGTGTTAGTCGCAGTGGCTAGGGAGTCACCACCGACTGTCATTGGGGTGAAACTTGCGGATACTTTAGCATTGAACTTGGGAACTGATGCCATGGTTGGAGTTGTAGCCTCGCCTGCATCTATTAGAGGAGAGACGTCATTTATGGTAGTAACGGTAGCGTTATCACTATGCTTAAAAGGGCAACCTTCTTTCTCCTTCTTGCAGTAACCATAAATAGTGATATTTCTGCACGGAATGTCCTTCGCCCAATCAGGATTGATTTTGTCCATGGCGTAAGATACGTCTGACCAGTCTTCAAGGCTTAACTCTGCTAAAACAGTGTTCCCGCTATTGTTATTATTGCTCTTTTAATTCATAAACCAAATAATTTAGTAGTTTAATTTAGGGTTACCCTAACAAAATGCAATATGTAGGGAAGGGCATATAATCGCCTTAATATATATACGTGTATATATTCTTATATATATATATATATATATATATAAATATCGCCGCAACTTATAGCGTGAACTATATAAAATGCGTATTAGTCTATAATCTATCGCGGATAGCGTCTTGAACGTCTTTGTACACGTCTTCCACAGATTTGTCGCAGCGGACACGGACGACTTTAGATTTGGTTTCAAAGTACTCGATAACAGGCATGCTTGTATCCTTGAAAGTATTGAATCTCTTCTTAATGGACTCGATATTGTCATCGCTTCTACCACTAGTCTTGCCACGCTCCAATAGTCTCTGCAACATGATGTCTTCGGGGCAGTCGAAGAACAGGATGAATTTGCTTTCGACAATGTCCCTTTCAAAGGAAATGGCTTGATCCATTTTCCTAGGGAATCCGTCAATTAAAAATTTACGCTTGTTGGCCTTGACGTTCTCTGAGATAGCATTGCGCAATAGTGCCAAAGTGATCTCTTGAGGAACAATCAGGCCTTCCTTGATGCAGTTCCTGATCAATTCTCCGTATTGGGAGCCGGCTCTGTTCTGTTCAGCACGTAGAAGATCTCCAGCCGACAAATGGACAAAGGAATAGTCCTTAACTAGTCTTTCACACTGGGTACCTTTGCCTGCACCAGGCCCTCCTAGAACGAAGATTACGGAGACTTGGTCCGGCGAGAAAGCTGGCTGTGATGAAGTAGTAGCTGTCATTTGTCTTATTCAAGAAATTCAACTGGTTTGTTCTTTTGATAATTTACCGAAATCACTGATGTCACGAGTGCTAAAGTTCCTACGAGTACCAACAGTTTGCCCTTATGTTTGCCCTTGTTTTGACTATTGCTAGTGCGCAGTTCGTTTACGTTAGTCTTCGGAGGAGCTAAATTATGGAAGGTTGGTCTTTTCGAAGAGTAAAATCTCAATATAAACCTATAGCGTGGATTCATAATACAATTAAACTAACATAAAAAAGGAAGAGCGTGTGTATGACTAAAGTCAAAGACAGGAACGCATCGCTTAAAAGATCACTATAACTGCTTGAAGAGTTTCGTTAACGTGATGAAAAAGAAAAGAAAAAGAAAAAATGGTAAAAAAACCTAGGGCTGGAAGTATAATTGAATAGGTGTTCAATAGAGATACATTTATAATCTTTAGGTCTGAAAGTGCTCGATTTAGGGTATATGGCGGGTTTTAAGCTGGCATAATGCCGCATTAATAAAGTGTTCATTACATGAGAATCTGTATTCAGTGCAAGAATAGCGCCCTAATCCCAGCCAAGGATAGCGTGCAGGCATGAATAAAGAAGAGTTATTGGGATTCCTACTAGATGACAGTGGTGACGGCCAAAAAAAATGCGTTGCGGATGAGCAGGCCTACTCTAATTGGTTAAAGAACGATAATGAGGAACATGTGGCCCATGAGGAAAGCCCTTCACAAATTACTGTAGCTGGGGCTGTAGCTGGGGCCGTAGCCGCATCGAATAAGAAGAAGCAGACAGAAGCCGCACAAGAGGATGTGGAAGAGCTATTAAACGGCTTAGAAGGGATTATTGGAGGCGCGGACGCCCGTAGTTTTAAGCCTAAGTCAAAGAGCAAAACCAAAAAGACTAGATCGAAACCAAGGGAGGAAAACGTAAGTACGGAAGAACATGAAGAACATATTATAGTGCTCGAGGTGGAAGATGTTAGCAATGTGAGTGCCCACGACAATGTCAATGGAGCAAGTCCGTCGCCAAATCTGGACTGTTCGAAGAAGAAAGAGAAGCGAAGGAAAAACGCCAAGGAGCTGTCAAATGATGAGCTAAAAGACAAATTAGAAATTACCACTCGCAAATCACGTCTTGAATCCAAAGACTTGAAGAAGAAAGTTCATAGGCTCGAAAAAAGGAACGTTGAACTTGAACAACGCCTGGAAGAGTTGAAGATCGAGAATCAGACCTTGATAGAGATTAACAATAGACTTTCGAAGAATGCGAATGAGGACGAAGATATTACGAAGAGCCCGAGGAATAAGGAAAAGGACCGAAAGCGGAGAGAAAGAAGAACGGCAAGGAGAAAAGAGGAAAGAAAGCAGGAAAAAAAGAAGGTGCCGCAGTCTTTCCCTTCATCAACCGATATGAATGGACAACCTATAGAATTTTGAGTGTATTCTGGTGACATGAGTAGTCGAATTAATGAACTATAAACACATAGTTTTTTGTGTAGTCGCCTTTAAAATTAAACCTCTTTTCTTTTATTCTTATTTTTTTAATGAATATATACGCTATACTTGTACTAGCTTGTGTCTTTACTCTTCGCCCCCTTCATACCTCATTCTAGTTCCATATCTGCATCACAGTCATCATCGACATTATTATTGCCACTTTTGCTGTCGCCAGCCCCCTTCTTAAGAGCTTTGTTATTTAGGTCAATGATCTCCTTTTGTGTTCTCAACCTTTTAGCCATGTTAGCAGGGTCGTAAGCCAATGAAGATCTTTTTTTATTAATGGAAGCCTTGTCCTTGCTTGCCTGACTCATTAGATTCGACTTGTCAATTAGCGGGTGGCTGGAGTCCAATGATAACGTCACGTTTAGCTCTAGGGCATTTTTCAATAGCGTTGTCGCAGATGCATTATTAGGCTTCAGATACAATGATTTGTGCAAATGATCGATGGCCTTTTGTAATTTTTTCGTCTTCAAATATAAATATCCTAATGAACAATGTATTTCTGAATTTTTATCATTTTTCTCCAAGACACATTTGAAACACTTAATAGCAATCTCGTTCTCATTCAACTTTCTATAAGTGTGACCTAAATTTAATTGGATTGATATTGTTGTCCTTGAACTTGGATCAAGATCTTTCACCACTTCCAGCGCCTTCTTCAAGTACTTCTTGGCTTTGACAAATTCGTTCTTCTTAAAGTACATTACACCCATTTCATTGAGTACTAACGGATCGTTCGGACAAATATCATATGCCAGAACAAAGTAAGATTCTGCTAAATTTAATGAATTCATTGCCATAAACTGCATTCCGAGGAATAGTTTTGGTAAGTGCATTCCAGGAAAGAATCTGGAAGCTGTAGAGTATGCTGTTAATGCTTGATCTTGTTCACCTTCCAAGGCATATGTATGTGCAAACCCGAGCCATGCGGCAGCAAAGCTTGGATCCAATATTGATGATTTAGAATAGTATTTCTGTGCTTCGCTAATTCTGTCCAAGCTCATATAATAGGTGGCGACACTAAACCATGTTATTGCAGACTTTGGAAAAGTTTCTGCCAATCGATGTGATAGAAGGAAAAGCTTATTCTTATTTGACAATTCATATAGACATCCAATGTATGTTGGCAAGATATTCGTATTGAATTCATCGTTTTCCAAGACGGTCTCGCATAACTCTAAGCATTCGTTGAATTTGCATTGCGTATAGCAAATATCCACTTTACTTCTTATGACATCCACATTGTCAGCCAATTTGTATTCCTTCGTTAGGATCTCATTGGATTTCGTTATATCATCCGTGTTGATATATTTGGATAGGTTGATCTTATAAAGATTCTTCATAATTTCTTTATCTTCCCCAAATTCTTTGAAATCCAAAGAGTCGAACAATTCCCATTCCTCCTGAGGAGTTAGCAGATTCTTGGACAAGAGCATTTCGAAAGCTTCAAAATTTTTGATATCTACCAAAATCGCCTCACGAAGTGCATCCCTTGCCTTACTGAAATTATTTTGTGCAAAGTATATTTTACCTCTCAGAAAACATAATGATGACTCCATTTTTATGCCGCCGTCAGTAATTGGCTGCGAAGTAGTGCTATTACTGCCATTATTGTTCGTGGCAATTGCAGCCGTTGTAGTTGGGTCCTCACTGAATGGATTATATTCGCCTATGACGTCCAGAGCGTCATCAAATCTCTGTAATTTGACAAAGGAAAGTCCTAACAAATATCGACATAGGATATTAATGCCATCCAAATTGTTTCTGGTAATAAGTTCCACAGCCCTTACGTACTGATTATTATTGTAGTATACTTGGCCCAGCCAAAAGGCATCATCAGGGTCGTTTGATATGGTATACACCTTATCTGCAATATATTCCGCTGTTCTATACATATGCTGCATCAACGCGTCGAACCTCCAAAGCCTTAACCTCTCTATAGCAGATAATTCAGAAACATCTAGTTGAGTTGCTGTCGTTGTTGTCGTTAATGTTGTAGTCGTGAGTGGCCCATTGTGCCCTAGTTTACTCTCTCGGTCATTATTAGTATTCACAGCTGTATCGCCATTGTTGTGGTCATCGTCATCATTATTATCATCATCATCAAGCGTACCGTCAACCGAATCCTTATACTCGCGCTGTAAACTCACTTTTCTTAATGTGGACGGTATCGTAGAACCGAACATACTATTCTTAGACGTGGACGCTAACAAGTTGTTGTCATTTGCAGGATTGCCCGTGATGGAATTGGGATTGGCAGATGGCTGGTGCGGGGTCATGATGTTCGCTTGCAATTTCTGTAATAAAGGGCTATTTGCTAGTGACTGATATGGACTGGTAGCCGTATTGGTTCTGTTCCAGGGTTGCTGTAAATGATCACTCTGAGCATCGGTCGGTAAACTTTGTTGTGTCCTTGCAGATACGTTAGAAACAAACGGTGAGGCGGCCAATGTGGAGTTATGTTGCGAGTGTTGTTCCGAAGGGGACATGGGGTTCCTCATAGATACTTTGTTTGACGATTTTACAATTTGTTGTGGCTTTGACAACCTACCTGCTATAATGTGTGGCCTTTCCACAAATAACAATAACAATGACAATAATAAAGACAAAACTTCATATCGTCTTGAACGATTAAGATAAACTATCCTATATTATATTTATAAACTTACATTAGTATACTACAATCCTGAGGTATACGTGCATATAAAACGATGTTTATTCAAGTTCTACAGACACTTTGCCCTTCTTCGATTGCTTCTGCTTCTTTTTATTGAGTTTCTTCTTTTCACCAAACATTATCTTCTTTAATTCTTCGGTATCACTCTCCACTTCACTTTGTTCACCTATTTCAGCTGTTTCAGCATCTCTCTTCTTCATTGTACTGTATTTCTCGATGCTTTCGTCGCATAATGTTAAACAATTCAGCCTTTCACCACAGTCGTATACTGCTACTTGTTCTTTTGTAGACATATCCCATACAACAATCTTACCGTCAGAACCAATGGTAACTAGGTAAGTACCAAATTCATTAGTATAGAACTTGAAATCTTTGATACGATTTGTGTGGCCCAATAAAGAAAAAGAGGGATCGATTTTCTCCTTATTGTCAACATCTTCCTGCTTTCCATTTTCTTCAACTTTTTCGAATAACTCTTCACAAGAATAGAAATGAACATTACCATCACTAACACCAACAGAAAGGTATTCCTTATTATCGAATGGTAAAATATGTGTCTCAATATGCATAAGAGTTTTTCTGTCAAGGGTTATTTCTTTAAACACTTTCGCTGATCCTGTTTCATAAATAAGGACCCTATCTCTTAAACCAACTGCAAAGTAATCACCTTTCGCGCCTAACCATCTAACACAAGTCCCGTTTGTATTATATTTTCTTAGTTTTAGCACAGCAGCATTTCTCAGAGTCATCAAATTCCAAAGACGTATAGAATGGTCATCACTAACACTTATGGCAATTCTGTTAGTGGGGTGGATATCCACATCATTAACTCTTGCTGTATGTCCTTTTAACGTTCCCACCGTCTCCCAGTCCTTTACTCTCCAAACCATAATCTTGTGGTCTTCTGATGCTGATAATAGCCATTTACTGTTCTTACTTCCCCTTGCAACGGTAGCATCCTCACTGGAAGAAGCAGGGTGCGAAAATTGCAAAGCAGTAATAGAACCCTGATGGCTTAACAACGTACCTAATTCCTTTCTCTTTTGCAAATCATAAATTCTGATATGTTCGTCATTGGATCCGGAAACTAAGTATCTTCTAGAAACGGCTAAACATTTGATACTCAACGAATGAGCTTGAAAATGAAATATTGGTATAAAATGTGGTGTCTTTGCCGCATCGTTTTCCTTTTGCGTTGGAATATCTAAGGATAAACATAAGATGTTGTGCTCGTATGAGCCTACAATGATACGAAATTGGTTCTTGTCACCTATACCGCTCATTTTTCTTCACGAATTCTTGATTTGGCTACTGTGATCTGTTCGAGATGAGGTACGATGAGTTTTCAATTTTTCATATACTAAAAAATTTTTCGGCCTTGATCTTGAACTTAATGATTTTAAGCAAAAAAAAAAACTGAAAACAATATAGCAGTACTTTGTAACATAGAGAATAGTAAAATTTAAAATATGCAAAATAATAAAAATGAATCTATATATATAGTTTAAGGGTTATGTAGCTAGAGGGAATGTCTTTACTTGACTCGCATGTCATTTAGAATGTTATTGTTTTGAAAGTTCGATAATTGCATTTTGAAAGAGGTTTTCATTCTTTCGTTGCCTAATAGAACCTTGGCTAATCCAATCCTTAAATACTCCTGGACAATTTTGGATAAATTATGAAACATATCATCATCTTTCCCTAACTTTGACAACGTGAAACATGATAATAATAGTAAAGTTAATGGAATCCAGAAGAATAACAGCATCTTATCATTCTGAAAGTTTTGCTTCTTGGGGAAGATTGTGTTGAATCCAATCTGTAAGGCTTCCAACTCATCGTCCTCTGAAGAAGTATGAGAATCATCCACTGTCATTTGGGCAGACTCATCTGGCGTAATGTCCACAGATTTGCTACCAAGTTCCCAGTTTCTAGGTTTTTTTGGGAACAGATCTTCATACTTTGGAAGTTCGTCATTTAGACGAGTTAGCATTCTGTTCCATAAAGATCCATCAGGCACTATGTTGGCCTTAGTAGTTTTCGGTTGTTGGTTTGGCTTGCAAGAGACGTCCTTAATGTTGTGGGTATTAAAGAACTCCAAGGCAATCTCATCTGATGATTCGCAATCACTTATGTCATAGCCTGAATCTGAATCCATGATTGCAAATGACGTATTGTCATTGCGATTGGATTGTTCGGAGATGAGGGCAGCCGAGTCTGCCGGTAAATATTTTCTTTCTTGGCCATAGTCATTACCAGCAACATCATCATCATCGTCGTCATTATCAAATAAACTTGAGTTAAAACTTGACTGGGATAAGTTTCTCTCAAATGGTTGATTATCAGCGCACCCTGTTGCATTCTTGGTCAATTTAGTTAAAATGTCGTCAAACAGAGTGGATTCATAGTTAGAGTACCTGGTTTTGTTGATGGTGTAATTCATCAAGAAGAACTGTTTAGCAATGAAGCCGTTCTTGGTTTTCTTCATTATATTAACGTTGCATTCTAATAGTAGTCTTATAATTCTCAGGTCCCCATTAATACACGCCATATGTAGCGGGGTAAAACCAAACACATCTTGATCATTTAAGTGCGAACCATATTTGATTAGTAATGAAACGAGACTATACCAGTTATTAAATGCCGCCAAGTGTAATAGAGTTCTACCCCTAACATCACACATGGAAAGATTAACGGTGGAGAGATTGTTATTTCTCTTGAATGATTTAATGACTTCAATGATTAATTGTTCATCGTTTATGTTTCGCATCATATTCGTGTATGAATTTGATGAGATATTTTGTGAGTGTAATCCTGCACTGTTGTTAGACGGCGATGAATCACTGCCAACAATCCTTTTAGCAATATTTCTCGCATCCTCCAGCTTACCGTTCATTTTGAGTCCCACGATTTGCAGAGCCAATTCAATCAGTTGCCTATCAGTATCATCGACATAAGTAAAGATTGCTTTATCACCAGTATACTTGTTCAAGTGCAGAATGTCATTAGTACTATTACTAGTGGAATTACTACTATTGCTGTTGTTTCTCATAGATGTCTCACTCGGGTCGACGATAGTTACCAAGACTGGTCCAGGTTTAGATGATGGCGGCAAATAAGTTACCATCGTAGATTCGTTCCAGCATTGGCTGGACAATGCTATATTTTCACCAAACTTGATAATTAAGCCCTGTTTAAACTTTGAGCCAAGCAAAGTCACCTCTATACCTCCGTTAATGGAGCCTTGTGCGGGGATGACACGCTGAATAGAAGGTTTGTTATTGAGCGCCATGGAAACACTGCTGTGGTTGGACGTATCTTTAGAAGAATCGATGAATTTCTGAGGAAGACGGGAAAACGTATTAGGCGTAGACATGAAAGACTCGTTTATCGAACGCTGTCTCTTGCCAGTGTGTCTTGCAGAAGTCGTACTGAAATCGCTAGTTAATGTAGTGAGAGCGGGGTTAGACGAGTTATTAAAACCTGTGGAGGACCAGGAGTCTAGCGAGCGATGGAGATTGTTGCCGTTGTTGCCTGAAAAATGAATATCTGAAAAAGAATGGTTGCTGTCCTCACTAGAGGAATTTGGTGATGGAAAGTGTTTGTTGTTGTTGATCATTGCGGTATTAGCATTGATGTTGTTTTTGTTGTCATTGTCATTGTTATTCTTACAATAATTGTTATCAAGCATACAGTTCGTGGAAATGATAAAATTCTTATTGTTTGAAGGCAGAGAGAGTTCGGATGGAAGGTTTAGGTCACTTTGCGGGGATGAAAAGGACCTAGTGTCATTTGTCATTGGTGACACCTGGGCATTGTTGGTGCTCGTCGGAGTGGTAGTATTGCTGGCATTTTTCTTGTCCATGATCATAATGGGATCTGTTATAGTTTTCGCCAAGATGTCGCCGTTATGGTCCTTTAAAAGAAACAGGACTACAAATCCATTAGTTGCTTTGTGATGTCTGCAGTAACAAACAATTCTTGTCGGTAAATCGAAATTGATGGAGTTGGAGTTACCGCTCAAACCGTTGTTACTAATGATGAAAAGTTGTTTACTATTGAATATGATTGCTCTTTTGTTTTCGTTATTTTGCCAGATAGAATTGTCGTTTAATCCGGACTTTCTTCTTGAGGCTCTTCTTTTTTCTCTGTTGATACATCTATTACAAACATAGGTCTGTTTGAAGTTGTTGCTATTGCTGTTAGACGCACACAGAAGAAAGGAGTCCAAGAAAAGGGTTCTTTCGTTGATGTCCCTATTAGGTATTGTCAAGTTGGTGGGATCATCTGAGCTCGTGAAAAACTTGTCTTTCGCTATACAATCAGAGGGTAAATGAATGAAGAAATTTTTTCTTGCATGTGCGTTTCTAATCCGAAAGCTCAGCTTCATCTGAGTTTCTACTCTAGAGACCATGGGCAATCCAGTCACTTCTAGGGAAAATGGCAGGGAATGTGGGTTAATGTTGATAAAATCCAGCGGATTAGCGTATGGCGTCCTCAGAGGTAGCTTTCTGCCAAATTGGACATGCCGATCAAGTAATCCTTGCAAAGAAGCAACGTCATCCCTCAGCTCCTCCTCCTCTTCCTTGACTGGTGTGGTAGTTATTGCTGCCGTCATTTTCTCTTGGTTGAGACTCAACAAACCAGGGTCTTGCAAAGAGGACCCGGGATTGAGCAGAGCAATATCCAGTAATTCAGATTCTAGCAGATCTAAGTCCGGAGACTCATCGTTGCGCTGTATGTTGGCGTTGTAGCTGTGAAGCAGCGAGGAAACGTTTCCAGTGCTACTCATCATATTTAGGGGTATACTATTGATGCGATTAGGCTTTGGAAGGCTTTATAGAGTACAGTTATTTGAATGTATGTCGTTGACATTTTCAACTCATGCGATCATCCTGCTTTCATGGTTGCTCCTTGCCGTTAAAATTGGAACGAAAAAAGCGGGAATACAACAAGATCACCTCGCACGAGCTAAGAAAAGAGAAGCAATAGCGAGAATAACCGATAATGCCAGGCCTTTCAGAGGCCTGTGCTATCCTGTAGCCATCGTGACCTATCCATATGCATGTTAGAGACCTGTTGAAAAGCTTTCTCTCAATTTTGAAGGTTCCAGCAGTGCTCGCGCCGGTTTTCGATTGGGCCTCGTGATAAAACACATCAGCAAGTTTCGCTTTTGGCATTCTGTGAATTTGGTCCTTAACTGTTGGTACACTTCTACTGTAACACTTGTTCGCTATGGTATATTATATCAAGTGCTGATACAACGCATACCATATAAAATGGAAGAATACGACTATTCGGACATTAAACCCTTGCCCATTCAGACAGGCTTACAGGATGAACTGTGCAGGATCATGTACACGGACGACTATAAGAGGTTGATGGGGCTCGCAAGGGCTCTGATCAGCCTCAACGAACTGTCGCCGAGGGCACTGCAGCTAACAGCCCAAATTATCGATGTGGCACCAGCTTTCTACACCATATGGAATTACCGATTCAATATCATCAAGCACATGAATGCTGAATCTGAGGACACTGTCTTGTACTTGAACAAGGAATTAGACTGGCTAGACGAAGTTACGTTGAATAACCCGAAGAATTATCAGATTTGGTCCTATCGACAATCTCTTTTGAAGTTACATCCCTCTCCTTCCTTTAAAAGAGAGCTGCCTATCTTGAAATTGATGATTGATGATGATTCCAAGAATTACCACGTTTGGTCATACAGAAAGTGGTGTTGTCTGTTCTTCAGCGACTTCCAACATGAGCTCTCCTACACTAGCGATCTCATCAGGTTAGATATTTATAATAATAG
The DNA here is from genome assembly GCF_002079055.1 of Saccharomyces paradoxus. NCBI lineage: Eukaryota > Fungi > Ascomycota > Saccharomycetes > Saccharomycetales > Saccharomycetaceae > Saccharomyces > Saccharomyces paradoxus. The sequence goes on from NC_047497.1 coordinate 424,839, forward strand.
CGCATGGACTCATAGGATGTTTTACTGGGTAAACGCGAGAGATGTGACTTCAGAGGTAGAATTGGCGGACGAGCTTCAGTTCATTATGGACAAGATTCAATTGGTTCCGCAAAACATCAGTCCTTGGACCTACCTTCGTGGTTTCCAAAAGTTCTTTCATGATAGGCTTCAATGGGACAGCAAAGTCGTCCAGTTCGCCACAACCTTCATTGGCGGCGTATTGTCACTGCCAATTGGCTCACCACAGGATTTGCCCGAGATTGAGTCCTCATATGCCCTAGAATTCCTGGCATATCACTGGGGTGCAGACCCATGTACCAGAGACGACGCTGTTAAGGCCTATAGCTTGCTAGCAATCAAATACGATCCTATTAGAAAAAACTTGTGGCACCATAAAATAAATAATCTAAACTGAATATGTGTAAACATTTTATTTGTACGAATATTTTTACGTGTGTACGTGCATGCACGTAGGTTTAATCTAGTTCTACAAACCTACTACTGTATTGAGATTGATCCCTTCCCCTTCCTTTTGGACTGTTATCATTGATGCGTCCAAACCCATCCTCATTCAACTGCTTCCTGAAAAACTTAGAACGTTTTACCATCTTCACCGTCCTTGAGTAACACATCTCTCCCCATGACAGATACCTATGTATCCAACCGCCCAGCTGATACTGGTTGTAGAAGAATATCATTCCCGTTTCTCTTCTTATTGCCGACAAGAGCATCGCTACCAATGTCCCCTCTACTACCCACCTTATCATTCCCAACATCTTGAAATAAGTGGCGTTCTGATCTTCACTTTTCTTTCACTTCTTTTTTGCTCCTAAGCTGTTTACTATTCCTCATTTTTGATACCTTTTTTTTTTTTGCCCATTTTTCTTTCATGTAGTTAGTCAGTAGTTAGTTATTACTGCATTAGAAAAGAAAGAAAAAATTGAAGCAAGAAGAGTAAAACATCGAGCAAAGCGCAAGCAAACCAATAATGACTACTGTGTCCATCAATAAACCCAACCTGCTGAAATTCAAACATGTTAAGAGCTTCCAACCTCAAGAAAAAGACTATGGACCCGTAACCTCATTGAATTTCGACGATAATGGCCAGTTCCTACTGACCTCTTCTTCCAACGATACAATGCAATTGTTCAGCGCCACGAATTGCAAATTTCTGGACACGATAGCATCTAAGAAATACGGCTGTCATTCTGCTATCTTCACGCACGCACAAAACGAATGTATCTATTCTTCTACAATGAAAAATTTCGACATTAAATACCTTAACCTGGAAACAAATCAATATCTAAGATACTTCTCCGGACATGGCGCCCTAGTGAACGACTTAAAGATGAACCCAGTGAACGACACATTTCTATCGTCATCGTATGATGAATCTGTCAGGCTTTGGGATTTGAAAATTTCTAAACCACAGGTAATTATTCCAAGCCTCGTACCAAATTGTATCGCATATGATCCAAGTGGTCTTGTCTTTGCCCTGGGGAACCCAGAAAATTTTGAAATTGGGCTATATAATTTGAAAAAAATCCAGGAAGGTCCTTTCCTGATAATCAAAATCAATGATTCCACTTTCAGTCAATGGAATAAACTAGAATTCTCTAACAACGGGAAATATTTATTAGTTGGCTCCTCGATTGGCAAACACTTAATTTTCGACGCATTTACAGGTCAACAATTATTTGAACTAATAGGAACAAGGGCCTTCCCGGTGAGAGAATTTCTAGATTCTGGATCTGCTTGTTTCACACCAGATGGTGAATTTGTCCTTGGAACGGATTATGATGGTAGGATTGCTATCTGGAATCATTCTGATTCAATAAGTAACAAGATACTAAGGCCGCAAGGATTTATTCCCTGTGTTTCTCATGAGACTTGTCCCAGGTCAATTGCATTCAACCCTAAATATTCGATGTTTGTTACAGCAGACGAAACAGTAGATTTTTACGTATACGATGAATGACTGCTGCACTGATATAGTTAAACATTAAACATAAAGCGAACATTTCCTACTCATTGTATAACTACGTATATCTGTACATCTTGTATATTCCTTACAAATAATCGTCAATGTTGGGGTACCTTACATCAGCGTTTTCTTCACACCATTTCGACCAACTTTTTAGGTACTTGTTACCGCATCTTTGTAGAACTTCTATATTGCCAACAACAACCAGTTGTCTCCTAGGTCTTGTCATGGCGACGTTCAGTCTTCGTTCTTCCTTCAGGAAACCAACTTCAAATTCTTCATTACTACGAACTAAACTCAATATAATAACATCTTTTTCACGGCCTTGGAATCCATCCACAGTTGATATTTCAATGTCAATTAATTTTAACTCATCATGAACCAATTTTTTCAAATGTGAAACCTGTGCACTATATGGAGAGATAACACCTATAGAAACCTCTGGGACGTTGAAAGACCTTAAGTTCTCGATATGTTCTTTTACAATGGCAATCTCGCCCTCATTATACTTGGATCCAAGAATAGTCGCTTCATCTGCAGTCTCCTGAAATTCATCTCCTTGCGTATCATACCAAATTAAAGGAAGTTTTGTATCGACATCATCCTCAGATGGCGTAGCATCAACCGTGGGTAGGTCTATCAAAAGTCTGTTCGCAACCGTTGCATCGGCCGATAGTTCTCCATTATACATTGAGAGTGATGGAAACTCCATAATTCTTTTATTCATTCTGTACTGAACGTTAAGAAATTTTACCATCTCTCTTTTGGGGAAGATTTTAATGAGTCTGTCAAATAGTGTGGTTTCCAAATTGTGAATGACATTTTTGTCGTCTTCAGTTTTGATTGTGGGCGGCAATTGTTTATTGTCACCAGCAAGAACTAATTTATGAAACTGATTTTGATGTGCAATTAATGGGATCCAGCATTGTGGTTCCATGGCTTGTGAGACTTCATCAATGATCAATGTATCGAAAAGCTGGAAATTTGGATCATCTCTATAAAGGGAACATAGTTCTCTCGATGATGAACCGTGTAAAGTGGTGACTACTATCCTCGATTGTATGATTAAATCCTTAATAGTTTTGAATTCTCTCTTTTTTAAATCTTTGCGCAGCAGTTTGATTTCGTTCCAATTTTCTTTACGTTGTTTATAGTTCTTCAGTTTTTTATTTTCCTGAATTAATTTGTCAATCTCTTGGGAAATATCCTTCACAATAGTATTTTTTTTACTAAGTATATCAAGGGAGTGTCTCTTATTAGAGTCCAATAGCCTAGCAGGATGACCAATTCTTAATAACAAATTATTCGACACGAGAGGTGTTAACCTTTCCAGGATCGTATCCACAGAAATATTGGAAGGCCCACAAATTAAGATTCTCTTTTCGGGATTTTTGATTAACAATTGCTGGATCAATTCAATTAATGTGAACGTTTTACCAGTCCCAGGAGGACCATGTATAATAGCCAAGTCATTGTTAATGGCGAAATTAATGGCAGTTTTTTGAGAATCATTTAAATTCGGGTTCAAGAAAGATTCAATGTTTTGAAGGTTGTTAGTGTTGGGGATAAAGGGACGTTCATTCACCAAATATTGTATCATTTTGTCTTGTATCGGTGAACTAATTTCAGATAGCTTTCTCATTGTGGATTCCATTCTCTTATACGTGACGATATTAGTAGTTTTTAAAATATAAAGTTTGTTATAAGAATAAAACGTGGTAGCAACGACATCTTGAGATTCTTCTAAAGCTATGGTGATTTGAGTATCGCTCATCTTGTAGATAACGCCTGAGCATTCCACTTGCTCCCCATTGGAGTCTCCAGACGCCTTTTTGGCCTTGAGCTTAGTCTTTGTACTTACCTTGGTTTTTGACGGACGTATCAAAACAATATCACCAACCTTAATATCACCTCTTTGGATTTTGTCGTTTATTGCCAAGTTAGGCCCTAGTTCCATATACAGTTTGCCAATGAGACCGGACCTTATGTTTTCCAAATGTATGTTGTTTATTGCTAAGCCATTTTGCACCAATTGTTGAATAGACAGCGTCGTTAATAATCTAGAAGTTGTTTGAATGTCCTGATCGCGTTCATGCTTGATGCTTGATAGGAAATTAGATGCCAATTCTTTGTTCATTTTCCTCTATTCTTGTTTCTATATTCTTAAGAGACACTACACAGTGGCCATCATATTTTCGGTATATATGTAATGTACGAGATTTTCTTAGGGAAAGGGAATGCAAGCGCACATTCGTGTATATATGGCTGTAAGAATGTTTAATTATAATATTTTCTAGTTATATAAACCTGTGAAAAAAACAATGGAGCATGGTGTGTAATATATATAGAGATATAAGGTATTACATCACATTCAAATTGCCGAATTTGTCCTTATAACCAGGTACGTCCCATTTGCCCTTCTTGACCATTTCTTCAACCTTAGCATCAATTTCGGGTTTGATCTTTGCCAGATCGTCGACGGTCAATTCGTCGAAAGGTCTTGCTGATTGAATATTATTTAGGGTACTTTGTAAATCTTTCAACTCCTTGGAAACCAGGGATTCTGTCTCCTTGGCGTTGGTCATTGCGTGCTTTTCAAAAGATTCAATCACCTGTAATTGTTTGGAGGCATCGATTTTAACTGGCTGGTACTGCTTAACATATGATTCTATTTTGTCAATGACTGAAGAGTTTTTCAACACAGACCTATAATGACTGAAATCTACCTCGGTGGCTTGACCTTGTAGCTCTAGTAGCTGTCTACGTGCTTCGTCATTTCTCTTCTTGAAACTTGACAATTGGGTAGCAGTCGACCCTGTTATACGTAGAGAAGAGATGACTTTTGCCCAGTCAAGTTTGTTAGCAGCGGATTTGACCAAAGACATTGTTGAAAATAAATATGACTAGGTGGTTCCGCAATTAAGTGCACGAAAATAATTCTTTCAATTCCAAACTATTGCCTTTTTTGCGTTTTACGTGTCAATATACATATAGATGCACTTATATAGAAAAGTATTGCACTAGTCGAAATACGTTTATCACCAGGGTCAAGCAGCAAGTACTAAATGGTGTATCTTTTGCTTTTTGGGGGCATCAAGGCCAATATCCAATCAAATCGAAGAGAAAATAATTATAGTAACCCGCCCTCTTATCACATGATTTTCACGTGATAAAAAGTACACACCCACACATCACTTTAGTCTGAGTCATCGAATATGTCACTGTAGACGTTATCCCTCCGCGGCAATGAGGTGGCGAATATTGGGGTAAAACAGAAAAAGAAAATATTTCCCAAGTACTTAATGACATATTTGGCGTCGGCGGCAATTTGACGCTTCCAAGTAGCTATTACGAGTAACGATAACAATAACGATAAATACGATACTGGTCCGGCTACCTCATTGATAGGATAATTATAGTGATTTTGGGAGTTTAATGGTGACGGACCAAGACAGTAGGCACCCGATACTATCCAAGCAGCCAGCCTACGTGAATAAACAACGGCAAAAAAGACAGCAGAGATCTTCTGTCGCATGCCTTTCTTGCAGGAAACGTCACATTAAATGCCCTGGTGGTAATCCTTGTCAAAAATGTGTTACGAGCAATGCCATATGCGAATACTTGGAGCCGTCAAAAAAAATTGTCGTGTCGACAAAGTATCTGCAGCAATTGCAAAAGGATTTGAACGATAAAACTGAAGAAAATAACCGCTTAAGGGCTTTACTCCTAGAAAAAGCGGTTAATTTATGTGGCAAGGACAAGAGCGGTGCTGTGGAGAAGCACACGAACGACCCGCCGTCAAGTGACACATTAGAAGTATCCAGCGCTCCAGCAGCTCCTATATTTGACCTGATATCCAATAGTAACACTGCGTCCGATAATGAAGATGATGAAAACAGCAACAGAAACGCAAATAATAGGAGTTACAATCATTGCCTGGAAAAATATTACAAAAAGGCCATTAGTATCTTCAAACAACCAGCTAACGCTAATAGTGATAATGATAACAATGCTAATGATCATGACGATGATGAAGATGATGAAGAAATTTCAACAAATTTTGCTCAAAGAAGTGGTAGGCTCATAGAATCCCACAACGGATTTCATTATTTTGTAGGATCTTCTTCAATGACTTTATTTGGGTTAGAAATTCAATCTTTGGTTACCAAGTATATTTCGATCAAAAATTTTCGACCTTTGCCAATAAATACCAAAAATGAAATTCTAAATTCAAACTTGAACCCGACTATAAGTTCTTTTATAAATTCTAACAATTATCTTTTCTCATCCTATAATTTTTTGAACCCTATATCAACTATTGTCATCTTAAACTCAATCAACGATAATTTGTCTCCGTTGATGTTTAAAATAATACTGAAAAACGACACCGATGGAAGTAGCGGCCAAGAAGATGTAATACAGTTTCAATTACCTTCATACAATTACACTAAACTATTAATTGACTGCTTTATAAATTATAATGATGGCTGTTTTTACTTTTTCAACGAAGGCCTGGTTAAATGTGGCATTAATAAACTGTATTTGGAAAATAAATGGCTGTACTACGATAATACCAAAAAAGCTTTGGACAATGAAAATGACCCAATTTTACAAGCTGTTTGGTTTTGCAAAATTTTGCTAATTTTAGCAGTAGGTGAAATGTATCTGGGCTCCATTAATAATGAAATGTTGAAGAATTATTCTAATCAGCCAAAATTGCCTGGTTCAAAATTTTTTCAAATGGGTTCTAAAATTTTCAATTGTCTGTTTTCTAGTGAAAGGTTAGAAAACGTGACGAAGAAGGGCGGTATTGAAGTCCTGTTGTTATATGCGTTTTTCTTACAAGTGGCTGATTATACTTTGGCCTCTTACTTTTATTTCGGTCAGGCCCTTAGGACCTGTTTAATTCTAGGCTTACATGTTGATTCTCAAAGCGATACTCTATCCAGGTATGAAATCGAACATCATAGGAGACTTTGGTGGACGGTTTATATGTTTGAAAGAATGCTTAGCTCAAAAGCTGGGTTACCATTAAGTTTCACTGATTATACAATCTCTACAGCATTGCCAGCAGATATTGATGATGAAACTGCTGAAGACAAGAATAATCATTACGTTTTTAGAAAAGCTGAGCTAATTTCTAATTGTGTTACTATTGTGAAAATCAATGCACAAATTTTGAGTAAGTTATATCAAAGGCAACCTGAAACCAATATCATAATTACTTTAAAGGTTGTCATTAAGCAGCTGTTGGAATGGAGGAACAATCTATCCGATTCCCTACAGGTGGACTTTACGCAAAAGGATGAAGATTTCAAAATATCAAGATTGTCAACCAATATGTTTACGGAATATTTCCAAGGAATCAACTTGGCCATAAGACCTTTATTATTTCATTTTGCATCCATCCAATTGAAAAGGTTCAAAACAAGCAATACTTTCGTCAATTTACAAAACTATTCTGCGACGATATCTTCCCTGTTAACATGTTCCTTACATGCCTCTGTCAATACCATTAGGTCTCTGTGGAGCTTATTACAAAATAATATGCTTGCTATGTTTGGCTATATGGACAGAGAGTATCTTTTTACTTCTTCCTGTACTTTATTACTATTCAACACTGCTTTCGGTATTCATGAACAAACACTATATCATTTGGATCATTCTCTGGAAATTTTCACGCAAATGAGGAACTTAGGAAATATTCCAGCAGGGTTAAGAAGAGCACAGTTACTAACATTAATGGCAAATTTGGATTTTCATGGCATAATGAATGACTTGATCACCAAATATAACGATATTTTGAAGTTCGATTCCATGAATTGTGAAAACGATAATGTAATGGAGGATAGTAATGAACTCAAAAGAGAATATGAGAAGCGTAAAATTTACAAAGACGGCGATCGCATTGACCCTTCAATTATAGACTGCGATAAATCGAACACCAACGCAAATATAATCAAGAATGAATCTATATCAAACATTGTCAGCATGCTTCCAGAAAGCACAAAGCCAACGCTGATCGATCATAGTAATGGTAATAATGATGTTGATGACATCAACGTCAATAACTCGGAACCCTCAACCTTTTTTGATATTATAACCGCGAGCTTGGAAAACTCGTACCAAACTACGCTAACTGAAAAGGGTTCCCAGGTGATGGAAAAGAACATGGATCAGTTAGATTCCGTTCATAACTTAAATGATGACGACTTACAACAATTGTTAGAGGATTTAGGCAATATTGATCATTCTGATGAAAAACTTTGGAAAGAAATCACTGATCAAGCAATGTGGCTGGGTAATACTATGGATCCAACTGCAGCCGCTGGTAGTGAAATTGACTTTACTGATTATTTAGGACCATAAACACCATCGCAAAAACGAAGAAAAATACTTGGTTCCTTTGTTTTCTTATGCATATACTATACATTTCGCACATTATATAGAAAAGTGGACTTTTAATTCTTCAAACTCTTATTTAAATTATGTATTACAAAAAGACAGTTCATTTACGTAACCTCTTGACAACGTTGTCACTATCCCCTTCTGTCCATAGGATCAGCCTTTTTTGTGATTTGGCAAGCTCGTTGTAGCCTAATAGCAATTTTTCAATCCCATTTTGTTCTTTGACTAACCTTAAAGTAGCATTTAAAGTACCTTTGTTTTCGGTCTGTAAAGTATCAATGCTGTTCAATATATCGTCCTGCGGTAGTCTATATTTAATGTTATTGTTCAAAATCTCGAAAAACGAGACAATACCGTTTCTACTAATTAAATTCAGACCGCCATCATCCGCTATCCTTTGAACTTTGTAAAAAATAAAATAAATTAGCTCGCGTAATCTTTCTTTCAAGTAGGGCATATTGATTAAGTTTAGCAGCCATTCAAATACACCTTTCTTATCCAACATCTTGTAATCTTCATCAGTTTTAACTCCCTTACAAATCGTCGTTAAAACCCAACTCAATTCTCCATAGTATATTTCCATATCTATCTCTCTCATATTATTATCATCTTGTTGTCTCTTATTGTAGGACATCATTACATCAGACACCATGGGGATGTCCCAACTACGTATAGTAGAGTTTGATAATACCCAGCGATATGCCTTCTCATGTAGAGGCGCAGTTGGACTTCCCAACAAATCAACAATTCTAGAGATAGAAAACCATATCAACGGTTTAATTGAGTCTTGAGTTTGCTGCCTCTGGTATAAAATCCTTTTGATCAAAACTTGATAAATGCTGTTATATTTGATTAGATCGTAATCAACTTCTTTTTTTTCAATATCCTTGCCAGTGATTTGCTTTTCAAGACTTATTTGCGCATTTTTCTTCTCCAAAGAAACGGCTAAATTTGATAAATGTTCGTAACTTATATTGGCAACAGTATCACAATCACTTAATGAACAAACAATGAACTGGAAAAGTTTGGAATCCAGGAAATTTTCAAACTCATATTTGTATGTTACATTGTTTTCGCCATCTTTGACCATTCTTACCAGCTCTTTGTTATGAATTATCAATAGCAGCAAGAATAATGGATCGTACATATTAACGCCACATCGTTCGGTATCTTCGTAATATTTCTTGAGTAGATTACACCTTGTAGTGACATCATAATTGTTGGTATTAGAATCACTGCAGAATTCAGGGATTTGAGGTCTTTCCAATACGTATCCGTCAATGGATTTTTTGATCATATTTTTTTCTAGTGTTAGTATCAAACCTTCTCTTTCTTTAGTGATTAGCCTTGTATCTCCAATAGCTTCCAAGATTTCTTCCTCTTCGTCTTTGATGAATTCCCAAGAGAAAATCATGTTTGTCCACGAGTTAGCGGTGTGAGATTCGATACTTTCTAGCATTTTAACGATAAATTTGTCATTACAGGAAATAGTGCCCGAGTAAAAGGTTAATAACCTCTCTTGAACAATTGGTGTCGAGTTATTGACCGGGTCAATGTTGAATAAAGAGAACAATACCATTGTACTTAAGAATTTTCGATACGAAGACTCTTCATCATTGTCTTTGGTCATGATTGATGAGTAACAGTCATTGCTTAATAATAGCTGAACCATTCTTTGTGATTGAATTGACTTCTGGTTCACACACAAAATTAATACGTTAATGTATTCGAGAACCTTAACTTGCTTGATCCACTCACTGCCTAGAATGGCCTCTAACTGAGAATTAATGATTTTAAGATTTAGTTCCTTCGATGCCTCCTCAAGTTTTAAGAGTTCAGTCACGGCTCCTAATAGCTCAAAAAAAGAATGGGAGATAACCTTCCTTTCTGAAAGGTACTTTGTAACATAAAGGAGAGTTTTGTTTAACCATGTTCTCACCCCCGGATAAGCAAAATCGTTGTGCGCGGCAATATATCTTACTGTGGCAGCATGATATCTATGGTCGCTCTGTGATAAAACGCATTTCAGAATAGCCTTTTTTTTTGTTTCATCATAGAAATCGATATAAGTGGTAATCATGTTTAATATTTTATCAAAAATGTCGCTTTTCAAAGTGGCGTAAGTACATTTTGCAATGTCATCACCATATTTGAGAATTATTTCGTGAGCAAATGCGCTAAAATTTCTGTCTTGCATGTGGTTGAACAAAGCGGTCGTTGTTACGATACTTAGTAAATGTGAATCCTTGATCTTTCCGATATTTGGTATGAACGATGAGAAGGAAAAATGTTCCCATTTGTAAAAAGCTTCCAGTACTGGGTAATTCAAATCACTAGAAACAACACTATTTATCAAAGAAGTGGTTTCTGAAAGGGATAGTTTCCCTTCAGGAGCAGATGTAGCGCCAACATAAACTTTGCCTTCTTCTAAAAACTTAGCTAAAAAGAAGGTTACTTCTTTAATTGAAACAGGATCCTCATTTGGAGTTTTGCTTAGTATACTTTTTACAAGGGAAATTTTTATAGTTTTTCCCTCGTTGAGTAATTTTCTTAAAATATTTCTCGTACACTCTAGTTTGGTGCTGTGCATGAGCAGCGAAGTTAATGCTGAAGAATTTAAATACTCACTAACGCTTGTTAGCAAAGCATTTATATCTTCTTCGCGATGGGACCTATTATAGCTGGCATACTCTTCGACATTTTCACCACTAAACGCGGCTTTTTGAATCATCTCTCGGAATGCCACTAATTGATGCCCTGTTTCAAGGCATACTGCGCCAATTAAATTGCACATGAATCTTGATTTCTCCATGAGTAGGGCATTTCTTTTCTCATCGACCAGTTTGGGTAAAGCGAATTTTATATACCTTTCCAAAACTTGGACAATCGGAAATACTGAGTCTGTCACCATGTAGCTGGCAATCTTGCCAGCTAACTCACAGACAGTTGCTTCGAACCAACTGTCATAAACAATGGAATCGTTTTCTGTCAATAACTGGATTCTAAAAAGAATTCCTGCCGCATCTAATTTGTTCACTGGCAACCTAGAGATATTCATCAATTTTTTAGTTGGAAGAGACGAAATATACTGAAAAAAAGATGAGTCCTTCATCAAAGAAATCAGAGAATTGGAGTTATTAGTGTTCTCGGTATTTTCTTCAAATGAATCAAGTTTCAAATATAAGTTCGCATCGTCCTCAGAAACCTCAGGAAAGACATCTTTGACAAGTTTACCTATGCCCATATGATCTTCGCCGATGAAAATCATGTTTCTAAAAAAAAATAGGAGCCATTTAATTAGAAAATCTGGGTTGCCGTTCTTATCAACGTATTTCCACTGTTCTGAAAGACCCATTATGAAAGGAGAAATGCAGTTATATTCTTTCGCTAAATCAACGTACTTGTATGGTGTTTTTACGACACGAGATATAGTTTCATCGAACCATTTCCAGATTTTTTCCATGCCGTCTGTTTCAGAGACTTGAAGGGAAAACCCTTGAAGACTATTCACCAAAGCCATCACTGGTGAAATTAAAGATACGTTGAAGATAACATTTGTTCTTGTCAACTCATCGAGCAAATTGGATATCCTTGTAGTTATCACGTTAGAAGCATTTTTGGAAGATGCCAGTTTTAATAGTAGAGTAAACAAAGAATTTGCACCGGAACTTGGGTTCCACCACTTGGTTTGAGTGGAGTTAAACTCTTGAAATTGTAAGTAGTTATCCAGAATAGCGAATTCTATCCCAGAAACCTTGGGTTTTTGCATAACACCTGTGTAAATATTTGATGATGGTAGGTTAATTGAGAAGAGATTAGGGAATATTTTACTGTAGTAGTTGAATATAATGGATATGGACAACGGTAAAATTCTATTATTCTTATTGGTAGACAAAGTATTGTTCAAAGTGGATACAAATATTGGCAAATCGGGAACCCTAGTATGAAATTCGTTGAGTAGAATAGTCTTTTCATTTCTCCAGCCTTTTTTGTCATAAAGTGTGGAAATTTTTTCTAACTTTTTGAACGCTAGAACTATAGATTGACAAGCCAATTGTCTTATGATGGGCGTTTCAAATTGTAAAGATTTAGTCAACGAGGATTTGGTGAGCAAAGATGGCAGAATGTTTTCTATAACTAATGAAGTGGCAGGTGGAATACTGCTATCAACATTCTCCATAAATTGCGGTATCTTAAGATTGATGATCTTGTTAATCAATAATGTTGTACCAAACCAATATGAAGTCATCTTAGGGTCATGGTTACCATTCGTCGTTAAAAAGATGCTATAAGGTGCTACAAGTTCTGGAACATTCTCCAATATTTTGATCAACGTGCCTAACTGCAGGATATCTTCCCAAGGTTTGAAAAGGCGTAAAGTATTAAACAAAAGTTTATTGTGAATTTGAAATTCTACTTGATTAACGGTTATTGGTGCTCCATGAGAGGCCCCATCAATAACTGAATTTTTGAACCAAACACAATTATCAGGAAATGCCACGCTAAAGTCACGGGAAGCTCCAAAAGTTAGGAAAAACTCATTCGCCTTCTTAACCAAATTCTTGTTTGATGAATAATAGAAGTGATGAATCTTTGAAGCCGCCAGCTCATTTAAAATTTTGGTTTTTGTAGTTCTTTTGAAAGACTTTTCCTTTAGAATATCGTTTATGAATACAGATAATATGTGTTCAGATAACTTGTCAGAATCAGCCTTATTCATAAATTTAAATAGGTTGCTCATAATCTTAAAGTTTTCTGTTAAAAGCTCTTTTCTTACGAATGGGGAGGCATTTGAGATCAATGCCAACCAGAACTTGATAAATGTAAACCTTATTGAGTCATGTTTGGATGAATCAGAGGACGAGTTGCCATTGGCTAACTCGGACTTGGTTGGTGACAACAGTCTTGGTAAGATAGGCAGTGAAAAATCGAAATATGAAACTAATTCCTCTATGTGTTGTCCACTGTTGAAATTGACTATTTGTTTGAGTAGACGAAGAATTGGATTAGTTAACTGGGCACGCATATTGTTTAATCCTCTATAAAGAACTTTGGTGTAATCAGTCAATATTAATCTAATTAGACCGCTCCCAATAGTCAGCGTACTAGTATCAGATGACAAAACCCATAAAGTTTTAGTCAGTAATGTAGTTGTCCTCGAGAACTTCCCATGGTTATTTACTTGGGCATAGTATGACCAGGTCTGTACCAATTGAGCACCAAATCCCCTTTGGAAGAACACTATTAGAGGTTGATAATCTTTTGAGAGATTTTCATCTTCGACTGCACTGATTATACTTTCTAATGTTTCTAATGTACCGTCTTCGAACTCCTTCCCTTGGGTGTATTTCTCCCTTCTCTGATCGCGAGATCCATAGGTTCCGCTATGATTACTCATGATATGTGCGGTTCTCTAGTTTTTTTGAGATAGAGTACTAGCAGCATATATTACGGAAATAATATCCAATCAAGAATATTTACGAGCCATTCTTTGCGATGAGCTTTATTGCTGAAATTTTTCAGATTTCGTTTCAAGTGATATATATAGTATTGAAATTCTCATGCAAGTCGTCCATAGTAAACTATTGGCAATTTAATGGTAAACTATTATCATATGATTATTGTTTGGGTGCATACCATGTGCAGAAGTTATAATGGCGATATCGAATCTTCAACCTTTGCTCAATCGCATTAAACAAGAACGTTTCGTATTAGAGTTGGCAGGTTAAAATTTAATTTTAGGTGTCACAAGAGAGGTTTTTCTCCCTCTTTTGTAAATACAAATCAATTACGAAAAAAACCATAATTGTGCAAAATATAAAAGTGCGTTTATAATCAATTCACATACAAATGTTGTAGTATCTAACTAAATAGACTCGATATAGTTCAGTTGAGCACGCAAATTACACTGTTGGTACAGATCGTAAAATTTTTCCATCAATAAAGCCCTGATTGACAAAGATTCCCTTACCTTTATTAGGAGCTTAATAGACAAATTCATCAAGGTATGCTTCCGCAACAAATCTTGCTCTGGCATTCAAGAACAATTTGATTTCACTAATTTCCTTATCCACGTCCTCCATGAATTCAATAATAAAATCAACCAACTTCCCAGTTTTCATTGATTCAGTATGCTTATTGGTTATTAGAAAAGAAATACTGTAGCCAGGTATTGGGACACGTCTCAGGATGTAAAATGCTTCGGCACGCTGTTCCAAAAATCTAGTAAACTTATGAACTAAAATCTGCTCAATTTCGTCTGCCTGTTTCACCATCAAACTCATACGCACCGAGTTCACACTGGGCTCAATCAACACCTGCTCATTTTCATTACGAGATATATGCATCGGTTGGAGCAACAATTCGGCGCTAGTGTTAGGTACTTCAACTTCCGGCCTGTTATGCCTCTCCACTTCTTGCGAAGAGAAATTGCTCAAAGTCAACGCAGCTTCCAGGGAATAGCGAACAGCCGTTAGATACGGACGTAGCGATTGTGACATTTTTTCCTATTATCAGTTGTTTGCTCCTTTACCTCTTGTCACGGTGACACCGAGTTAGTTCGAAAGTCTGTATTTGCTTGATTTTACAGGCTTTTTTGTTTTATAATTGTAGTTTGTTATATAAAAGGGGCGACGTGATAAACGATATGAAATTATCGACAATAATATTATACAAAGAAATATGGCCATTGAGGACATCGCAATAGCGAGCCCACCTATTAAGTAACAAGGTCTGAAATCAAAGCGACCACCACGGAAGCATTGCCGTAGGCGTAAGACGTGGAACTATGTCTGTTTGGAAGGAGGCTAAAGATGCAAATGGAAGGGTATATTATTACAACACTTTGACGAAGAAATCCACATGGGAGAAGCCAAAGGAACTTATATCTCAGGAAGAACTGATTCTTCGAGAAAACGGTTGGAGGGCGGCCAAGACGGCAGAAGGCAAAGTATACTATTATAATCCCACCACAAGAGAAACTAGCTGGACTCTCCCGGCCTTCGAGAAGAAAGTAGAACCCATCAAAGAAGAACAAAATGATGCAATACCATCTGCACAAGCTGATGGTAATAAAATAGGACTTACAGATGAGAGAAAAAAAGAGCTAAGCCAAAGTATTAGAGAAGAGGGAAGCCAATATGCCAATAACTCTAAACTGCTCAATGTCAGGAGAAGGACTAAAGAAGAGGCAGAAAAGGAATTTATCACGATGCTGAAGGACAACCAAGTAGACTCTACTTGGTCATTCAGTAGAATTATTTCAGAACTAGGAACCAAAGATCCGAGGTATTGGATGGTCGACGATGATCCCTTATGGAAAAAAGAAATGTTTGAAAAATATCTTTCCAATAGATCGGCTGATCAACTTCTAAAAGAACATAATGAAATAAGTAAATTCAAAGAGGCTTTTCAAAAAATGCTAGAAAACAATTCTTATATAAAATATTACACCCGTTGGTCTACCGCGAAGAGACTAATTGCTGATGAACCAATATACAAACACTCTGTGGTCAATGAAACAACAAAGAGGCAGACCTTCCAAGATTATATAGACACTCTCGTCGATGCCCAGAAAGAGTCCAAAAAAAAATTGAAGACGCAGGCCCTAAAAGAATTAAGAGAATATTTAAGCGGTATTCTAACAACTTCATCTCCCGAAACTTTCATAACATGGCAGCAGCTTGTCAATCACTATGTTTTTGATAAGAGTAAGAGATATATGGCGAATCGGCATTTCAAAGTTTTAACCCACGAAGATGTTTTGAACGAGTACCTGAAGATAGTAAATACAATTGAAAATGATCTTGAAAACAAACTAAATGAGCTTCGGCTGCGCAATTATACAAGAGACCGTATTGCTAGAGATAATTTCAAGAGCTTATTAAAAGAAATGCCAATTAAAATCAAAGCAAATACTAAATGGTCCGACATTTATCCTTACATCAGGTCAGATCCGCGCTTTTTGCATATGCTTGGAAGGAACGGTTCGTCCTGTCTTGATTTATTTTTAGATTTTGTTGATGAACAAAGGATGTACATCTTTGCGCAGAGATCAATAGCCCAACAGACATTGATAGATCAAAAATTTGAATGGAATAATGCTGATGGCGACGAAATCACCAAGAAAAACATAGAAAAAGTTCTGGCAAATGACCAAAAGTTCGACAAGGTGGATAAAGAAGACATCAGTTTGATTACTGATGGTTTAATAAAGCAAAGAAACGAAAAAATACAGCAGAAATTCGAAAATGAGCGCAGAATATTGGAGCAAAAGAAACATTATTTTTGGTTACTTTTGCAAAGGACATATACAAAAGCTGGTAAGCCCAGGCCCAGTACGTGGGATTTGGCTTCCAAAGAACTAGGTGAATCCCTTGAGTACAAGGCACTAGGCGATGACGATAATACAAGAAGGCAAATTTTCGAGGATTTCAAGCCCGAAAGCCCTGCACCGACTGCAGAAAGCACCACCGCAAGCCTAACATTAACCGCGTCAAAAAAGAGACATTTAAGCCCGGCTGTCGAATTAGACTATTGATTTTGACTTGTCGGCTTTTATTCGTTAATTATCATTTAAACTATAGATAGAGATTATATGTCATTTCACGCTTCGCGTTCATTACAAATTTTTAGTCAGTGTTATAGGTATTTTGTAAACATTTCAGCTCTTGTACTTTGTTTTCACAAAATTCGAATACCTGTTGGAACTGCATTTTAATAAGTGACGTTGAATTCAAAAGTTCAGTAATACTTTCATAATTTTTTATCCACTCCATCCAAGACAAACAATGCAGAAATGAATCTGCCAAATCATCATCCTTTCTTACCCCCGAATTATCCTGGATCTCTAAAATATCACATAGCTTGAAACTTTTCTTTTTGGCAAGCGCATTTCGTATCCTATTATTCCAAATTCCGGTGAACTCAACCAGTTTTGTAGAGCTAATTGAACTGTTGTTTAGTATTGAGGTTGAAACTATTTTCTTCACTAACTTTATCCTCGAATCTTTGCTATGTTTGTTAGATTTCGACTTTTTTGAACCAGTCGGTGTTTCTTCTCTAGGAATGCACCAATATGAGGTCATCCGATGTGGATCGGACGAGCATACCATATACTGCAGCTTTGGTGCATCCTGTATTTTATTGGTAAACTTCATCTTGTTTTCTAGATTAGAGAAAAGAATCTGTTCGAGAATATTCACTTTTAAGATTGGTTCTAGTATATGCCTTGAAGACATAGTTCTGGCTCGTTGTCTTTCAATCGTAAATATATCAGGTATTGGCGTGGATTGGAATAAATATTCTGTTAGGCTAAATACAAGTTGGGAAGTTTCAGCAGGATTCAGGCTTAACTTTTTCAGATTTTGAAAAAATTTCTCTTCTAGGTTTATCTTTTGCCAGTCTAATACTTTAGGGAGGGGATCATCATAAAGCAATTGCATTTTGGAAAAAGCAAAATTAGAAACACCAGCGTCCATAGACAATATATTAATTCTTCCCTGCCTGATTTTTTGCTGTCTTAACTTCTCTAGAAATTCACACTGTTCTTGAATGTAAGTCCTCTTGGCTTCTTTCGTCGTGCCATTTGCCGCTCCAATAACGAACGATAAACATTTCAGTTGTGCGCTTTTTGCATTTTGGCAGCAGGAATCAATGAGTTGCAATATTTTTGCCTTCTGTGGTCCCGGCATATCACTGTCTTTCTTAACTTTAGATTGTATGACCACAAGTTTTCGCTGTATCCGATGGATACAAATATGGAATTATCAGTTAGAACCAAAAAACAAGAAAAATAGGGATATAATCGGACCAAAACTAACCCAACTTCCTATCCTTTTGTGTATCTTAAGGAATAATTTTGAAGCCATATAAAACTTAAATAAAAAAACTAACTAAAATCTTAGGAGAGTAAGAAAGCTCCTGCACCTTCTTCAATGGCTTGACAAAGACGAGACCGCATAATATCCTTGCTAGTATACTTGGGTAACTTCAAATAGTTAGCACATGTCATTACACTTGGTAGATATTCGTCTGCTGTTAAACCATCTTCAGCATGCTTTAACACAACTGTAAATTTAGGATTCAAACTTTTAAAGCCTCCAATTGGAAGCTTGGGAGATCCTGTTAAAAATTGCAAAAAGAGTCTTCTTTCGTGCTTATCAAAAGCGGATATTATTGATATAAAGTCATGAATGATTGAAGAATCCATTGTATAGCCATGTTCAGCGTTCAGGCTCGTATATAAAGTTCCCATAGACCAGTCTTCCTCAACCCGTCCGAAAATATCCACTAATTCATCTGGAAAAAGTATTAGCATCCTGGCATAGGAAAATACCTTCGAAAAACCCTCAAAAAATGCTCTTAACTGTTTTTCAATACCCTTACCCAATATTTGGTCGATAACACTATGGATGTACTCCTCAACATTGGAAGAGTTTAAGGATCTATTGCAACCTCCCGGAATCAGTTCGACGTCATCGTTTCCAGGAACGGTAAATGTCAAGGAGAGTGCTTCTAGGACAGTATTGCTATCCTTATTGACTACTATGTACTTAAGGGATTTCGCGAGTAATGGATCTACCAACTCAATCATTAAGAGACAACTTTCAACGTCGCTCGGCACTGTTGTCATATCGGGCGTAGACATTCTGTGCAACAATTCAAAAAAGACTTTGCTAAATCTGAAGTCAAGAATTCTATTATCAAGCAACGATCTGGCAACAAACGTCCCCAAATATCCAAAAAGCTCAATAATTTTTTCATTATTAGAAGACGGGTTGAGAGGCTCTGGGAACAATAAAGTGGTAATGTAGTCGTCAGTAGTATCGATATCCATTTCACTCCTGTAACTGTAAGAGTTACAACGCCACATGTTTAGCGACTTCCTTGCAAAATATTTGGAAACTACAGAGTAAAATTCCAATGTCGGCCCTAGACCTGTCCCTGCTTCTTCTTGGTATTCAATTTCTAATACGTCAGGGCTACTTCCATACTTAGACAAAATCTTGAGACCGGTCGCAAATATCGTTTTTCTTGAAATACGCAGCTTACGCCTAGTAATTCTTCCAAGCTGCTGTAAAGCTTCATCGTTCCTTATATCTTTCGAGCCTTTACTCTTATTCTTCCAAAGTTGAATCAATCTTCCGTAGCCAAAAGAGGTGCATTGTAAGAAAAACATCCTGGTATCAAAGGGAAACAAAAATGGGAATCTTCTGGTCAAAAATAGTGACCAATCTGGCAAAGCCCCACTCGCTACTACCAATGGTTCATCTAATTGCCTAGCGAGCTTAGCACTTAGTTTTGAGTTGATGAAACAGTCACTTTTGACACCGGAGCTATGCAGGAAATCCAATAATGTGAGAATATCGGCTGAGGATCCAGTATCAATCTCAGCAAATTCTCTCTTTTTATAAAAATCTCTCAACTTTTTCATTTCTTTAGGCTCCTCGGCTGGATCACGCTCTGTATTGTTATCTTCTAAACTTTTGCGAAATTTGATCGTTTGGGTATCACTCCATAAACTTTTTAAGTCACGATTTTGGCTGACAAATGTATTGAATATAACACCAAATACCGTGGACTCCATTTCAACTTTCTCATCATCATAAAAGAAGTCAAAATTCTTTTTTCTCATATGATCTAAGCAATTTTCCTCTTCTTCCCTATCAGCATCAGTACCAGAAGACGTAAGGTTTGGAATTAATGAATTTAAAAAACGCATTCTCACCATTCTATGCCTCAAAAACTCATTAAGTGAGGTAAAAGAAGCTATGCAATGGACTGAGACGATAGTGGATGATAAATCGTTACCAATATTATCTTTGCTTGCATCGCCATCATAAACTAACTTAATTCTTATCTCTTTAGCCAATGAGGATACGCCACCACCATCGTGCAAACCGCAGTCAACTATAGAAAAATTCTCCAGCCTTGTGAGAGCAGATTGTAGAATTTCTAAAAATCTCTCAACGTTATCCTCAAACACCTCTAAAAACGATTTTGCAAGAATGAAACGGGATGTAGTCGAGGACGTGATTCTTTTAGTTATAGATGAAGCTAGCCCTGTAGAAGTAAATTCAAAACCTGACACGTCAAAATCTTCATGGAAAATACACTTTTTTAAAACTGACCAGATTCCCTTCCAATCCTCTTCGGTTTTGTCAGGAGTGGAAGGATTTTCTAGAATAGAAACAACGCTCTCGATTTGATGGAGCTCCTCCGTTATTACCTCTTGCTCGACGTTCATCTGAGAAAGTACCCTATTAACTAGGTTCACACCTTTGTTCTTGATATAAGCTAAAGACAGAGTTCTGAAAATGTGTATTGAAATTTTTTTTGGTTTGACCGAGTCAGGAATTTCCATATCAGTAAACTCGTAATCATAGTCATCATCAGCTTCATCACATTCCTCAATACTGCTATGTAAATCCCCTTCTTCATCAGAAAGTGACACATTCTCGGTCTCATCCTCCTTCAAATCAATGTTATCGAAATCCACAGACAAATCCTTAACCAAATCGAAAATGCCCTCTCTTTTGATGGAAGGAAAGAACAGTTCGGCAAATTTTTTACAAATTAAGTCAAGCAACGAGAGACCACCAACCAATAGCGTACCGGCCTCCGATGAATGGGTGCCGTTAGCGTTAAATGTTGTTTCTTTTTGGGCCAAGATGGATCCAATTAGTTTGATAAGTTGATCATTGATTGCCTTCGCTATGGAGTTGTTTATGCATGATACAACCCTTGTTAAGGCAATTAGCACGTATCTTCTTACGTCGAAGTCAGCAGCGTTTGTATAAATTTCAACGAGGATCGGAATTAGGCACTGAACTAGGGAATCGAATCGTTCCTGGTTAGAAATGACTTCGCGGTCGCTATTTCCGGTATCTTTATCCGCAGACAGTATCCTTTCATCCTCGGGAGGAAACAATACAACTATAAATCTAGAAATACTAATCAATAAACTGTTTGGGACATAAATCAGTGTTTCGTGTAACCCCGCGTTAGAATTTTTACTATAATGCTGGAATGACCGTGTTGTCATATCAACAATGTCAGTTTTCTCTCTCAGTTCTCTTGAAAGTACATCACTGCTTATTGCCAATACAGTTAAAATATCTAAACATTTCAGTTTATTCTCCAATGGGGTGTCCGGAATAGAAACCAGCCGAACTATTCTTTCGATTAAATCCAACGAAAACAGGGTCTCGAATTTTTCGACCCTATGCAACGCTCCACAAATACCGTACAGGGCATTTACAAGCCTGGTTAATATTGGTTGGTCCGTCGCATTAGTAAAAATTGGTTTGAGGGTTGGAAGTACTTCAACGACGGCCTTAAAATCACCCAACCGGATACTGCTACAAGCGTTCGAAACAATTGCGATAGCCTTCCTCTGTGCATGTATAGTTAAAAAATCGAAGAATTGAACATAAATTGATAATTGGCCTGTTTGTAAAATGTCTCTTCCATGTACTCTAGAAATGTATTCCACAGTTTCTAAAACTTGTTCCGCAAGGTCAATATAACTGATCTCTACCAATTTTTCTTGCAAAATAGGTATAACATGTTCGTCAACAGCTATTGAAATAGATTCGGGACAGACCTCAAAGAGATTATACATGCACCTACAGGCTTGCATCTGTAATTCTAATTCTTCCCGCAAAACTTTATCGGAGAGGATGGCAGCTATATTCCCTATTAATGTTTCCATCGGTATAATTCTATCAACGACGATTTGGTTCATCATTAAGATGTTTTCTGAGAGTTCTTTTAAACTTTCCATTGCAATATAAGGGTCTTCAGAGGCATTTCCAGTATTCTCTATCAGTTTAGAAATCCGCTCATTCCTTGCCGAACTCTCTGCGCTCCTCTCCATTCTTCCTCCAATCATCGATAAAATCTCAGGTAGTGTTCTTCCAGCTGGATTTTGCCCCTGTTCTCTACCTGTTTGTCTTCTTTGTTCTAGTCTTTGTGCGAATGTTTCCAAAATATCAGGTAAATGAAAGGGGTTGCTGCCAAATTCACGATTATCTTGAAAATGATCAAGTCCTTCTTCTTCTCCATTTCTGTCTTCGTCATCGCCATTCTGAGTTCTATGGTATCCGTATAAAAGTCCAGAATTATCTTCATGATGGTAATCGTTATCATCATCCTCATCATCCTCTGCCTCAAAGCTTCCGACGCTAGAAAGCATATGTTCATCTTCATCCTCATCAGGATAATAAGAGTATTCACCCCGTTCATGGCCATCCTCATCGTAGTCATCTTCTACTTGAGTATCCATCATATAATCACTGTTTTCGCTATGGGACTCATGCTCATCAAAGTTGTGCGAATTATTTTCAGACATGCTTAGTTATTTCTCTCCTCTAACGTGTATTCAAATTTTTACACACAAAGTATATCACCATTTATAGAGCACACAGAAATGAAAGTACCGATCTCAGAAACTTGTCTTTTCCTGGATATGACCAAGCCTATTCCCCTTTCCAACTATTGCTGTCTATGATTCCCACAATTTGATTTTAGTTCAGAAAACCCAACCATTCGGACTTTACCCGGTGAAGGTGAAAGAAAATTTTTTTTCCCAGAAAAATGCGATGAGCTTTTGAAAAGTTGCTAATATTTGTAGTACTTTGGCTAAGCATAGTTGATTCATTTTGTTTTACGTACGTCACTGTCTATCGTCCATACAATACTTATCATAGTTGAACCATGCCAAGATCTAAACGTTCCAAGCTAGTTACTTTAGCACAAACCGATAAAAAAGGCAGAGAAAATAAAGAAAGAATTTTCGATGAAGTGAGGGAAGCCTTGGACACTTATAGATACGTCTGGGTCCTACATCTTGACGACGTTAGAACTCCAGTTCTGCAAGAAATCAGAACTTCTTGGGCAGGCTCTAAGTTAATTATGGGTAAGAGGAAAGTTTTACAAAAAGCATTAGGAGAAAAGAGGGAAGAAGAATACAAAGAAAATCTGTATCAATTGAGTAAGCTTTGTAGCGGTGTCACTGGTTTATTGTTCACTGACGAGGATGTTAACACCGTCAAGGAATACTTTAAATCATATGTTCGTTCAGACTACTCAAGACCGAACACGAAGGCACCATTAACATTTACAATTCCTGAAGGCATCATCTACTCACGCGGTGGTCAAATCCCAGCTGAGGAAGATGTTCCAATGATCCATTCTCTAGAGCCAACTATGAGAAACAAATTCGAAATTCCAACTAAAATCAAAGCTGGTAAAATTACCATCGATAGTCCATATTTAGTTTGCACAGAAGGAGAAAAATTAGATGTTCGTCAAGCTTTAATACTGAAACAATTCGGTGTCGCTGCTTCCGAATTCAAGGTCAAGGTCACAGCCTATTATGACAACGACAACTCTACTGTTGAAAACACTAAAATCAACATGGAATGAGCTGAACTATTATTTTAAAACCTTTTTTAATAGACCATTGTATAAAAATCCAATATAATTTTCTTTTTTGTATAGATATACTAAAGCAAACGCTCATAAGTGTAACATAGTTTCTTTTCAACCGAGAACTTATACTCATGCTAACCAAGCGTAAATCACCTTTGATCTTCTTCACAGCTCTTTAGCGGCATGAAAGCAAGAAAAGAGGGAAACAGTAAATGCTTGGAGAAGAATACTATAAAAATGCCTGCTTACATACATCAGTAAGGAACAACGTAGGATCGGGGCTGTAAAAGAATTAATGTGTAATGGTATACTACTTAAAATATTGTTTTCTTTCAAATATCTTTTTTCGTTGGAGTACTGTCAGTTGGTGTAGTAGAACTTTCATCACTTTCCTCGTCTGATTCACTATCACTTCTGTCATCCTTAAGAATACCTCTCCACAGAATTCTGTAAAGAACTCTAAAAATAAGGAACAGCCAATAAAGATTCACCAATTGTAAAGCGCCTATCAATACAAAGACAATTGGTAAGGAGATCCAACATTTATACTGCTGAGTGGCGAAATTCAAAACGTAGTTACCTTCCGTGCGGAATTGCGTTAAAACGGACCATAGGATCTTTAAATTTATGTAATGACGCAAATAAATCCACGCAACAACAAAGATAGCAAAAGAAAAAAAAGCCAATCCGGAGTCCAAATAATTTAGAGTTTTGGAAAACGACAAAAGAAAATCAGAAACGTCCATTGTGATATAGATTGGCAGCCCCATTTTAGTGAAATGGAAGACGTATGAAGACCAAATCAACAGCAAGGTAACAATATGATGGAAAGTCAACTCGTTGTGATCTTTTCTTGGCTTTTCCAGTTGCAATACAAGAATGCAAGCTTGTTGAGCCCAAAACGCAGCCTGACCCAAATAGAATACCTTGAATAAGAAGGGATTAGTAAAATCTGGATATGTTCTGTACATTGCTTTTGTGTTGAAAAACCATAAATCCGAATGGTACATACAATATATCCCGAAAGGACCGGAAACACCGGTGTAGAAAATAGCGTACATTTGTTCCATGATTCTTTTTATTCTGTGCTTAGAAGTGACGTGTAACCGAATGGCAAAGGGTCTAATGACAACGTCCATCAGAAATTCACGTAGAAATGTGAAAAAAATCATATAGTAAAATACAAAGCACAAATCGTTAATACCTTTGCCATATGCGTTCGTATCACCTATTTGGTATGACACAGCGACAAATCTATGTAATACATTAGTCTTTGTTGTATTACCAGAGGTGAAATAGGCACTATATACCGCGACTAAAATCATTAAGGGAGCTATCCAGGCATGGCGATAACTTATCTCTCTGAATGAAAACCAGATTTTCTTGACCAGATCGCTATCATTTTTGGTGGCTTCAGATAATCTTTGCATACGCCTTTTAGCAGCAGTTTTAGATTCTTTTGTCTCGAACATAGTACCTAAACTAGGTACAGTGTCCCCGAGATCGATCTTACCTATGGAAGACTTACGCCTTGGTCTTGACCTCACTTTCAAATTATTGTTCGAAGGACTTGGTTTTATCGTCGACATAGCTTTTACCTACTGATACTGTGTCTATCTAAATGTTTACCGGAAGTATGAATAATAAAACAATAGCGATCAACCGACAAAAATATCTGTATGGAACAGAAAAAAACGGTAAGGAACTAGAAACTGTAGTTTTAACTTAAACCAGGTCCGGATTATAAAGCCGATGTAGCAGAAAAACGGGTTCACGGAATACAATAGACAAATAACGATAAATAAATAAATAAATAAATAAGTGAAAAAAAAAATTAAGCAAGTAAATAAAACAAAACGGGATGCAACAAGCCAAGGAGGAAAACAATAGAAAAAATAACTTAAATCTTAGTCTAGATTCAAATACTATCCCCCTCTTCCCACGTAATTTCTAGCATGGTCAGGTACAATGCCCACCGATATGAGAAAAAAGAGTGAAAAAAAAAAGTGACGAAAAAGGTTCCGCGGATCCAGGAACGTTGTTGGAATGACCGGAAAAGACAGTTTTGCCTTTTCTACTTTTTTTCATTCCTGGTCATTTTCCTGTTGAAGCCCAGCAATTTTTTTTCGCGTCGCGTTTCACAATTATCGGATCACGTGCAATAATACTTATCACGTGACTATCATGTGATACGATATCCGGGTTACCAACCCCTTTTTTTCTTTCTATTGGAATATTGATTCTGTAGTAGGCTAGTAGTAGATTTTGAATAGAGGAAGTTGCTGGCAATCAAGAGAGACGGTTCGAACCGCTAGCTCAACGGATCATTAGAGCGACTGACAAATGTCTAGTAGTAAATTCGAAGAGGTTATAAACAAGATTATCAGTGATAGCCCTCCAGGAGAACTGAGGGAAGTTTATGACGATCTGATCAAGATCACAAGTGAAAACTCCAAAAATACTATTTTGGATGCTATTGAAAATTATAACGTGCAGAATTGCATCCCTATAGACGTCAATGGGAGTTCTGTGATTATTTCTAAATACAACAAGGAAGGTGCGAAGTTCTTTGATCCCATAAATTCCGTCATTTTTTCAGTTAACCATCTAGAGCGCAAAGGTCTTGACATTGAGCCGTTTGAGTTCACGCATGCAAAGCTTGAAATAGAGCAATTGAAAGATTTACACGATAAATTACACGAATATCTTCTTCAGAGCTTCCCCGGTGACGTTAGTTTTGCTGTTTACCCAGTCCCCGAGAAAATAAGCAAAATCTCCATTATTATTGTTAGCACCAAATATAATCCAAGCAATTTTTGGAACGGCCATTGGAGATCGAGTTACATCTACGATTTGGAGACCAAGGAGTTATCCGGTGAGATCTCTACGCAAGTCCATTACTACGAAGACGGTAACGTTAGTTTCCAATCTGGGAAGGAAGTCAGTCAATCTAACGTTAATGACGTTGTCTGCACAATAAAAGATATCGAAACAAGCTTTGAGAATGATCTAGATCTTTCATTTTTCGATTTGAACGAAAAACAGTTCAAAGCTTTGAGAAGAAGATTACCAGTCACAAGATCAAAAATCAACTGGGGTAGTGCGATTGGTAGTTATAGATTGGGTAAGAACGCGGCAGAAGGCAAATGAGAATTTATGCTCTATTCTATTCTATTTTTTACTTCTTAAATTGAATACATCTATGTACATTATTTTTTTTGGCTTTGATTCGCTCATTAAAATAACTTAAACAGGGTATATAGAATGAAGAATATTAACAACGCCAAACCCACCATTCTCCATATACCATTACCAGCCTTTAAGGATCGTGTTAACCTTGAGGACGAATTCTTGATATCGGTAAACATCGACCCCAATGAATCTGTCATTTGATTTATGACAGAACTGTCGGAGACCGCTCGGTCTCCGATCTCTTGATTTATATTCCTAAATGTGGCTAATTTATTGGCTAATCCTTCTAGCTTGCCATCATTCTGTTTAAAATACACGTACATGAAGGGGTGATACGTCTGCTCACCCGGTCTGCAGAAGCAATAGTTAGTATCTTAGAACATCCATATAGTAAGTTCCTTCCCATTTTGAATACCGAGGCGTGTTGTAGCCGTGATTTACATACATTTGATTCGATCTGAGAGTACCTAGAATTTGACATTGTTTTTAATGATTATATATTACCTTTCTACCGCGCTCTCCTTGTTGAGTTCTTCCAGTATCCTTATGAATGATATACCTTATTTTATTTCCTCTTTTTTATTTTTCTCCATACAGCACTACGCGGCTTCTTGCAATAATAAGAACACCAGGATAGCTGATGTAGCACTTGCCTGCAGCATCCACAACAAGAAACGTGCGATATTTGTCGATCAGCCACCGCAGATACAAGAAATCTTGCTCGGCAGCGTAGTTATAAGATAGCGTATAGTTGAAATGGTTATACATTACCTCAAGATGTTCTTCCCAGATGCAGGTTAGGAATATCGCGCAATATGGTTAATGTACCAGTTACAACGACGTAGGTACTATTGAAAATGGTACTCAAGAAAAATGTCAGATAAAAAACTTTTCGCACTTCGCTAAACACCCATATAGAACATGGCGGTGTTCCAAGTGATTAGCCCTAGATCGCAAATTATATCATCATTCAATTACCTTTCTTGCTGAATCTCCTTTGTAACAAGAACTACTGCCGTCTCAATTCAGAAGGAAATATGATACGACTGTATCATACCATCATTCTTAACATGGCTGCTATGTACTTTATGCTTTCATTGAACAATCATCTAAATTTCAACAGTGACTAATAGATGTCAGACATTTATGATAAGATTATCAGAATCGAAGACGGCTAGGTATTAACTTTTACCGGAAAAACCTACGTTTAAATAAACATTTATTCAGTATTAGATGTGAGAAAAAAAAAAAGACGAACCCAGTAATCTTGTCAAAATGCAGCTATATTCTGAGTAATCAATTGACGGCACATATACATCCATACACATCATTCATGTACATCTTAACACCACATATATTTTACAAGAATATATCATAATTAGAATTCTCGTTATCATTATTTTTTTCGGATTTTTGCGTTTTACGAAGTTTCAAACGGTACTCGCCCAACTTTCCACCCAGAAAAGAGCGCTTTATGGGAGATTGTTGCCTGCGATTGAGTGCATTCTCCCATCATCGGTTTCTTCCCAGGGCACAGCGTCTCTACTCTCAGCCCAAGTAACCAGGGAGAGAGTGACCTTTCGGCGGACTGTCCTTCCTACTCGTCGAGCACTATTGGAGCTGAAAAAAAAGTAATCTAAGGTTAAGTTGAGCAGGTCTGACAATTGTATAACAAATTTAGTTGTTTGTTTTAGTGAATAAAGAGAGTCGTGAAAAATAAAATAAACAATGTCCACCGATTCTATTGTCAAGGCTTCTAACTGGAGATTAGTCGAAGTTGGCCGTGTGGTTTTGATCAAAAAGGGTCAATCCGCAGGTAAATTGGCTGCTATCGTCGAAATTATTGACCAAAAGAAGGTATGTTAAACCCAAAAAACCTATCACCGATTTGAGGAGGGAAGGGTAATGAGGTAGAGTTACTTTAGGTTGAAAAAAATGCTGATAACTATCTAATCCGTTGGCATGGATGAAGACACCTGTAAATGATAAAAGTGAAAAACACAGATTGTAATAGAGAAACCTAAATGTCTTTATTTTTCTATCTGAGTGGGCTATAGTGGAATATCTACGTATTTCAGTAGCAGCTGACCCAGTTTTAGAAAGTTAGTACCCTATATTTGTGCAGATAATCCTTAAAGAGCCTGACCACGTTTCCTCAAACGTTTAACAATGTTTCCCATTGTTTAAAAAATTCCGTTTTACTAACAACTTTTATGAATGATTCTCTAAATTGTTCGTTATCAATTATTATAGGTTTTGATTGACGGTCCAAAAGCTGGTGTCCCACGTCAAGCCATCAACTTGGGTCAAGTTGTCTTAACTCCATTGACCTTTACTCTACCAAGAGGTGCTAGAACCGCTACTGTTTCCAAGAAGTGGGCTGCTGCTGGTGTCTGCGAAAAGTGGGCTGCTTCATCTTGGGCTAAGAAGATTGCTCAACGTGAAAGACGTGCTGCTTTGACTGACTTTGAAAGATTCCAAGTTATGGTTTTAAGAAAGCAAAAGAGATACACCGTCAAGAAGGCTTTGGCTAAGGCTTAAAATATGTACATGATCTTTAATTCTGATGTATTTCGTATGTAATTTTATCTTTAACTGGTTATTCTTTTAATAAATAAACTACAATTTTATAACTATCGAAAAAAAGCCTCTGTTATTCATATATCTCTGGAAAATTATACAGATATCCAGTGAACATAACAAATACATTTAAGTTACCTGACCGCTTATACCGGTAGGGGCTTCTGACCTAGCTTTATGTTTGTATAAACCTATGCACATAAATTTTACAAAACCACTGAAAATATGAACACAATGAGCAAAAGAAAAAAGAGTAAGTTTGTAGTAAACATACATGCTTCTGAGGTTTTGTTACCATATTACTATAATATTGTTACAACTCTTGCGGAACCTTATATTTTAATGAATAAGTTCCTGCTTTACCACAACAAATGCGAATAATGTTCTTTCATCCGATTTAACGGGCGAGAATCTCTCAGATCTTTCACTATTATTTTCTAGAATTTCTTTCAAAATTTCTGGAATTTCACCGCTCCTCGATGGAACAATATAAAAATCCTTTTCGTATCTAGTTTTTGGCTTTATACCCGCAATGCGACTTTTATTTTCCAGTGAGTCTACAACTTCTGCGAAAGTTGCCTTACTTTCATCGTCATTTGAGGAAAATAATTGATACACTAATATAGCTCTAGAGCAGGAGATTTCTTTAAGATATGGTACAGCAGTAGTTGTAGGCAATCGTCCTTCCACATACAGTTTGCCGTCGCCAATAGCTTCCTTGATGATATCCCTCTTTAACTTTTGTGAAGTTCCAACGTGGTTTAGGTAACCTGTAAACTCAAGTCCTAAGCCGGGGTATAAAAATGCGCACTGTAGAGACTCTTCGTTGATTATTGTATTTGGGCTGAGTTCTTTTGGAATGGCATGTGTCTGTTCTATTTTGCCCTTATCGCTGTCGCTACTCTCAACGTTGTGTAATCTTATGCTATCTTTTGAGTATAAAATATCCTCTTGAGGTTCAGCGGAATCTTCGATCAGCTCATCACCCTTATGGGTTTTAACGTATATGGGTTTGTCGGGTACCTCAACAATAAAGTTTTCTAAAGTAACTTTATCCCTTTTTTCTTTGAATTCTTGTAAGTCAGGATTTGCCAGTTCAGATGCGTTCATGTTTACCAGCTTATTCAAAGGTAATTTACCCTCTATAACATGTGCTTTCAGTTCCAAATTTTTCTTATCCTTTAGGTTAGAATATAATGATCTCACTTTCTCTGTGTATATCTTATCCAAAGTACCAAATTCGACGTTAAGGCAAGCTTTATAAAGCTCATCCTCAAGATTGTGCGCAAACTCTTTTGACACGAATACTGTATCTTTCCCATCAGGAAGCTTATAAAGCTTTGCCTCTGTCGTCTCGGGGATGATGAACTTGCTAAATAAGGTAGAGAACATTTTTTCTGCATTATATCTCAGTTTGTGTTCTTTTTCGCTTTCAAAATCTCTCTTGGTAGGCATTCTGTTTTCGACAGTGTCAAAATTGGTAGCATCAGTGCTTTTCTTCCTTTTTTTTGACTCATTGGATTTTTTCACCTGCTTAATTTTGGTAAGGTTCCCTTTGGAACTATCGGGACTCCTTTTCCGTTTCCTGGGGCTTTCTTCATCAAGGAAGATATCTGCATCATTGTCATTGTGGTCATTAATGGGCTTATAAACATCATCATCATCGTAATCATCGTCCTCTGAAATCTCCACCTCCTTAGATTTTTCCAAATGTGCATACAGCGATGGGTCGCACAATTCGCAGTAGTACTTAGAATCCTCGCTCATTAGCCCATCGATGGCGTCTTTACCATTGGTCATACATTTAATATGCTGCCAAGAATCACAGCCGTCGCACTGAACCATGTCCCCATGCGAGTATTCAGCAGCATCGTAGTTCTCATTGTTTGCCCCGCACAAACACCTAACATAGCCCTCGTCTGCTTCTTCTGCTTCTTCTGTTCTTTCTTTCTCAGTATCTTTACTTGGCTCTTGGGAAGAATCAGCCTTCTTATTCTTTTTTGTCACTGAATCAGCCTTCTTTTTAGTTCTTTTTTTCTTGGGTGTTTCACTCTCCTCCTGTAACAGATACTCAATATATTTATTCTGACCCTTATTAGATCTTGAAGAAGTACGAACAGACATAGTAAATTTAAACTAAATAAAAGCTAAAAGTAAAAGTTAGAGTAGAAATAAAAGTAAAAGAGAACCTAGGATAATCGTTAGCCCCCTGTGTATAGAACAAGTCAAAATACTAAGATCTTGTCACCTTATCCTCTTGCATCGTGGGTCTTTTGACCAAATTGCAACCTGGGCATCCCTTCGTATGTCTTGTGAAATACTATCCACCTCTCCGCAGCTCCTAGAAATGATAAAATGATACGACCTCCGTGAAGAGCGATCCGAGGACTGAAAAAAGGAAAAACAAAAATGGGCTAAAAACCACAACAAAAGAATATCAACTTTCATTGCTTGGCGGGTCATCGCGTCTTTTTTATTTCCTTCTGTTAAAGAAGAGTAAAGTGCCCATCAGTGTTCGTATTTGTTACAAGTGATTTTCTGATTTGGTACTACTGCAGAAGCGTATTTTTTGCTTCAGTTACCATAGCGCAAGAACACTAGCGACTTTGTTCGTGGACCAACAAAGTAGGATTTCTACTGCTATATTTTATAGGTAGTTGGTTAGTCCGATCGCTCACTTTTTGGTTGTCGTTGAGTACTTCATAAGTTTCTCCTTTTTCTCTTCTAAATTGAACTACTTTGGGTATAGCTTTTGGCCCAAGGATCTTCTAATTTTCTTCAAAAGTACTTTATTTTATTTCCTACAGGTTGCGGTTTTCATATTTCAAAAAGCTTTTAATAGTTCCTTTGCGTATGGCAAATCCTTTTTCGAGATGGTTTCTATCAGAGAGACCTCCAAACTGCCATGTAGCCGATTTAGAAACAAGTTTAGATCCCCATCAAACTTTGCTGAAGGTGCAAAAGTACAAACCTGCTTTAAGTGACTGGGTGCATTACATCTTCTTGGGATCCATCATGTTGTTTGTGTTTATTACTAATCCCGCACCTTGGATTTTCAAGATTCTTTTTTATTGTTTCTTAGGCACTTTATTCATCATTCCAGCTACATCACAGTTTTTCTTCAATGCTTTGCCTATACTAACATGGGTGGCGCTTTATTTCACTTCATCGTATTTTCCAGATGACCGCAGGCCCCCTATTACTGTTAAAGTGTTACCAGCGGTGGAAACAATTTTATATGGTGACAATTTAAGTGATATTCTTGCAACATCGACGAACTCCTTTTTGGATATTTTGGCATGGTTGCCGTATGGTTTATTTCATTTCGGGGCCCCATTTGTCGTTGCTGCCATCTTATTCGTATTTGGGCCACCAACTGTTTTACAGGGTTACGCCTTCGCATTTGGTTATATGAACCTGTTTGGTGTTATCATGCAAAATGTCTTTCCAGCCGCTCCACCATGGTATAAAATTCTTTATGGATTGGAATCAGCCAACTATGGTATGCATGGCTCGCCGGGCGGATTAGCTAGAATTGATAAGCTACTCGGCATTAATATGTATACTACAGCCTTTTCAAATTCCTCAGTCATTTTTGGTGCTTTCCCTTCGTTGCATTCTGGATGTGCTACTATGGAAGCCTTGTTTTTCTGCTATTGCTTCCCAAAATTGAAGCCTTTGTTTATTACTTATGTTTGCTGGTTATGGTGGTCAACTATGTATTTGACACATCATTATTTTGTAGACCTGATGGCAGGTTCTGTGCTATCATACGTTATTTTCCAGTACACAAAGTACACACATTTGCCAATTGTAGATACATCTCTTTTTTGCAGGTGGTCATATACTTCAATTGAGAAATATGATATCTCCAAGAAAGATCCATTAGCTGCAGATTCAAACGATATTGAGAGTGTCCCTTTGTCCAACTTGGAACTTGACTTTGATCTTAATATGACTGATGAACCTAGCGTAAGCCCTTCATTATTTGATGGTTCTACTTCCGTTTCTCGTTCGTCGGCTACGTCTATAACGTCACTAGGTGTAAAGAGGGCTTAATGAGTATTTTATCTGTAACTACAGATAATCAGTGGTCTTATATAGATGCATATAGAATATATATCTCTTCTTCTTTCTTTTTCAGTCAGAACTGTAGTTTAGCATAATATACATGTAGTTTATTTAAACACATACCATTGATCATCTTTGAAAGTATTGTAAACCTATGAAATAAATAAACAGCTAATAATGGCGAACCTACGTTAACTGAGGTCTTAAAATGTTGTTCCAGTCTTGTTTATTGAATGTGTATGAAAGAAATGTACATATTTACATGTGTTGCGGCGTCATCAGCAAGAATTAGTACGCCAAACCTAAATGGATTGATAATCTTCATTCACTAATTCCAAAATAGACTTTTTCCCCAAAGAGCGGTGCAACGATGAGGCCCTATCAAGCTGCTTATCTGTATTTACTTTGACGATGGATGATCTTATGACACGGGGATCTTTCTTTAAAGTTCTCAGAATTTCAGACTGTACCGCAGCTGATGAGTCAAACAGCATTAAAAAGTGAAATGCTCGAAAATGCTTCTCTTGATCTTTTTTCATAATTTTAGGAAGATACCTTATGCCCATGGGTACAATGTCCCTCACCACACCTCTATTTTGAATAATCAATTTCCCGATCGTAGAAGATAGTTCTTTCGCTTCCAACTTTGGCGCATTGGAGTTGGTTATGCGAACAAGTCCGATCAACTCATAAAGCATTTTTAGTGAAAAGTGTGCTTTTGTGTATTCTGTCCTCAGTTAAACCTTGTCTATTTGTTTAAGCTGGGCTAATGGGAGTTTCCAATTATATGGCTAAAGTCTTGGTAAAACTTCTCCGGGTTAGATGATGGCTGCGAAAAGATAGATAAACCAGCATTAAAGGGTCTTTATCCTCTCCTAACAAAAATTATCTTCTCGAATTATGCATATTCTGATGGAGCGTATCTGGGACTAGTGCACTTCTAGGCTGGTTATTTCACCCTTTGATACAGAACGTTAAACAATGAGTTTGTTTGAGTGGGTGTTTGGAAAGAATGTCACTCCGCAAGAAAGGCTAAAAAAAGTATGTAGTTCTGTATTTGGATTGGTTGCTTTGGTGGACATACTAACGTTAATTATTTGAATTTCAGAATCAAAGGGCTTTAGAAAGAACACAGAGGGAACTTGAAAGAGAAAAGAGGAAACTGGAACTGCAAGATAAAAAGCTTGTATCAGAAATTAAAAAATCGGCAAAGAATGGGCAAGTTACAGCAGCGAAGGTTCAAGCAAAAGATTTGGTGAGAACCAGGAATTACATCCAGAAATTTGACAATATGAAAGCTCAACTTCAGGCCATATCATTGAGAATACAGGCCGTTCGAAGTAGTGACCAGATGACACGTTCTATGAGCGAGGCCACTGGCCTGTTGGCTGGAATGAACAGATCAATGAATCTACCTCAGTTGCAAAGGATATCTATGGAATTTGAAAAGCAAAATGATTTGATGGGTCAAAGGCAGGAATTTATGGATGAAGCTATTGATAACGTTATGGGCGATGAGGTGGATGAAGATGAAGAAGCAGACGAAATTGTAAATAAAGTCCTGGACGAGATTGGAGTGGATTTGAATTCACAGTTGCAAAGTACGCCTCAAAATCTGGTTTCCAATGCACCAGTTGCGGAAACAGCAATGGGGATTGCAGAACCTATTGGTGCCGGATCAGAATCTCACGGTAATCCTGACGATGACTTGCAAGCTCGGTTGAACACTTTGAAGAAGCAGACCTGAGTGTTTTAACTATATGTAATAAGTGATGCGTTTATACTATAAGAAATTAATTGCTGAGGTCAAAGTAAGCATTAAGAGTCAGAAAGCTTCCGGAATCTGTTTAGTTTTCCACTTTACTCAAACTCGTCACTAAAGTTTTCTTTTTTTGAATGAGTCCTCGAATAAATATGTTCTATATTATACATCTTTTATATATCATTAAGTGTACAGTAATCGATCAAATTATAGATGCTTACGGATGATTTTTTCACTAATTAAGTACTCATAAATGATGGTGGCGCATTCTTCCACCGTCTTTTGATCAGTTCTCAAATGCAGTTCTGGAGCCTTTGGTGCTTCATAAGGAGCAGAAATGCCTGTAAACTCTTTAATTACACCCTCCCTAGCTTTCTTGTATAAGCCCTTAGGGTCCCTTTGCTCAGCAACTTCTAATGGAACATCAACGAATATCTCAATGAACTTCAAACCAGCCTCCTTATGTAGTTCACGAGCTCTATCTCTATCAACTCTGTATGGGGAGATAAATGAGGTGATTGAAATAGCGCATGAATCAGCAAATAGTTTAGAAACTTCGCTAATTCTACGAATGTTTTCATTTCTGTCCTTTTCAGAGAAGCCTAAGTCCTTGTTTAGACCAAAACGAATGTTATCACCATCCAATCTATACGCAGACAGGTTTTTTTGAAGCAGCAACTGTTCCAGTGCACAGGCAATTGTACTTTTTCCTGACGCGCTTAGACCTGTTAACCAAATGGTACAACCGTCCTGCTTTCTCAATGCCTTGCGTTCATCGTAAGTAAGATTTGGATGCCAAGTAATATTAGTCGCCATTGGTATACAGTATGCTTGAAAAAATTATCTCAACTTTCCTTGATGTATAGCTGTAACAAAAAAGGAAGACATGCAAACATTAATAAATACGCAACTGATGTTGTCGAGAAAGTTCGCATCTTATATACACACTTTTGACAAATTCATGAAGTTGAAGTCATATTGAGTCGTTCATCTTCCTCTCTACTGCCACA
This sequence comes from Saccharomyces paradoxus, assembly GCF_002079055.1. Classification (NCBI taxonomy): domain Eukaryota; kingdom Fungi; phylum Ascomycota; class Saccharomycetes; order Saccharomycetales; family Saccharomycetaceae; genus Saccharomyces; species Saccharomyces paradoxus. The sequence continues at coordinate 461,281 of NC_047497.1, forward strand.
TTTATTGAGGTGGCTTGTGAATATTGATCACGTGAAATTAGCGGCGCGTTTTTTAGTCAAACATTTTTGGAAAAGCTTGCCGCTATTTTGCAAATAAATAATAGATGCCGCACGGTTACGTTAACACAGAAACGATTTTTTCCTCCAATCTTACAAAATCTTTGGTTTAAGTTTATATGTTTTCCTTGGCGACAATTGGTAAGCCAAATATTCTTATTCTGATGGATTCTAGGAATGCAGTGACCGGAGAACTCCAGCTGGTAGACCTGCTATAAACACGTGAAAAGCTGTATAAAAATGATTGTCATTGCTGAACTTACCAATGCTCTTTTAAATGCATTCTTACCTAACCATTATCTTACAAAAGCGATAATGCACCGCAGTTTATTCCTGTGATCACTTCTTAACGCTGATTTATAATCTTGCTCTATTTTTACATCAAAACCATTATTACCTTTTTCCGGTATTTGATTAATTATCAAAAATTAATATATCTCATTAAAACTAATTTTTCATGTTCGGACAGCGCGAACATGACATTTTTGTTTTATTTATTTGAAAGTTCAATATATGATTTTTAAAAATGTTATAATATTTATTTTAAAAGTTATTTTAAAATCATGTGACAAATCTACCATTTTTTTTTTCTCAGCAAGGTAATTAATTGTTGAGTTAAACGGAACTACGAAAGTACCTCATTTAGTATTGGGACCATTGTAGTGTCTGTATCTAATTAGCGTAAGTAACCTAAATACTACACCTTTGAAAAAGCGCTAAGATTATATACTATTGATTTTTTTTTTTTTTCAAGTTCCATTTATTTATATTAGGCGAAGGATATTTAGTTCATTATGTGGATAGGAAATCGGCCAAAAACATAATTTATAAACTAGCTTCTAGGTATACAAGAACAATATAAAAGGATTGCAGTAAATATTAGGGAGAGATACTTGAAGCCAAGCTTGAGCGACTAGTACGGATGAGAAATACTTAAACAGATGAGACAATTTGACTAGCATTTCTCAATATCTCGACCATCTTCTTACATTCTTTTCTTCTTTGGATGGTTATGTCGTTTTCTTTGGTTAATTCTTCAATATCTTGCTTTCCATATAGTTTTTCGAGTAAAACTTTTTGAATGTCAGTTTTACTTTTCACAATCAATTTAAGCATCAGAGCTTTTGGTATAATATCGGCAATAGTTCTTTTGACGATAGAGAAATAACTACTAATCAACAACTTGATTACTTCTGTTTCCATTGTCTCCCTTTCGGTCATTTGGCCGGTAGCTTTCAAAACAGGAGGTGGGGATTCCAAGGCTGCTAATTTCTTCTTGTTTTTAGTGGAGAAGAACCCACCAAAAAATCCTGATTTCTCTTCCATAGGTGGCGCTTTGCTGGATGGTGGTTGGGCCGGTAATGGTTTACCTGTCTTTGGGTCAACAGCGACTTGGCGAGGATGTAATTTTTCTTCTACCATTACCATTGCTTGAGAACCTTTTAAAAGATCGGGATGGGCTGTGTTAATGTAAGTTTGTTCAGCCTTGATTATATCGACAACAAATTCGTTTGTAGGAACAGTAGCATTCTTTAAGAACTGAATGAACTGATTAGAAATCGCTTCTCTTAGAGCAGGATATCTTGAATATTTTGGTTGCGAGATAATCTGTTTTAGCATACGAACAAGTTCATCGAACACCAGAGTAACTAAACGGAGAGATGGTTCTTCAAACCTTCTAATTTGTTGTTTAACTAAAACTTCAAAAGCCTCGGTACCGACAAACAAAGATGGGGCGGAACCTGAACTATTGTACATAATTGTTCTGATGTCAGAATCTTTAATCTGGTCGAATGGATCTAGAGAGTCCACACCGTTTTTGAAAGTTTCGTGGAATACATAAGAAATTCTAGCACCACCAGAAAGTTCCTGACTGGAAAGCTCCTTCGCCTCACCATCCAAGATGCCGGCATATTCATTGGAAAAATCAGTAATCATACTCAAAACAACAGAACTAGCTGAATCCATAGTTTCTGGACCCAAGTTTATAAGTTCATTTTGATATTTTTTCAATGTGGCCTCGATCTTGGCTTTAATCTCTGGTAGAGTTTGCCTGATGTGGTGTAATAAGATTGAGTTTAACTTTTTCGCCAAATATGGTGTACCACAGTAGTGAGCTTTAGAACTGTAAGAGGGATGGTTCTCAAAAAATTTCCTTTCGTTTTCAAGAGCTTCTCTTATTGTTTTTTTGTGTTCGATATCCTTTTGGCCTCTATTGATAACTGGGATATAACCATATCTCAAAGGAATGACTCTTCCAGCCAAAATATCTATGACATCTGTACCTTGATCCATCAAATCGACTTTTGTCAAGACACCAATAGTTCTAGTTCCCTCCGGGTCGACTTCTCTAGCCAGCTTCAAACCATCACTGTTCGCCAAATCTGTGTTAGCGGCATTAACAGATAATATAATAGCGTTTGGTTTAGAAATGTACTTTAGCAGCATATCTTTAATTTGTCTTTCAATATCAGGAGGTTGGTCACCTACAGGAACCTTCGTTAACCCAGGTAAATCGACTAACGTCAAAGTCAGAACATGTGGAGAATAAATTCTCAAGTTAATGGGAACAGAAGAAATACCTGAATTGGCACCTGTAACCTTGTCGGTTTCTTTGACGATTTCCTGTCTAATTTCATCAAAATTGTAAAATTTCTTACCGGGCAAATGCAAAAATTCACCCCATTCCTCTTTATTGTCCTCAGATTGCCCTTCATTCTGATGCTCTCCTGTTTCGTTCTTTTTCTTATCATTGTCGTTGATGTTTAAGTCAATCAATTCATTAGCAGCCTGGTTTACTTTAGCATGTTCTGACTTTTTTGGTCTCCTATTAATCAATTGTAAAACTAAAGGCCTTCTAGTAACGATACCAGTACCTCTTGGCAAGAAATCCCTACCAACAATATTCTCCAAAACGGAGGATTTTCCTGACGACTGAGAACCGACAACAGTGATCTGTGGTAAATCAATAGGAGATTGAGATCCTCCTCCTAAGGGGGCCAAAGCGTCCTGAAGCTTGTTAATGGTAGAAATTAAATGCTCATCCATGATATCTTATAATATAAAATGCGCAGTATTCGTATGGACCGTATTTGACGTTATTAAAAACCACCGCAATACTTGTGCAGAAGTAAATAGATGTATTATCTCGGTTTTGTCTTGAAAGATATGTTGTTCTCTTGATGGCAAAGCGACGCGAATCAACGGCGCCCAGGTCACCAGGTCACCCGGCTGGTTCATAATGTTTGGGGAAGAAATCAATTCATTAGAACATTGGTTTTGGAAACTAGTCTAGTCCAAACGCACAAGCGGTTTCCCCTCGAGCATTCTTCGACCATAGAACCTTCAAGTCGATCGAACTCCGTGAAGTCACCGAACCATCCTACTGGCCGACAACAGCGATTTTTAAAGGTGAAACGTTTTAGCAGCAAAAGTTTGAAGACACTAAACTAGCAAATCAATCCCCACCGTGAGGAAACCTTTAAACAATAATTTCTTAATCAAGAAAGGCCTGGGAATAGCATATTTTTGACAGATAAATTTTTATTGTACATAACCAATGAGCTCTCAAAAGGTTTTTGGTATTACTGGTCCCGTATCCACCGTGGGCGCCACAGCAGCAGAAAATAAATTAAATGATAGCTTAATCCAAGAACTGAAAAAGGAAGGATCGTTCGAGACAGAGCAAGAAACTGCCAATAGGGTGCAAGTGTTGAAAATATTGCAGGAATTGGCGCAAAGATTTGTTTACGAAGTATCGAAGAAGAAAAATATGTCTGATGGGATGGCAAGGGATGCCGGTGGGAAGATTTTCACTTATGGTTCTTATAGACTAGGAGTCCATGGGCCTGGCAGTGATATTGATACCTTAGTAGTTGTTCCAAAACATGTAACTCGGGAAGATTTTTTTACTGTATTTGATTCACTATTAAGAGAGAGAAAGGAACTGGATGAAATTGCGCCTGTACCTGATGCGTTTGTCCCAATCATCAAGATTAAATTCAGTGGTATTTCTATCGATTTAATCTGCGCACGTCTAGATCAGCCTCAGGTGCCTTTATCCTTGACTTTATCAGATAAAAATCTACTGCGAAATCTAGACGAAAAGGACTTAAGAGCTTTGAATGGTACCAGAGTAACTGACGAAATATTAGAATTGGTTCCAAAGCCGAACGTTTTTAGGATTGCTTTAAGAGCTATTAAGCTGTGGGCCCAAAGAAGGGCTGTTTATGCTAACATTTTTGGTTTTCCCGGTGGTGTTGCTTGGGCCATGCTAGTTGCTAGAATTTGCCAACTATACCCCAACGCCTGCAGCGCAGTTATATTGAACAGATTCTTCATCATCTTATCGGAATGGAATTGGCCCCAACCTGTTATCTTGAAGCCAATTGAGGATGGCCCATTACAAGTTCGTGTATGGAATCCAAAGATTTACGCCCAAGACAGGTCTCATAGAATGCCCGTCATTACACCAGCTTACCCGTCAATGTGTGCTACCCATAACATTACGGAATCTACTAAAAAAGTCATTCTACAAGAATTTGGGAGAGGTGTTCAAATAACTAATGATATTTTTTCCAATAAAAAGTCCTGGGCTAATTTATTCGAGAAAAACGATTTTTTCTTCCGATACAAGTTCTATTTAGAAATTACTGCATATACAAGAGGCAGTGATGAGCAGCATTTAAAATGGAGTGGTCTGGTTGAAAGTAAGGTAAGGCTTCTAGTTATGAAACTGGAAGTGTTGGCAGGAATCAAGATTGCACATCCTTTCACCAAGCCGTTCGAAAGCAGTTATTGTTGTCCTACTGAGGATGACTATGAAATGATTCAAGAAAAATATGGTAGCCATAAAACTGAGACAGCATTGAATGCCCTCCAAGTGGTAACCGATGAAAATAAAGAAGACGAAAGTATTAAAGATATACCAAAGGCGTATTTAACCACCATGTATATAGGCCTTGACTTTAATATTGAAAACAAAAAGGAGAAAGTTGACATTCACATTCCATGTACGGAATTTGTGAACTTATGTCGAAGTTTTAATGAGGATTATGGTGACCACAAAGTATTTAATCTAGCACTCCGCTTCGTAAAGGGGTACGATTTGCCAGATGAAGTTTTTGATGAAAATGAAAAGAGGCCATCAAAGAAGAGTAAAAGGAGGAATCTGGATGCTAGACATGAAACCGTAAAGAGGTCTAAATCAGATGCTGCTTCAGGAGAAAATATCAATGGCACGACCGCCGCTGTTGACGTGAACTAAGACGTTTTTATCTATAGTTAAATAGTTTATTAATATAGGTTGGCCAGTCATAAACAGATTTGTACCCTTTTCGTTAAAGTCGAAGTGCTTTTCTTACAAGACTACAAAAAAAAATATATGGAATCCTCTCTCCACATGTTCTTTCACATGTAGCGGCAGTTCATCAGAAGGTGAGAATTTTACGTTGAAAGCCGGATGTCAGGATGATATAATTTGAACGCATAATTACTCAAATTGGCTTGGAAAGGAACGGAGCCTTTTCCTTGCCGAGTTTCGGCCGGATATTTAGGCTTTTTTTCTGACGAAATAGGGGACCCAGGATTGACAAATATAACAAAACAAGCTTCGACGAGACGTTTTTCTCGAGAATTACATCTGACAGTTACGTGAAGTGTGAGTTCATGCAAATCGTACCCTTATTGACACAAATATACTAAAGAAGTAACAATGAGCTCCAAAAAACTGACCGTAGGATCTGATTCGCATCGGTTGAGCAAATCCAGTTTTACAAGTAGTAAATCGTCACATTCAGCAATAAAAGATCAGCCGATTGATACAGATGATATTGATGAAGACGACGAATCCGGTCATAATATTATCTTGAATATTATCTCACAACTGAGACCAGGCTGCGATTTGACCAGGATCACCTTGCCTACTTTTATTTTAGAAAAGAAATCGATGCTTGAACGTGTCACAAATCAGTTACAATTTCCTGAGTTTTTGTTGCAGGCGCATTCAGAGAAGGACCCCTTGAAAAGATTTTTGTACGTAATTAAATGGTATTTGGCAGGTTGGCATATTGCGCCAAAGGCCGTTAAGAAACCGTTGAATCCAGTCCTTGGTGAATATTTTACCGCTTATTGGGATTTGCCAAACAAACAGCAGGCATATTATATATCTGAACAGACAAGTCACCACCCTCCAGAATGTGCGTACTTTTACATGATTCCCGAATCTTCAATTAGAGTGGACGGTGTTGTTATTCCTAAATCTAGATTTTTGGGAAATTCAAGTGCAGCCATGATGGATGGATCAACAGTTCTGCAATTTCTGGACATAAAGGATAAAAACGGAAACCCAGAAAAATATGTTCTTACACAACCAAATGTATATGTAAGAGGAATCCTGTTTGGGAAAATGAGAATCGAACTTGGAGATCATATGATAATTAAATCTCCTAACTTTCAAGCTGATATAGAGTTCAAAACAAAAGGATATGTTTTTGGGACTTACGATGCGATCGAAGGGACTGTTAAGGATTATGATGGTAATACGTATTACGAAATATCTGGTAAATGGAATGATGTTATGTATATAAAGGATTCAAAGCAATCTCGTTCTTCACCAAAGGTCTTCCTCGATACCCATAAGGAGTCACCATTGAGACCAAAAGTCCGTCCATTGAGCGAGCAAGGCGAATATGAATCCAGAAAGCTGTGGAAAAAGGTTACGGATGCCTTGGCTGTTCGCAATCACCCTGTTGCGACAGAAGAGAAATTCCAGATTGAAGACCACCAAAGACAATTAGCCAAAAAACGCATTGATGATGGTGTAGAATTTCATCCAAAGCTGTTTAGAAGATCAAAACCTGGCGAAGATCTTGATTATTGTATTTATAAAAATATTCCTGCCAATGAGGACCCTGAAAAGCAAATACGAAGCATATTGCAAATAGCACCTATTTTGCCCGGTCAGCAATTTACTGACAAATTCTTCATCCCTGCATTTGAAAAAATAAAATCACAAAAGATGATTGAAAGCAAAAGGTAGAACTGGGCAAAACAGTAGTATATATCATGAATATGATACTTTCGTTTTTGTTGTAAGTTATAGATTAGTTTTTTTTTATATGTGTTTCTTTTTTTTGTTTTAACTATCTGATTGTTCTTTCTTGATCTTATATTTATCCAAAAACATATTTAGGAAAAGCTTTTTATAGCCAAAATGTATGAAATTTTCTGAAGTTAGGAGGTCATTTGAAAATTGCTCAGGTACTATTGGAATATTATTATTCATTTTAATGTGGCCACTGTTCTCCTCAAAATTCAGAATTTCATTTCTCCAAGTTGATAAGACTGAGTCCACGTCAATTCCAAGGGTGATATTAAGCTTTGTAATCTGCAAAAGACACAAATATGGGGGCCAATCTGCAGCATATGTTCTATCAATCCATTTTACCAATTCTTGAATAAATGTATCCAGGTGCTGTATTTGAAAATTCAAATCTACCCTATCTGGCTTAATCGGTATATTAAAAGAGCATGACAGCCTTTGAAAATCACGTATATTGTCCGTTTTTTTTTGTTCCTGTTGGCATACCATATACGCTAAAGCGCTCCATGATGAACAATCCTTAACATGTTGGAAGCAAAATCTCTTGGTCAAACCAAAGAGCTCAATTCTTTTACCAAAAGCTAAATTATCGTAGAGCCATCTAGCAGTATTCCAACAATAGTAATTGGAAAAATGCTGGGATCCAGAAGAATAGAATACAAATAAAAGGTCAGGAGAAATCGAAGTCTTCGCGTAAAGAGATAAAACGAGTAATTTTCGGTATAATATCCAAAGAGATGACGACTTGTTGATGCGATTGTTTGATGAGCAAAGGAGCCGTTGGACTAGCCTTACTTCTTTGAATAATAAATTCGGTATACCCAAAATACTGTTGTCCTGAAAATATTTCTTGAGCAACTTTTCGTGTATATTATATACCGTTTTGTTCTCAGGTGTTGTGAGTAAAAGTCCAATGGTCATGTAATAAATGTTTTCATTAGAAATGGCGTCTAATTTACATTAATATGTAAGATTGTTAGTAGCTGCAAACAATGAATACAAAATGTGTATTGTAAAATGACAATAGTTTTTAGCATTTCTGAAATTATACTGTTGAAACATACTTTGATCAGAAAAAGTCCGGTTAAAATATGTATGCGCCTCTTGGAAAAGAGATAGAAATGTTGTTTTGAAGATAATTAGTTCTATGGAATGAGTTTTTTCGTCTACGTAGTAAGGTACAGTGATTGAGGGCTGATTGGCGGTAATAGTCAACCTAAAATCGTGATGATCTAAACGTGCGGTTATTTTTTCGAAAAATTCTTCGCAGAGGGGAAGGGTAGAGTTCATAAGTTCAACAATTGTTTTGAGCGTTTCCTTCTAGCATCTTCTGTCTGACATTTGTTTATGCTTTATGTACTCTTCATGTATTTGGACCTTCCATGTTCAAAAAGTATGTAAAAAAAGAACCGAACTTCATGAAATATTCGAAGAAGGAGACCAAACATAAAAAGAAAAGGTAAAGCGGAACAACGACATAGTCAAACAGTATAAGACTATAAAATTACTGGAAACTTACAAAGGTATCTCTTCTTTACTGAAGAGCAGCCTCGCCTGTAAACACGATTGTGTATCTGATGGCTGTATATATTTTATAAAGAAGAGATTTTTTACTATCAATGCTGTGTAAATTTGAACTATCCACATTATGGAACAAATAATCGTATGGCAGTCGATAGCACCCTTTTGGATTGTGAGACAAAAACAGCGATTGGGGAATGGAAATAAGCAATTATGTAAATAGGATCGATAGAGAGCACGATCGTTTCATGGCTATTCTACGCCAAGTTGTTGCGCCATTTTATCTAAACTGATTCCCTTTTCTGGTATGCTTACAGGAAGAGAATAGAAATACTCTTCGTCAAACTCAACTTCTTCGTCAGACCAATCATCATCTTCTTCCGATTCATAAATACTATGGTCGCTAAAAGAAACCCGTGATCGGTAAGAAAACCCCAGCATCATTAAAGTAGTAATTGAGACTGTGATGGCAGTGAATATGAAAATCCTTTTGTCTAATTGAGATGCCGCCGATACGTATTCACCGGAAGTAAGTTCTGGTTGAGGGAGAACTTGCGAAGTGGTTGTAGCAGTGTCTGGATCAGAAACCCAGTTCCTTTTTACCACTGTTTGTGCACTGCTTTCATCCGATGATCTGATTTCACCATTAGCGCTGAAAATACCAAACCTTATTCCAGCTTTTCTCTTTAATCCATCTGGATTAACCACCGTTACTAAAAAATTTGTTGTGGTGGCACTGATTGTTGTAGTAGTAGTCGTGATACTCAGAGACGTCGCAGTTGCAGTACTTGTTACAATTGTAGTTCTCGGAAACCATCTTCTTTTTGCTTTTGTTGACGTGATTAGGGTGGTCCTTGTTTCGGTTTCAGTCTTAGTTTCGTAAAACGTATCTACTGTCGTCACCATTTTTGTATCTTGACATTCATCCACCAAATAACTAGTAAAAACTTCCCTTTGTTCCCAGGAACTCCATCTTGTCGTATCAATTTTAGTAGTGTGAAATAACGGGGTTTTTGTATACCCTTCCTCATTATTGATACTTTCATCATCGGGATCTTTACTATAATTTTCACCACTAATTTCCTTACTCTCATGATATTTCATGTTACCTCCCTGCTTCTTATCTTCCGCACTACTGTCACTTTTGTTTTCATCTTCATAACCAGCTGCTTCCAGTAAGGTTTGATCACCCCTTCTCCTCTTACGCAAAGATTGGATTTCATTACTAGTGTCACCTTCTTCGGAAGCGTCAGATGATAACATAGTGTTTTGATTATTGGCTAAAGAGGTTAATAATGCAGAGATTAGTTGGTTTTTTTCAAATGGCAAAGGGTTCCTGAAAAGAGTGTGGTTCTGACCAACAAAATAGGACAATCTCTTAGTTGAAAACTTGTCACCCTTAGTTTTCAAAATCACTCCACTATCTATAACTCCATTTGTTATTTGAAATTGTTCAATAAAGATCTGCAGCTTATCATATTCATCTTTGGAGGTACAGTAATCATGAAAGCAGCTATTATTAAGAGAATTCAAAGCACATTGTAAACATCTGCAGTTATCTAAGTCTTCCATTGTTTCGTTATTCACAGTAACACATGACCGACAAAATGCATATTGTTCATCAAAATAATGGAATATGCATTCATTCAAATCTCGTTTCTTCAAGTGGATCTTGTCAGTAATAAATTTAAAGATTAAATTAGTACCTCAGCAAGTTTATTGTACATACGCAACTAGAAAGGAAAGGGGAAATTAGTTGTGAATTGTAACCTGGGCATAAGTTAGGATCTGTCACGGTTTTACTTTGAACCGCCGCGAGAATGCTCCTACCCCCGCCAGCCAAGAGAACCAGCAGAGCGCTTAAACATCCCAACATTATTAGTGTATTTCGTGTGTTCCAGCTTCTTGATGACTTTCGATAACTGCAATATGTAACAAATTATTCCCATGCTACTTCTTAAGTTAGCCGCCAAAGAGGAAATATAGCCACAAAAAGGACTAGCAAAAAAAAAAAAAAATAGAAAAAGATGATCCATAAGGGGGAAAAATTCAGAGTTCTTCGAATAGAGTATATATATGTACAGGATACTAATGTAATGATAGTATTAACATAGGCTAAGCGGATCTTGCTGTTTCCAAAGCTTTTTTTGTTGCCTCATCTTCCAACTTTTGAATTTCTTTCATAATAGTATCATATTTACTTTTTTGCTCTTTAGGAGTAATGTCATTAATAACATAAATGTTTGGGGACGTATAGTTATCAGAAAGTGGGTGGATAGCATTTGGCTCAGCTTCTTTGAAAGCAAGTTTAGGATTGTTGACAGATGGCAAAATTTTTTCCTTGATATACATTTTAAACTGTGAGGGTGTGCTTAAAGTGGTCAGTTCATAATCAGAAATTAAATAGCCGGATTTCGATTGCAAAAACTTGGTGAACTGAAACTTAGCTACCAAATCAGGGAATTCGACATCCTGGTCTACTTTGCCCAACGTTTTTTGCGTTACCTGCAATATCATATCATCTAACTCATTATCCGAAGTGATCTTATTCCTGGATATCCATTGATTAAACGGGGCGGTGGAGACCGCATGCTTCAACTCCTTCTGTCTTTTATACCGTCTGGACCCTTCACCGATAAAATTTTCTGGTATTAGTTCCAATTTATTCTTGTTTTTGGAGGAGGATTGAGAGGAGGCCTCCGTATTCCCCTCCTCAATATCCTTTATCAACTGTTTGGTATCCTTGACAGGCTCTTGATGCTCTTCTTGCTTCTTCCTCTTGAACCAGGACATAAAGTCCCTGTTTGCAGCGGAAGTGTGAATAAGTTTGGCTTTCTGGTTACCAGCAGAAAGCTTGACCGACCATTGCGGCAACGGGGTAATGCAACGTACTTTAAGCAGTGACGACATCCTTATACTACGTCCGCCTTTCTGTTTACCGAGTATCCATTTCAATGATGGTGAACAGTTTGCAGTTTATTTGACCAGAGACGTTCTTTGACCATTAATCTGCCGGCTACCCGCCTCACTAGTAACGATAAAGAACGAAAGAATAAAAGAGACACATTTACAGAGTACGAACCTGGCATAGAATGTGGATACAACAATAGATTTGAGCTATAGACATGGGAGCCGTATTCAGCTGTTGCAAACACCATGCCGGCGAGGAGAATGAAGCTTTGCTGAGGGAACAGCAAGCAGGCTATGGAAGTCAAGGAAACGCAAATGACGGATACGATGCTGAACAAATGCGATTGAAGGAGCACGAACAGAAACTGCTGGCCAGGGAACAAGAATTAAGAGACATTGTTGCAAACACTAACGATAAATTAATAGACATATCAATGATAAACAATAGTGGTATTGTGATTCAAGGGACAGACCTGCAAGAAGCGCTTGATAAGAGACAACAAGAAGAGGGTGGAGATTCCCGAGAAGATGAAAGAAGTGCAGCCGGTGACAACGTCAGCGGGAGTTCAGTGCCCTCGAGCCGATCTGCAGAGGGAGCCACTCGCCAAACACCACCAAAGACGAATACATTCACTGTGCTTGCATCGGCTGATTTAGCTAAAATATCAAAAGAACAGCTAAAGAAGCTACACTCTAGTATAGTAAAAGAAATTCTCAGCCAGTCCCAAGTAAACAAACCAGGTCCCTTGACGGTTCCCTTTTAATGAACTTTTTTACAGCTAACGTCCTTAATATATATTTATTATATATATATGGTAAATATAGTCAATGAAATAAAAATCACATTTGACGAATTAGGAAAACAACTAACCCAAAAAAAAACAACGAAAAGCGTGTTAGAAGCTGATGTTTAAAATGAGTTTGAGCTGTTATTGCAACGAAGAGCAAACCACAGGATAATAAAGGAAGTACAGATATGGTAGTTAAAAGACGTAAATTGACAACTGAGGCCGCTGGTAGTGATGAGAGGCCTAAGTACTTGCCAGGAAAACATCCCAAAAACCAAGAAGAAACTCCACATGTTGATTACAACGCCCCACTAAACCCTAAATCTGAACTTTTTCTCGATGACTGGCATATACCTAAATTTAATAGATTTATTAGCTTCACTTTGGATGTTCTTATTGATAAATATAAAGACATTTTCAAAGATTTCATCAAACTACCAAGTAGGAAGTTTCATCCACAATATTACTATAAGATTCAGCAGCCAATGTCTATTAATGAAATTAAGTCAAGAGATTATGAGTACGAGGACGGCCCAAGCAATTTTCTTTTGGATGTTGAGCTACTGACAAAGAATTGTCAAGCTTACAACGAATATGACAGTTTGATTGTAAAAAACTCTATGCAAGTGGTGATGTTAATTGAATTTGAAGTATTGAAGGCCAAGAATTTGAAAAGAAATTATTTAATTAACGGCGAGGTCAAAGCCAAATTACTGCACTATTTCAATAAGCTGATTGATGGTACGGAAAAGAAAATCAACCAGGCTTTGCTGGGTTCGTCAACTCCGAAAAACTCAGACGACAAGATTAAGCTAAGTGAACCGTTTATGGAATTAGTAGATAAAGATGAACTACCTGAATATTATGAAATAGTGCATAGCCCCATGGCTTTATCAATTGTAAAGCAGAACCTTGAAATCGGTCAATATTCCAAGATATATGATTTTATCATTGATATGCTGCTAATTTTTCAGAATGCACATATCTTTAATGATCCAAGCGCTTTGATTTATAAAGATGCAACAACTTTAACAAATTATTTTAACTACTTAATACAAAAGGAATTTTTCCCAGAGTTACAGGATTTGAACGAACGTGGCGAAATAAATTTAGAATTTGACAAGTTCGAATTCGAAAACTACTTAGCTATTGGTGGTGGTGGTCCAGCTGCAGCAGGTGCATTGGCTATATCTGCTCTCGATAATGATATTGAACCAGAATTGAACCGCGAAGATCTCATTGATCAAGCAGATTATGATTTCAATCATTTTGAAGGTTTAGGCAATGGTTACAATCGTTCTCTTTTAACGGAAGATTATTTACTGAACCCAAAAAATTTCAAGAAGTTAATAACCAAACCGGAGACGATGCCATCGGAAGTCAAAAATGAAAGATCAATGACATCTGATATTGAGAAGACAAACTCCTTAGAGAGCGAACATTTAAAAATCCCCAAATACAATATTATAAAGTCCATGCATAAAGAAATGCAGTCGCTCTCAGAGCAACACACTATGGAGTATAAGCCCTATAAATTAATACAACAAATTTATATTTTTTCTTCCAAAAATTTGTATTCGCAGGCAACAAAGCCTTTGCCAGGTTCAAGACCATCATGCAATCAAAACTGGGTAGAGTATATTTTTAATGGTAGTGAATTGAGTCAAAACGAAAATGCTTTTTCCTTCATGTTACAGCCTATGCAAACGTTTTTAACTTTACAGTCTCATCTGAACTCATCGTTAAAGGATACAGGAACTTTATTAACAATTAATAAAGAGCCTGTGAAGTCTAGGACTTCAAATGCAAACAATAACCTCTCACAACCTCAGCAGCAAGAAAATGATGTTGTTGTTAACGATGCAAAGCATGATATAGAGAATTTGGCAAACGGCAGCAGCAGTAATAACGATGTTGTTGGCAACGATAATGATAAACGTAATAATATAACAGAAATCTTTGATATTCGCTTATCAGAAGGTTTGAATCATTTGGTGTTTAGGTGTGAGGACAAAACATCGAATGAAACGGAATTCATGAATTTTTGGATAAATGTCTTACCATGATCTTTATCCCAACTTCATAGTCTTCCTACCATATGCATGTATCTACATACCCAACCTATATACACTTTGTAATTTTATCCGTCCTTTTTCTCTACATAGATCAAAAACTATTAATATTATACATGACAAAAAAGTTGTGCTCTGTAAAGGGGAAGTATTTGAAACAAGTAGATTATGTAGAGAAGAACTTACATAAACATGGCCTAACAGAGCTGTTGATTGAAAAGAATATAGTCGTTATTTTTTTATATTACTCTATTTTTTTTTTGGCATTATAATTTGGATTTTGCTTGTGATAGTTTTATGGCAGCATTATCCAATACAATGACATTCCTGGTCATATCAATTGTCTGGAAAATGACAACTGTGCCTTGTTTCCAAGCTTTAACCTTTAGCGTATCACCTGGGAAAACAACATTGGTAAATCTCACTTTCAACTCTTCATATGGACCATAATGTTCAAACAATGCTTTCGCACTAACACCTAATGTACAAAGGCCATGCAGAATTGGTGCAGGAAATTTTACTGCCTTGGCTAGAGTAGGATCGATATGTAAAGGATTAAAATCGCCAGATAACCTGTACAATGCGGCTTGATCTTTATCTGTAGAAATTTCCACCTCAAAATCCGGTGCCTTTCCATGTGGTGCTTCAAAACGTTGAATAGCAAATTTGGCCCTCTTCCCATCCTTTACTTCCTTTTCTTGAGGAACATGTGCGCCTCTGATAAAGAACGACCCTTCGTTATAAGCTATGAGTTTCTTAGTTTTAACGTCATAAGTTTCGAAGCCACCAACAACTAAAGCTGCCTTACCATTCTTGTCAAGAACTTGTAAAGGTTTAGCAACTGTCTTTAGTGTTCCATTACTTGGCCATCTCGGGGTACAGAGCTTAAAGTATTGTTCCCCGTGCAATAACATTGCATAATTGAATTTATCAACCAACTTATCCATAGCTAGCGTTGCAGTAGCTTGCATAAATGGAATGACGGCGAATGTGGGCAAAACTTGGAAGTTCGGATCATTTTCGTAAGTGTACTTAAGCTCCCTGCTTGTGCATCCAAGTCCTAGATTGTACAAGATACAATCCTTGGTAGTGTACTTGAACAATCCATCATCCGACTCCTTTGAAGAGTGCGCTTTTTGTACAGCCTGTAAGGTTGCCATAGAAGACTCCTCTGTAGAGCTCGGATTGATAGTATTGCCACTGAAATCAGTTATATGGTTCCAATTTTCCTTAATTTCTTCCGGTTCAATAGTATCTTTAATAGAAACATAACCAGAGCTTCTTTGCCATCTGGTTTGTCCACACCAACCACCACCAACTTCGAATAATTGGCCAATAACCTTCCTGCTGGAATTTCTTTGTAATTCTTCAGATGCCAACAAAACAACAAGTGGGGAAACTTGGGATGCATCAAAGTGATTTGATAATTCTTTATCCGAAAATATAGTTTTGGTCATAGCGGTTTCGGCGTGAGGAGCGATAACGTTAACAATAATTCCTCTCTTGGCACCTTCCAGCGCAATAGTTTTACTGAAACCTAAAATTGCGGCTTTTGCAGCAGCATAATTGGCTTGTCCAAAATTACCATAAATTCCCGAGGTAGAAGTAGTGTTAATGATAAATCCTGATTTTTGTTTGGTAAATATTGGCCATACTGCCTTTGACAATGCAAATGTAGAGAAAAGATGGACTTTTAAGACGGCAAACCATTCTTCATCCTTCATTTTCAAAAATGACCTGTCACGCAAAATACCAGCGTTGTTAACCAAAATGTCCACCTTCTGAAATTTACTTATTGCAGTTTGAATAATAAGTGGCGCTTCGGAGACTACATCATGGGAATCTGGAATGGCTGTACCTTCACCATACAGTCTATTTATTTCTTCAACAACTGAAAACGGATCCTTGATGTCATTTACAACCACATTTGCGCCGTACCGTGCGAACCAAATTGCGTGAGACCTCCCAAGACCACCTCCTGCACCTGTTATTACTACGACTTTGTTGCGAAGCGAATTGATTTTCACTGAGCCTTGATCATTTGGAGGTAATTTCTTAGCCTTGGTGATTAAATCATTATAATCTGAGAGTTGATATGGATGCTGAGTTTTGTTAAACGGCTTGTCCTTATAATCAGTAATTTCCTTCCATTTATTTAAAATTGCTTCAGGCGTATATGTCTTGGGATCTGGATTAAAAATTTGCCCGGAGGACCTTTCCCACCTGAGCTGTCCAAAGAATCCAGCAGCGAGCTCAAAAATGGAGTTTGACACTTTCGTGCTTTCATGCGTTAAATAGAGCACTAAGGGGACAATTTTTTCCGGTCCTAATTGCTTTAAAATATGTGGTGGTAACACGTTTTCTGTCATACGTGATCTAGCCAATGGCGCAATTGAATTAACATTAATGTTGTATTTAGCGCCCTCTTTCGCTAGGGTTTCCGCCAAACCGACTAAGCCCATTTTAGCTGCTGAATAATTAGCTTGACCAAAATTTCCAAATAGGCCGGCTGGAGAGGCAGTGTTAATAATTCTGCCAAATTTCTGAGAGCGCATATGAGGCCAAGCAGCGCGTGATAGCTTGTAGCCACCAGTCAAATGAACATCCACCACGGAGGCAAACTCACGCTCTGTCATCTTTGCAAATGAGATATCTCTTAATATCCCAGCGTTGTTAATTAGCACATCGACCCTCCCGAATTCTTTTATCGCAGTTTCAATTATTTTCTCTCCGTTTTCATTGACAGAATCATAATTTGCTACAGCAACCCCCCCGGCTTTTTTAATTTCGTCCACCACCAAGTCTGCAGCTTTGGAGTTATGCCCTGAGCCGCCCATAGTGCCACCTAGATCGTTGACGACCACTTTTGCACCTCTGCTTGCGTAAGCCAGTGCATAAACTTTGCCTAAGCCTCCTCCAGCGCCCGTAATTACAACAACTCTATCTTTAAACGATAACTTTTCAGACATGTCTTGTTTAAATTAGAAACTAAATCGAATATTTGTTGGCTTTTACTTATTAAACTAACTAACGAGCCCTTCTACCCTTTGAAATTGAGAGTAAAGCAGGCTAGAAACTACTTCTTATATAACATGTTCACTTCAACTTCCTTGTTTTTTTACCCCATCCTCCTTTGCTTTCTTGCTGGTGTTGATCCCCGTTGGAGTAAAAAATGACAAATAACCGCCGAGGGTTCTAGTAAGGATACGGCGTTAACTAATATCCCCGTCGATCACTTTCGGAGTTAACGTTGGCCCTTCCGGAACCAAACAAGAAAGGACTCAATGAAAAGTTACAGCAAGACTTGAGGTGATTGAAAGACTAAAATGCTCTTTTTGTCTATGAAAAATAATGACTGTAACGGAAACGGATAATCGGAGGGAAAATTGACCTTATGTAGCAAATCAACGAAGTTTATACACATAGGCATAGACAAAACAATAAAAATAGAGAAAGCGGATTAGTATAAAAATATGAAGAAACTATTATTTTTCTAAAAAGCCTTGGGTGAACTCAGGTTGCGGAATAATTCTTGTTCCTCTATTACTATGTACTCAATTTTTTATTCACTAACTACCCAACATAATGGATTGATAAATTCATTTGTGTTATTGGAAAAATAATATCCCATACAGCGGTTTGGAAGATGGCGCAAATTCAGATACCGGTTGCTTAAACTGTCATCAGTATTGTGAAAACTGTAATGCGAGGATCAAAAATCTAATAAGAAGCAAGTGTAGCATCAAATATTATGTAAAATTGCCCTTTCCCTTTTTTGAATAGCAAAATCTGTGAGAGGAGCTTCTTTTTACACTATATAAGAGAGGTATTAAAAACACGTACCGATTGGTCACATTGAGATTTAGGTGAAGATTGAGATAATTGTTGGGATTCCATTCTTGTTAAAGACTATAATATTAGGTATACAGAATATACTAGAAGTTCTCCTCTAGGATCTTGGAATCCACAAAAAGAAATCGATAATTCCACATAATATTCTTATTTCTTCTTTCGTTTTATATGTTTTAGTTCACTATCCTATTACATTAGCAATCCTTGTGTCTCAGCTTCCATTAAATTTGATGACTGTTTCTCAATCTTTATGTCATCTTCTTACACCGCATATGATAATATACCAGTAATATTAATTCTAGTCAATAGATGATAGTTGATTCTTATTCCAACGAATAAAATTCACCGTAACTAAAATTGGAACCCTAGGTGTTTCATATCAGCTAGGGCTTCCAATCACTCAACATATCGGAACTGGAAAAAACTTTGTTGTATTACGTGCCCGAGTAATACCAAGATGTCTAGACAATCCTAATACACGGTAAGAAAGTAACTTGTTTTCAAGATTTATTATCAACTGGATTCACAAAATGTTACTTCTTTATATAATCTATATAAGATCTGAATCTAACTGAAGGGTGGAAGCGCAGAATCTCGGATCTAAACTAATTTTTCATGTATTTATACATTTCGGGTGCTCCATTTAAGCATGGCCCACGTTCTGGGATGGAGTTGCTAATGTGATGCTAGTCTCTTTATTACTCATTGATTTATTACAAATACGTTTTAATTACGTGTAGTTATATGTGTAACTTGGCTACGAATGAGATATCAAATGTTGAGATGCAAAGAAATCTCAATAAATAAGTGGTTGTTTGGCCGAGCGGTCTAAGGCGCCTGATTCAAGAAAACATCTTGACCGCAGTTGACTGTGGGAATACTCAGGTATCGTAAGATGCAAGAGTTCGAATCTCTTAGCAACCATTTTTTTTGTCTTTTTATATATTGTGAGTAACAACTGAATAACGGTGACGAATAGACCAGACCGATTAAAAGGTTCATGAATCAAAGTCCGTTATAATCATATGTAAATTGATGTATATCGTACACTATTAGCTTTTTTTTTGGCAACATTTGAAAATTCAGATTATGATTCCATGATCCGGTCTTAAAAAAAAATTACTACAATTCGTCAAGAATATTTAAGGTAAGTATGAAAGAACCCAACATGATAACTGACTTACTCGTCATCTTCATCACTCTCAACATATTTAGGCGTTTGGTATTTCTTTGCGTTCACTTCATTCCCATCTACATCTAGCATTAGTTGTTCACTGGAATCTCGGGCCGGTCCATTCCTTGTACTAAAGTTAATTTTTTTAATTTGCACATTCCTCGAACCTGAATCATCATCCGAATCATCTGAGGAAGAGCTCTCCAATAAAGATTCAAGTGAAACGGAGGAAGATGAAGAAAACGAAGAATGCGACCTTGTAACCTTAACCTTCTTGAATTGTGGCGTTCTTTCGAAGCTGGATGGTATTGCTTGGCCACTTTTTTTTTCTTCAGGAGTTGATTCCTTAACTGGCACCTTAGGTGAGATTTGTGTCTGTGCCATTCTATTAAAAATTTTCTCCGCGTTGTCTTTAGAATCATCAACAAGATCTCTCGTTAGTTTGACTACTTTTATGCTCGAAGCTGCGTTTGATGTTTTCCCAGCGTTGGCAAAAATATCCTTCAAGGATTTATTCCCCATGTTTCTTTTCCTTTTAAACTCTATTACTTTCGATTCGGCGTCATCAGTCTTTCGTTTTACTTTAATTTTACCAAATTTTGCAGATTTCGTACCGGAAACAATACCATTGGGATCATTAGAATGCTTAGTGTCCAGACCTACGCCTTCTGAATTTATGGGTTTGGGTTTATCTTTCTTCATTGTTTCAAATTTTCCATAACCTGGTTCCGCAACATTGCTACTTCTTTGGGTCTTAGATTCTTCAATTGGTTTAAACCTATTTAGTTTTCGTATAGTTTCTTGTATTTTTACGTCTTTCGCATGCGAAATAGAAGAGGCATCACTCAATGATTTATCAGGAAATTCGTTCTCAACAAGTCGAAATAGGGCCTCCTTACCTTGACCTTGATGTAAACGATTATTCAATTTTTTCTCAGAAAAAAAGGAAGGAGAAATAGGATTTTTAGTACTCTGAGTACTCTGTACTGCGTCTTCAATATCACTGTTGAACGAAACGCTATCTAAGTCGGAATTGATATCCCGGAAACCTGCGGAAGCCCTCTTGGATTTATTGACAAACGAATCCGCATGATCATTATCGGTGTCGTTGAAATCCTCTTCGTCTGAAAATGTTTCTATCCTTCTATAATTTTCACCTATATCTTTGTCGTTCAGCGGCAGATCGTCTCTTTTTTTATTTTGAACTTTAATCTCTAAAGAACTCTTCCTGGGGCTATGAGCTGCGCTAGAGGTCTTTAAATCTTGTATATGCATATCAGAATTTGTAGAAGAAGTAGTGCTTAATTGAAAATCGGTATCAATCGAATCATACGAAATTTGCGGAGAATTTTCATCTGCAGGTTCATAATTAGGGTCTTCTGATGTATTGTGTAGGTCATTTGGGCCATTTGATTCGTGCATCTTAACGCCATCATTTTTCTGTTGCTCAATGGATGAAGGTATATTTTCTTTATTGTTGTCACTCTCATGTACTGCAGCTCCTTTGTTAGCATGGCAGTGATCTTGTAAATGCTTATGTACATTCGATACAATTACTGTCGGAAGTAGTGGCACAGAACCCTTTTCTTTATTCAGTGCCTCATACTTGTTTGCAAGCGGTAGAATTTCATTCATTAGCGGCGTTGACACTCTCGACTTATTAACAAAGTTCTTTTTGAGCGAGCTTTTAGCTATCAGATGTAGCGTATCTTTATTTTGTGTAGACGATAAGCCTTCCCTAGAGACTTTTTTCTTTTTTTCAGAAATCATGGATTTTGTGGACGACTTGTTCTGCCGTTTTCGCTGTTTTGCCAATTGTAAAAGCGAAATATGTTGATATCTACTCCAGTCTAATTCATCTTTTAAAATTACCAAAACAACACCATCACTTTCAAATACATCTTTTATTGAAAATTCAGAATCCAAATCACAACCGTGTCTATCTCGTAGAGATACGATTTCAATTGGTTCGTTGAAGTTTGGATAAAGTCTATCAAATTTAGTTAAAATTTCATTGGAAAGCTGTAGAAGGGTATTGTTACCATTTGTAAAATGTAGAAATTTTTTACAATTCGGGAGGTAATTAATAAAATCACTATCATGATTTGGTTGAATAGATTTGCGCGAAGACAGGCTCGTAGAAGAGGACTTGTTACAGTTATTGTTACTGTTGTTGTGCATAATTGTACCTTCATTACACTGAAGCATAGGAAATGCTAACTGTGAGGTATCGCTTATAGTCAAGCTTGTGTCGAGAAATGTGATGATATCCTGGGCACTTGGCGGCACCAGTACAATTTGCAACCTCCACATTTTTATCATTTATCTATTTGAAGCAAACACCGAAGAGGGCAGAGGAGATTACAGAAATGCGATAAAAAAGCCGGCGTATTTATTAGATACTTGTGAAATTGGGTAGCTAGTCAAATGACTTATTCTTCTCAACCAAACGAAATTAATAAATAAACAAACAAACAAATTAGAACCTTCATGCTTAAGATCTGAAGAATATGAAAAAATTATATAATCATATCGTATAATGCGACTTTTTTTTCGAGATGCCGATGTTAACAATAAATACAAAAACGGCAGGAAACACTTTTATAATAATTAAAAATTGATTCTATATACGTACTTACTTTTTGGCTTTTACTTTTATTCTCTTTGTTTAATGGATATGTAGATGCTGTGAAAAAGACGTGTTTCTCCGGAATAGTTAAAAAGATATTTTGCCATTTTTATGCGGATGATGGTTATTGGGAGAGTTTTTAGTGATTTTTTTTTTTTCCACTAGCTGGAACTTTCGAGGTCTTTGTCTCGACCAAGCCTTCAAGTCAAAAGTTTCATAATCCTCGGCCATCAATTTGAAATAGCTTTCAAAATTCGACTTAATCAGATCGTTTGTGGCACTTGAGTGCATGAAATCCACATTCGGTTTAGACTCAGGGCCTCTGTAGATGTAGTCCGTCGAAGTTGCCTCTTCATCAGTACTTAAAGATGAAGGAGACAGTGAGTTTACTGGAGAGAAATGTCTTGATTCGCTCTCCAGAGATGTGGAAGGATCATTGTTTGAACATGATGCCAAACTGTTTTCCTTAAGATTTTGTTCCTGAACGTTATACTTTTTTTTCATCGAGTTATGGTAATTTCTTAAAATCGTTGTCAAAATTCGCTTGTTCGATAAAACTTTGGTCTTTATGACAGCAATAGAAACAACATTTTTGAAGTTATTGAAAACCTCCATATTGAACTGATCGTTTTTTTTCTTTTGCCTAGAAATGTTTTGACATATTTTATCATATTGAGACCAGAATTGTTCAACGTTTAATTTTGAAAGATCTTCGTTCATTTTTTCTAGACAATGCTGTAACCAAGCCCGTTTATCATAATTTCTGAACCGTCTATCATTCTGGAAAACGTCCTTCCAGGAAGTGTTCTTAACAACATTGGCATCGTTATCCACGTACAACAGGACAGACAGCTTGTTCAATTGCCAGCGACCATCAGATTTCCAAATGAAAAAAGTGTCATTTATTTCTTCATATTCAAGAATGTAGAAATGGGGAATACAATTCGGCTTCAAATATGCAGGTGCACAATCTATCTTCAAATTCTCTGTTATGGTCTCCGAAGTTTGTAATTCGATCCCGTACAGTTCTTGAATAGAATGCACAAACTTGATAACTTGAGGTAAAGTGAGACCTTCCTTAATACAAGTCAATTTAACACGTGGTTGTTCTTCACCAGCATATAAGTAAACGGTTTCTAACTTGGGCATGGCTCCCTTCCTTAAACACTTCGTATTTTTTTCTTCCTTTTCTGGCTGTCTATATTAGTGATTAACTACAACAGAATAGTAACGAGTTCAGGCCAAATTCTCTTTAATTATAGTGCTTCTCTCCTAATATAAATCACTATACATTTCTTAGGGGTGTGTTTTGGTTTTTTGGTCTTATATTTTTGGCAACACGTTGAAACGCCACTCATGTGTAAACTATTCCGGGTAACATTTCATTATCCAATCATATCATGACGGCAAGAAGATCAGTGAGTACAACCTAAACATTAAAAAATGTTTGAGCTATATATCATTATGTAAACCGAGGACGTCATGAAGTAAGGTTAGAAGCGTTCTTGCAAAATAGTGCACTGACTAGCCACTTACTAGAAGGAAAACAAAAAGTAACTGGAAAAGGTACTTTCATGTTGTTAGTGACTACTTGATGCTAAGCGAGGCTACTCGAGAGCGAGCTTTAATTCTTGATCGACCGGCTCGACCTTCTTCGTCATATTGCTGATCAAAATTCTACTACCATTACGGGATGCTTTTTCTTGGCTCGCTATGGACGTTTCCTAATCGTGCTTACGCATTCTAGTTCTGTATTGGGTAAAAGAACGTATATCATTAAACAGTAGTTTCGGATCGTTTTAGCCTTGAGCAAAATAAAACTCAGCTCGCCCCATTCACCATCATCCTGTAATGACGCCCACAGGCATTCTTGGTAATCCTGCAGAGATCTCACATCTGGGTCTTAACGGCTCTCAGCACTCTGGCGATGTGCTTCGAGAACGTCTTTCTTAACCGCAAAGACTGCACTGCGCCATCATTTAGATCGGTCGCGAGACTTTCGCGACATTCGCGAAATGCCAAAAGAAAATCGAGCTGGCCTCGCGAAAAAGTGAAAAAAAGAAATACGGATCGTTGAAATGGACCCCGTCATGAAACGAATGAGAGATCTGCCCACAGATCATCTTTCCTATAGCGGGAATAAACATGTGGGCTATTCACAGTACATTTCGTGTATCTCACGCACTTCTCTATGTATGATATGTTTGAAACATAGACGTCGTTCAAAGGCAATCATCTTGATCTTTGTATATATAAGCTTGTTGCAGAGTGTCACATATTGGTGTGATGCTTTTGTTGGCTCTTGGTATCATCGTTCCTCGAAACACCCCAACATAAAACAATACCACTCCTTTAATACCAAAACTTACACAGATGAAATTTTCTAAGGTCTCACTACTGGTCGCATCTGCATCTGTCGCTTTATCTGCTCCAGTTGCTGTAACTGTCACACAACATGTCCATCAAGCTGCTACTGTAGTGGTACAAGGTATAGTTCGTGTGGAAAACGGTCAAACTCTAACAACATTCATTACCAAGGGCACTCAAACCGCTTCAGCCGCTAGTGCCACTGCTACCTTATCAGCTCCTATTGTGGTCGCTAATGCTGAAGTGGACAGCATAGCTACTTCCGTTATCCAAGAAAGCGCTGTGGTGGCACAATCTGCAACATCTGAAGCTTTCTCTACCGCAACTACAATCACACAAGCGGTAGAAACTTCTGAAAGTACCACACAGGAATCCAGCGAGAATGATGTAACCACATCTTTAACATCTTCAGTACAACCTACCAGCACAGCCACTCCAACAACTACTACTGCCAGCCCAACCACAGCTAGCCCAACCACTGCCAGCCCAACCACAGCTAGCCCAACCACAGCTAGCCCAACCACTGCCAGCCCAACCACAGCTAGCCCAACCACAGCTAGCCCAACCACAGCTACCACTACTCAATCCACCGCCTCAACTACCCAATCCTCGAGCTCTGATTTCTCAACGTCGATGGTTAACGAACACAACACCAAAAGGGCATTGCACAAGGATACCGGTTCTTTGACATGGTCCGACACACTAGCCACATATGCACAAAACTATGCTGACTCCTACGATTGTTCAGGGAACTTAGTACATTCCGGTGGTCCATACGGTGAAAACTTGGCGCTGGGTTATGGTACAACCGGCTCTGTTGATGCCTGGTATAACGAAATTACCAGCTACGACTATTCCAACCCTGGTTTTAGTGAAAGCGCAGGTCACTTCACCCAAGTCGTATGGAAGGGAACTTCTGAAGTCGGTTGCGGTTTGAAATCTTGCGGTGGCGAATGGGGTGATTACATCATTTGTTCCTACAAAGCCGCTGGTAATGTCATTGGTGACTTTGCCGATAACGTTATGCCATTAGCTTAATCACTGAATCTAGCGACTACATGGCTATGGGCATTAACAGCGAAAATGAAAACATTTTCTTCTCTTTCGTTTCTCTTTTATAGTTTCAATTTTTATAACACACATCAAGGGTTCTTCTTTTTTAGGTTACGTAAATTAGATGCAAACAAAATCATATAACATCAAATTTTCATATATGCGTGCGTGGTAAATAAAATGAGCTAAAAAATTAGGGGTCTTGCCGACGGCTATATATATATATATATATATATATATATATATTCATATATTGTTCATCTACAACCATATATACGTGTACTCCTCCCTTTTCCCTTCTTTACTTTATTATGAATGTACTGCTTTATTACGAAGTGGCAGTTTAATTAAAGCAACTTCTGTTGTTTTACTCTAAAACGCAAATTATGACATATCAACTGCAACAAGATGTTGGATCATTTGTGGATGGCCTTTGCAAGTGAATATCTACTTGTCCGTTATTGCCTCCGCCGATCTGCCTATTTTGCTTAGATAGAATTTCGTCCTTCTTTAAATCGTATAATTTCTCACCAATATCCTGGAAAATCTCCTTAACCCCTTCGCCCGTTTTAGCACTCACTTCTCGGAACAGTAACCCTTGTTCTTGTGCGTACTGTTTCGCGTCTTCAGTGCTGATTGCCCTTACCTTCTGTTCTTCATCCCCGCCTTCGTTTGATTCTGGGCTTGTCTCAGTGCTAGGTGATTCTTGACATAAATCCACTTTGTTCCCTAGTAAGTAAATAACCAAGTCGTCATCGCCTACCTTGTTTTTCAACTCATCAACCCAGTTCCTTGCCTTTTGTAGTGAATCTTCCTGGGTGATGTCATAAACTACCAATGCTGCATTAGCATTTCTATAATACATTGGTGCCAAGGACTTGTATCTTTCTTGACCAGCAGTATCCCAAATTTCAAATTTTATAACGACATCCTTTGTTTCATTACCATCGTTTGGATGAATAGTAATTGATTGAGATAGAAAAGCAGCACCAATCGTACTCTCACGTAGTTCGTCGAATGTATCCTTAACAAAACGATGAACAATGGAAGATTTACCCACGGATGAGTCACCCAATAGAACTAGTTTAAATTGCAACATTTTAAAAATATATATGTTTACTTCAAATAAGCCAAACCTTCTTCCTGCCCTCGCACTGTAATAATATTTTAAATTTTCTCAAAGCTCAATATCGAAGCTACTTAACAAATGATTAGTGCCGACAGTTGCTGCGCAGACCTATTCTCTTAACTTACGTATACTTCCATTGTAAGTTCATATCGCAGGGGCAGAGGTTTCTAAACCTGAATTGTCCGGCCAGAATAATAGTCACTGTCCACGAAAGTAATAAACCACATGAAAGCTAGCGATAGCCTCTAATTATATACATAGTATAGGGGAAATCGAGTTATTTGACTCCAAATTGTTTTAGTTGGTTATGAACGTAATGCGTCTATTTAATTAAGAGCCCTGTAGCTTTCGAATTTTAATGTTATGGTTTCAGCTACCTTTTCACACATTTTGAACAAAGGAAGCCCAAAATAGTAAACTGTGCTTCACTGCATCCACGAGAGAGCATGTCTTGAGCATACCACCAGTTATCATTCAATGTGAGAAAAATCGTACTTTCTATATTACTTATCACAAAAAAAAAACCAAAACATCTTTAAAAATGTGGTAAGCGAGCGATGTTGTTAATAAAAATACCTTATTCTTCAAATAGAAAGCTGTTAATACCTAGAAACGTTGATTTGTTGTCAAAAATCCTTTATTTTCTCCAGAATAGGCATTACACTGTAATACCAGTAAGGAGATATAAAGTTTCATTTTTAAATATACATATAACACAAAAGAAAAGGCCTGATTATTGCCAATTTACTGCGATTTTCATCTCCAGTTTCAAACTACAGAACAGTAGAATATGATACATCCTATCCTATTTTTGAATGCATTGTGTTGTGCTTACATTTTGGTAATACTTTTCGAACTCAATAAAACCTTTTTTTGGCAAATCAAGCGTTTATTTTAAGTTTTCTAAATTTCGCTTTGAGGTCCTTGAATTTCACAGTTACGACATCCTTAAAGTGAATATCTGTTAAAGTGGTTGGCCCATATACTTGGAATTCCCCAGATATTTTGTTAATGCTGTTAAAACTGTTCGAATTATATTTCATTATATTTTTATATTTTCTCTTGTCCTTTACCTCCTGATACCTGTCTCTGTGAGGTGATAAATTGAGTTTGTTCTTAAAATATTCTCTCACTAGGCCGTGAGCTTCTTCTTTATGACAATTTTTGCTCGATTTACTATCGTTATTATTTTCACTGGCGGAAGATGCTATTTTAGTTCTAGCTCTGGCGTTTCGGATTTTTATGCGTCTCCCCGAATACTTACCTGGTTCTTCGAACTGATTTTCGTTCATTACCATAAAATCTTTATGGTATTTTTTCTCAAATGTTCGAGCCTTCTCCAATCCTAGCATTTGCTGCTCCTTTCTCCAAACCCTAACACATCGTTCACTCATGTAAATTGGATCAATATCTCGCATAGTTGTATTCCAGGATATATTGTTTTCATCATTATCTTGAAGTTCAAGTTGGATGCATGCACTGTCCATTTGTGTTTCTGAATCATCTCGACTTTCACTTCCAAGTTTTTGAGCTATCTCGTCGTTTCCAATTTCAAGTCTATTGCCATCTCTCCGTTCATCGTCCTCATTTTTATCCACTTCTGTCACATAGCCTGTTACAACAGCAGCGTAGTTATTAAAAATATTAACAACCTTATTAGCAAGAGGTGTTTTCATGATATTTTTCAATCCTGGCGATGCTCTAACCTCGTTAATATCCCTTTTGTTGTTTTCCGTAATACTGTTCTCCTGTTTCTCACCTTGTGTCCTAAGTGTGGATTCTTTTCTCCGTTTTTTCCTTTCCTGGTGTTCTTTGTAAGGTCTCATGTCAACATAGAATTTTTCAGGTTCTAGAGTCCAGATAAGATTAGGGAGATCTTTATCTTTAAGCTCCTTGACGCTCAGGTTTTTTTTGTTCAAATTCTCTGGGTCACACACTGCTGTAGCGTTGAATCTGTAAACCCTGACCTTGGAGATTTTAGTAAGTTGAGAAAAATTAGAAATAGTAGTGATTTTATTGCTTTTCAATAATGGTTGTGGAATGTAGATATCACCCAGGTATTTCTTATTTTTCCATCGCCTTTCGGCGAAGCCTTCAGAATAAACAACCTTGTGAAGGATACTCCAATCATCTTCTCTTACCGGAGCCATATTAAGAATAACTTTCTTTACTTTTTCAACTATATAATATTGATGGTAATAGATCCATTGTTTATGAATGAATATGTAGGTCCTATTCAGTGGATGCAACGGATCCAATTCATCTAGACAATCCTCCACTGGACAATCAAATTCCACAACTAAAACAGCAGGGCTACGCCTGATTAATGGCCCAATTTCCATAATCTGCCTCAAAGAAATGACCATAGTATAAAATCTGTGAACCATACTTTTAGATTCTCTGAAGTCTTCCATATTCAACTCCTCGAATATCGTAAATTCTTTCCCCAGATCCTTGAGCATTTCAAGCCGACCTTTCAAACCTCGACAATTTTCGAATTGTTGCAATAGAAGGACATATTTTCCAAAAGAAGAGTTGATTTCGGTAAGAGCCTCATATCCAGAATAGTCCAGAAACATAGCTAAGAGAAGCAATAAACTCTTTTGTCCAGGTGTTTGATTATTCAAAATGCTGCCGATTAATAGTTTTAAATGAAAACAGAAGAATTTAAAAACTATTCCCAATAACTAATAAGCCAAATTCCTGTATTTTATGTCGTCAAATTTTCTAACTATTTCTGTGGTGACAATAAAGATATAATTACTGACACAAGATAATAATTCAGCGACGGGTAACAAAAATTGGCTACATTATTGAATTACTTTAAACTTATAGAGGGAACCAACATCATTGATTTCGCATGACAAATTTCTTTATTTTCATTCTGTGTTCCCTCATGACCTCATCAGCTGAGGAAAAGAAAGAGGTGTTATACTTTTCAATCAAGATTGAACCAGCGTCCAAAATAGCTAACAGAATTCTCCTCATCAATTACTTGATACACCCGGTCTATCGTAAGGCCAGAAAAATCAAAGTTACACCACAAGATCATATATCAGCTTCCGGGTAATCTCCTTGTACCTTCCCATGTGCATACGATTTCATCTTTGGGCATAATACAATATATACATTAAGATACGAAAGATAGAACATGCTCCAGCAAAAAAAGGGCCAGTTTATTTTCGTGCCCTTCGTAACTAATTTTATGACTAGAGCATAGAACTAAGTTTCCATTGTGTTTTTTTAAGATTCATTTACTACTTATAAAGAAAAGAAGAGCGTACATCGAAAGAAAATTAACAACAGATGAAACTTCCTGCAAAATAATGATGCATCGAATGACTTATTAGATCATATATTTGACAGAGAGTTAATGCACTATAGCAGTAGACACGGAACGTTCGATCACTTTCGACGTGCCGTTGGCTCATTGAACCAATAAAATCCTAAAACAAAATTCTGTGCGGAATCGGAATTAAGGGTTGTCAAAAAACTGAAAAATAAACTCTTGAATTAAAATTGTTCTTGTTCTCGAGGAAGCTATACTTTGTGAAGAAAGACAAAGGGCATAAGAACGCACTGGAATCCCTAAAAACTAATATTCGTATCATGCTAAGAACTACTGCCTCACGAAAAATTGTGCTAAGGAGGGGTCTAGCCAGCATAAACACAGGAACTACCGTTGCATCAAACAAAGCTTCACGTAAATTTCGCAATACCTTTTGGACTATTGCCTTGTCAGCGACAGCATTCTACGCTGGAGGTATCATATATTCGCAGAAAAATGACAAATTTGGAGACTTTTTCTCCAATAACATTCCTTTTGCCGAGGATTTACTAGAAACGTATGAACACTATCACGACAGGCCAACTTTGTTTCTAGAAGATTCCTGGGACAACTTGAAGGCAAAGAGCAGCAACTTAGCATCTGGATTAGCTGGCAGTTCACCAACCCGTAAATCTAATAGGGAAAACATTGAAGTAAAGAAAATCCTATCGTTAGATCCGCTAGATATCGAAACAGAAAATTCTGATCCACAACTAAAAGAAATCATAGGCTCTTTGAACGATCTCATCAACAGTTTAAATGACTCAAACCTCTCCATTCCCGAAACTAAATTCAATTCAATGAAAAAGTCTAGCCAAAATGTGCTTACGAATATATCCCAATTAAATGAAACACTGAAGGAGGCTTTATCCAAATACATGATACAAAGAACATCAGAAGTAATCACAGAATTAAACACGCAATATGAAAACTCAAAAAGGGAGTTTGAAGAAAATCTACAGAAAAACCTATTACAAGAGGTAGATGAGTTTAAGGAAAACTTGACTAAGCAAAAAGACAAAGAACTAGAAGAAAAACTAAAGGCTAACGAAGAATTGCTACAAGCCAAACATGCGAATGAAGTGGGCTTGCTATCCATCACTCAAGTTAAAGAATTTAATAAAATTATCAAAGACAAAATTGAGAAGGAAAGAAATGGCAGATTAGCTCATTTAGAGGAAATAAACTCTGAAGTTAACGACCTCAGTAAATCCATCGATAGATCAAGCAAAATTTTGAGTAAAAACGAAGCTCTAGTACAACTAACTTTCCAAGTAGATGAGATCAAATCTAGGATTAACAACAATATCTTGCCCGATGTGAATATCGATAAGGAACTCTCCAGGTTGAAACTTCTTTCCGGCCTTCTCTCCACTTTCAACAAGAAATCTTGTTGCGGTGACGGCAAAAGCTGTTCCTGCAAAAAAGGCAATAAAAGTGAAAGCAAAGATGGGAAAGTATCATGCAAATGCGAGCCAAAGAAAAACACTCCATCGCTACTAAGCGTAGCTTTAAATGAATTAGAATTCACTTGTAGCGGCAAAAAGATCTTATCGAATGAGCAGATCTATAA
The DNA here is from genome assembly GCF_002079055.1 of Saccharomyces paradoxus. Classification (NCBI taxonomy): domain Eukaryota; kingdom Fungi; phylum Ascomycota; class Saccharomycetes; order Saccharomycetales; family Saccharomycetaceae; genus Saccharomyces; species Saccharomyces paradoxus. The sequence goes on from NC_047497.1 coordinate 492,836, forward strand.
CAGATGGAACTTGCTGGCAGACGACTTCAAGACAGCTTCTTTATTGCCACCAAATTCCGGTATTTTGGGGCAATTAACCGCTAAATTTTTTTCCCTTTTCTTGTTCACGAAGACAGGTAATCCCTCGGATGCCACAGACTTCGATTCTGTTTATGCAAGGGTTGGCGATAACTTAAGAGTATCCAACCTCAACGATGCCGTAGAAGAAGTTGTCTCCCTAAAGGGTTGGCCTCATAAAGTTTGTGAAAGTTGGATCGAAGATGCTAGGAGAAAATTGGAGGTCCAGCGCTTGGTAGAAGTTCTTGACTGTGAAATAAGGACATTATGAGAAAAGTACACAAAAAGAAAAAAGTAGCACTTCATCAAAACCGAATTCTCTAGTTTGTTTATGAAGTTCTAATAAAGAACTAAATATCTAAAAATGTAAGTCAGCTGTTAACCTTTATTTCCAATGCAAAGAGTTTTGAATTCTTTTCAAAAGAATAGTGACTTTGCCGGAATTGAAACAAAAATGTGTATATAAATAGTATTTCAACACCAAATACAGATTCAAATAAATAAAAAAATACAAAAATGCAACAACATTTAAACTCCATAAATAACAGAACATCCCGCAATACAAAAAAATGAATAAATACAACGGAACAATCAAAACAATACTACAACAAACTATTCATTCTACGACTTTGCAAATCCCCTTGCATAGTAGTTCTCTACCACACTCCATTAACGCAGTGGTTCTGTTTTCCACGTATCCGGCCTTATTATAAAACTCCGGCCTTCTTTTCATGATTACTTCCGGGTTTTTTATTTGCAATAGCTCTGATAAAGATTCCACTGCGTTAGCTAAAAGCATTTGATTATCGACGAAAATCTTCGTCAAATTGTGAGATGCATCCGAATAAAATGCCACGGCAAATGACCACTTCAAGACGGTTCGCCCCTCATTTAGCACTTTTAAACTTTCTGACAGAAACTGTCCATCAATCCATGAAATGCCCATTCTTTCTTGTAATGCATGAACTTTTGTACCCACTGTTTGCCCCAGGTTCCAATCCAGTTTGGCTGAAACCTCATGTTCGTTAAATAATCTATAGTAAAATGTATATTTCTTCAAAGTTTTATTAGCGTCTTCAGGGTTCTTACTTTTGCTATCATCACCATTCTTGTACATTGTACATTGAAAAAAGTTTTTACCATGGGGTGCCCAGGGACCCTCACAAATCCAACAGAATTCATATTTACAACTTGAGCAAACCATGTGGTTACAACCACCATTTTTTTCAATATTGACAGAACATTTTGGACATTCCTTAGTATGGGATAAAACCCAATTCAAAATTTCGGATTCTTTTCTGGCCTTCTTAACCCAAGCAGTCGTTATTTTACAATCTGCTGGGGAATGAACTTCGAATCCGCAATTGAAACAGAATCTGTGAAACGAATTGCACTTAACGAAGGGTGAATAATGCAAACGGGTGTACTCTGGCAACGAAGACGTATCTCGTAAGTGCACGATGGATTTACAGTCTGCAAATGGGCACCATTTATAATTGCGATTATGTTTTTGAACAAAACTTTTGATAGAAGAATCCATCAATTTACTACTCGAAGGATGTCCCATCACTTTATCTATATCTTCATTTTTCAATGCTAAGGAACAGTCCATGCATGTAATGATATTCCCCTCATGCAACTTATCCTTGATGTAATGACGGTAGCAATTGATACAATATTCATGGCCGCATTCCAATGCAAATGTTTCCGTATCCTTTTTATCGCAACAAATAATACATGTAAAGTCATTTTTGAACTCAACTTCTCTGAAGTGTGAATTGTACTCATTATCTTTCTTGATATTCGCCGTGGTACTTAAGCCAAGCTCTACAAGCAAGTTGTCCATTTTTTCGGTCCAAACCTCTAATAAACGTTCCTCGTTCCAATCATAATGTTGTAATAATATCAATATATCTGCAGATGGAATTGCAAAAATGGGTTGTAAATGGTCAACTCTTTGAAGCATTCTTTCAAATATACCCTTGGTCGTTAAGCACTCATAGTTGAGATTCGGTACGCTTCCTTCACACAATATTCTTTTGTTGCTTTTCGTAAGAGGAGCATCTAGCATCCCCTCGTATATGGTATCGACTCCATCTTCATCTTCATTGATGTCAAATTCTGACTCTTGGCTTGTTACACTCATTAACTTCGGGAAAACTAGTCCATGTATGGTAAACTCAGATGTATTGTGGGATTCATAAAGTTCAATAGAACTGGAATCACTTTCATCAAAACTATAAAAGTGATCATTTTCGCCACCGCTACTCATTGTTAAAAGGCTTTAGCAGGAATATCCCAATTAGCCAAAAGCAAATCAAAGCCACTTAAAGGATAACTATAATTCCTTATTATATAGTGTAGCTAAGATGGTTACAATCCGATACAAACGCAACTTTATTAGAATGTCCGTCATCTTCCTTTCCTCTTTTCCAAAGCGGGTTCCTATTTTTTGCGCAAGGGAGAAGGATAACAATGCTACTGAGAGAAAGCATTAAACCGTATACAATTAAACTACGCAAGATATGTACAGTCAAAAAGTATAATTTAGTGTTTCAAAATTAAAGAGGATATCAGTAGAACTAATAGAGTAAAAAAATATTGGGAAAAAAAAAAGAAATGAGGGATGATCAACACCTCATTATAATGAATGGTCAACCCGGTCAATGGCTGCTTTAATTTTCATACCCACTCGAGTACTCAATTCATAATCATCTGCATAGCCCTGAGCCCTCACTAGCCATTCTTTACTTTCTGGGAGACCATCCATACCCTTTAATTTCCACGTAAATAGGGCACGTTCATAAAGCGCGGTTGGATAAGCCCATGGATCTTCATTCTTCTTTGTATATTTGACCTTGCCGTTTTGAATGGAAAAAAATTTAGGTAAAACCTTTTCGTCTAGTATATCACATCCTTCTTGGATATGGCCTAGCCTTCTAAATGTCAAAGAAACCAAGAGATCCTTGATTAACTCTTGGTCTGGGTCTAGAGCTTCAATGGCAGGGTTTCTATACTCGGTTAGCATTTTCTTCGTCAGCTCTAAATGCTCTTCAGACATTCTATTGTAACCATTGTAGAAGTAGGCGATTTCGTGCACCGGCGAAGTAGCGATAGCATCCAATGGATTTTCTACCCCAAGTTCCTCCTTTTTCGCCTTAAATTGCTCAACTTTTCTCAGTATAAACCTATCTAGTGGCAGGTTTTTTGATTTAAAGGTTTTCTTACCTAGCAAATTCACCGACGTGAAGATAAATTCTTCGGCCTTCTTTTGGTATTCATCCTTTTTGTCAGACTTCATTATTCCCATTTCGCACAGTCTCCAATTTTCTAGATAGCAACAGCCAGCAAAATATGTGTAAAAGGCATGTGACCAATCACTGATGTCTAATAGAGATAAAATATCTTCTGCGGCTCTATCGTATTGATGCAAATGGATCAATGTGATAGCACGATCGAAAATCATCAAGGACTTGACCTGTCTCATCCGTATCTTGCTAACGTCAATCGAATCCATCAACGCGACCGCTTCCTCTAAACGTCCCTTACCAGATAGCATCCTTGCCTCATTCAACAACCATAGTGCACTATTGGGAAATAGTGCCCTCGATTGCAACAACGCATCTTCCAGTATTTTCCCAGGATGCAACAGCGTAGGGCCATCCATGTCCTCATCGTCTGAATCTTCACTGTGACTGGAATCCTTAACTGCTGCAGGAATATCAAAATCATCATCAGTGAATTGGAAAGGCCCATCATAATAGAACATTAGAGCTAACAAACCTATACAGCCATGTACGTTTCTTTGCTTTGTGGCTTTCCAAACAAGTCTGAGACCTTCTTCTCTGGAACCCCTGAATCCAACCACAGACAGGACTGCACCAATAGCAGGTGGCAACAGTGATATCACAACTTGTAAAATACCAAAACATAAATTGACACCAGAATGAACAAACTCGTCAATTGTGGCTTGACTTAAATCTATGTCATCCGAGAGAACTTGATGATCCGTTATTTCCTTCTTTGGCAAGTCTTCCATTGCTTGTAGTCCTAGTTCACCTCTCAACCTATTAATTGCAGGAGAGTTACCGATATGGGCGCCGGATAATCTTTCAGTCCTCATGCTATGTATCTGTTCAGCAAACAGTAAAAGATCTTTATCCTTTTGTTCTTCAGGTGTCAGTTCATAAGGTATATCAACGGAATTGAACGCATCACCACCAGTTATGAAAGTTGCTGGCGTAGATTCTTTATATTCACTGCCCGACGAGAGTTTCAATTTCTTGGCTTTATTAGCAGCTTTAATAGTTTCCAAGATTTCTTGTAACATGTAGTACGACTTTCTGAGCTTTAAAATCGCCTTGGCCGCCTCCATCATACTTTCACTGAAGATCATTAACAGGGCATGTAAAAGGCATGACTCGGTATAAGTCACAGCATAAACTGTCCCAGGAGGGTACAGGGAACTGCTCTTCAATCCAACCTTTTGGGCCTTTTCTCTACTTTTCAAAGATAAAGTTTCTGCCTTAGCCAAAGTGGCAGAAGCCTTTTTCATCTCCTCAGCTTCAAAGCCTAGGGTGGCCTCCAAAAATTCAATGACACCACGAGCTAACGCATTGATAGTTTGATCGGATGCTTCTTTAGCATCACTCTCATCCAGCAAAGCTAAACCTTCATCAGCGTTATCGTCCAGGACATAATCCATTGCACGCAATGCCTGTTCGAAATCATGAGCCTGTTTTAGAATGGCTTTAGTTTTTTCTTCCTGTGAAAGCTCAGGAATCTCTTCCTTTGCACCAAAACCAAACACTTTAAACATTTCCGATATTCTGTGATCTACTCGCCACGACTAGCCTGCCAATCGCCTTAATGGTGGCATTCGAATAGACGATGCCTCTTTTTCAGTTGATCGGATTTGCCCCTTCCTTGGAAAAAGGAAGGAAAGCAAAAAACCCGGGAATAACAATAATAGAGTAGACTAACACACCTTTTTTAGTAGGATTAACTATATCACAAACGAAATTTCTGCGATGATGGTACAATTAGCTTATCGGTAGCAAGTAGGAGAATTACGCAATATATAGATATATATATTTAGTGTGTATCTACTTGTGAAATGGTACGAATCACACTTGTCACGACGAGCTATTGTGGTCTATAAGAACTACGCGGTTTTCCTTCTTGATATTCTTGATCTCTTCCTTCATTTGCTTTCTCTTTTGCTTGGCCATCGCTTTGAGCGTACTCACTGGCACAACCGAGGTCGAAGCATATCTATCTACGCTATCCCAAACGCATTGCTCGACAACATTGGGAAGCTTTCTGCCATACAGGCACTGATCGACGAGCCACATACCCACAATGAAGGAGTTCCTGTCTAATGTACCATCTTTTCTTGTGTCTACTTTAGTGTAAATTTCTGCTAATAGACTATTGGGTAAATTAGACCGCTTCCAGATATCGCGGACTATGATATTTAAAATCAATCCATCCTCGGGTAAAGTGTTGATGGCTACGGAATCATGCTTCAAGGAGGGCCACCAGTTCAACAGGTTCAAATGACGGTGTCTGTTACTTACCCACATACTTTCGTAACGCTTTCTTTCGTTGTCCGTTACGAAGGTTATATCTGTATGGGATTTCCAAGGTTTATCCTCATTAAATTTCCGATTCCTTGTGCGATGGATAGGCCTGTGATGTGTCGTTTTATTGGCAGAATTCTTGATCTTCCTCTTAATTCTGTCTCTTTTGCGTGGCTTGGCTATAGCGCCCTGGTCCTGATCAGATCCAGAATCAGATTCAGTATCATCATATACATCATACGTATCGTTAGAAGGATTATACTTAAACCTCACATTTCCTTCGTGTAGCGAAGACGTATGATCGTTTTCCGCGTTTGTACTCACAGAAGTTTTACGTAGTGTTGTTTTAAATCTCATACTTGGCTGTTGTTCATGCTGTCCCAACTCTTCGTTGCTCGCATCCATTTCATATTGTGAAGATAAGTGTCTGGGCTTAGTACCAAAAACTTTCCTTTTAAATTTGTTGACAAGCTTCTTCTTCCTCATATCAGAAGAATAATTCGGAACCAAGTTAGGCAAGCTGCTTCCCTGGTTACTCGCCGTGGTAGTAGTGCTCGAGCTTGCAATAGATGGCTCTGATTCACATAACGAAAGTTGATTAATTGTTTGAGACAGACTTGTTTGTGACCTGTTAGAAATAACGTCTGAAGTGTCCAGATTTAGGCTATGCTTGGAATCGATACTGACTGATGACAGGTTTTCACTTTCATGAAGGACACCACTACCGATAAATGATGATTGCAAGGGAGGGGAGGGTCTACGTTTGGATTGAGTTTTGTTGTTATCTTTATTAATTGCAGGTTCCATAGAACCCGAGGATGGCCTTCTACTGGTACTTAATGGAGTAAATAAATTTTCTTGAGATCTATTGTCGGGAGTTCTTTGGGCAAGCGTCAATGATTCATTAGAGCCGTTTCTTGAGCATGAACGCGAGTGAATGCCCAACAAACCACTCAAATTTGGAGTTTCCAAACTTTTTAGTGTATCCAATCCTGAAGAATAAGGGTGATTGTTGTCTGAACTAAGTTTAGATTGTGAATGTGCTAAAGCCGCTGCCATTTGTGCAGTACTAATAACATTGTCTTTACCTGCGGGGCTTGGACTGTGTTTCTTAGACAACTCAACACCATTAGGCGCCGTTGTTTTAATCTTGGGAACCTGTTTTGTTCGTATGCGAGCCTTCTTTTGTTCTTGTTTCCGCCCTGGTCTCTGTAGCGATGACTCTGATAATCTTGTTTGAGCATTACTGTTCACCGTTAATGAAGGGCATGGACTGCTGACCTCATTGGAATGGTTCTGGAAGATAGCTTGCGCAGCATGCAACGAATCAGAAGCTCCTCGTTCAGTCAAAGTTACTGTTGTACCGCCATGATAACGTTGTTTACCAAACGAAAGTCTCATACTCTCCTGCAAATCTTTTCCTATGTCGAAAAACTAATTCTACCAAAGCTTTGGAAGTATATGCCACCTGTGCAACGAAAGGGTTGTTGTGGCTAGGGTCCATTACAGGATAGACCTTTTTGTGATGATTCAGGTTCGATATGCTTTATACGAGAAATCATCGAATTTTCGCTGCGTGGAAACAAGAGGCAGTAAGTTGTACGTATAGGTGAGGCTCTGCACAGAAGAGGCGTATTTGCAGTGGAACGGGATCTGACATGAATATAAGTACAGATGGCAGAACAGATTAGTCACAAAAAGTCCCTGAGGGTCAGCAGTCTGAACAAGGATAGAAGACTGCTCTTAAGAGAATTCTACAACTTGGAAAACGAACCAGATAAAGATGGAAAAGATGCACGTATAGGAGAAAAAGTCAGCAAGGCTCACTCTGAGGAGGGGCAAGTTACAGGTGTGAATGTAGATACTGAAGGAAACACTGAGAAACCGGTGAAAAAGGATGAATTAAGTGCAGCTGAAGAGGACCCCAAGGAGGGGTCAGAAGATGCTGAAGAAGAGATAAAAAACCTGCCCTTCAAGAGACTGGTACAAATTCACAACAAGCTCTTGGGCAAAGAAACTGAGACTAACAATTCTATAAAGAATACCATTTACGAAAACTATTATGACCTAATAAAAGTCAACGACCTCCTCAAAGAGATTACAAATGCCAATGAAGACCAAATTAGGACGCTGAAGCAAACTGTGGAATCTTTAATCAAGGAACTGTGATTTCTTGTGGTTTGCCGTGGTTTCCATCGAGCACTTCCTTCGAAAGAGTACTTTTGACTATATAGACCGAGTTTCCTCCTTTCTTGGTCAGTAAGCTCCCTCCAAACTGCCCAGCATGATTAGCAATCGCCCCGTTGTCGTACGTGGGCTCTGCCAAATGCTCTCCTAACATTTATATGATATATATGCAGATATATAATAGCGCCGCCTTTTTACCTCTTTGAGCGAATTGCAAAATATTGACTCTTTTGTCTTATTTCGCTATCCCCATCTTATCAAAAATGAGAACAACTCGTTGAAATAAGAAGAGACAAGCATCAAGAAAGACAACCAACAGAAAGTTCTGTTCCGCACAAATACGCTGGAATCTCATAGTATATTGCTTGATCCTCTATGACTACATGCTCCAATCCAATACAGAAAATGATACTGTAGCTCCAGTGTTCCCCATGGAGCAAGATATAAACGCAGCATCTGATGCCGTCCCACTAGTTCAGACAACAACGCTACAAGTCTTTGTAAAGCTTGCCGAGCCCATAGTATTTTTAAAAGGATTTGAAACTAACGGATTGTCTGAAATAGCCCCCAGTATCTTAAGAGGATCTCTTATCGTCAGAGTGTTGAAGCCGAAGAAATTAAAAAGTATATCGATAACATTTAAAGGGATATCCAGAACAGAATGGCCAGAGGGTATACCACCAAAGCGAGAAGATTTTTCAGATGTTGAAACTGTTGTTAATCATACTTGGCCATTTTATCAAGCGGACGACCACATGAATTCTTTCACCTTGGAAGATCACAGCTCAAATAAGTCGTCCAATCGCCCATCTATGAGTGACGAAGATTATTTACTTGAAAAAAGCGGTGCTTCAGTATATATTCCACCAATTGCCGAACCTCCTAAAGATAATAGCAATCTGAGTCTGGATGCGTATGAACGCAACTCATTATCATCGGATAATTTGAGTAACAAGCCAGTATCTAGTGATGTTTCTAATGACGACAGTAACCTGCTGGCTATCCAAAAGGCACCAGTATCATCATCTAGTCGAAGAGGATCGGTACCCGCAAATTTTCATGGTAATGCTTTGTCACCTCATACCTTCATATCTGATTTGTTTACGAGAACATTTAGTAATAGTGGTGCTACTCCAAGCCTTGATCAAGAGGATACCTATCTTACACCGTCCAAAGATTCTAAAGAGGTTTTTATCTTTCGACCGGGCGACTATATCTACACTTTTGAACAGCCAATATCACAATCTTATCCAGAAAGTATAAAGGCGAATTTCGGTTCCGTGGAGTATAAACTGTCAATAGATATAGAAAGGTTTGGCGCATTCAAATCAGCTATACATGCTCAATTACCCATCCAAGTCGTAAGGCTTCCTTCTGATGGATCCGTAGAGGAGACTGAGGCTATTGCAATTTCCAAGGACTGGAAAGATCTTCTTCATTATGACGTGGTAATTTTTTCGAAAGAAATTGTTTTGAATGCGTTTTTGCCCATTGACTTCCATTTCGCTCCCTTAGATAAAGTTACTCTGCATCGGATAAGAATATATCTAACCGAGTCCATGGAATACATCTGTAATAGTAATGGGAATCATGAGAAGGCTCGTCGATTGGAGCCAACCAAAAAATTTTTGTTGGCTGAACATAATGGTCCAAAACTACCTCATATCCCAACTGGTTCCAATCCTTTGAAAGCTAAAAATAGAGGAAACATCCTCCTGGATGAAAAATCCGGCGACCTAGTTAATAAAGATTTCCAGTTCGAAGTGTTCGTTCCAAGCAAGTTTACAAATAGTATACGGTTACACCCTGATACCAATTATGATAAAATCAAAGCCCATCATTGGATAAAAGTCTGTCTTCGTCTTTCCAAGAAGTACGGGGATAATAGAAAACATTTCGAAATAAGTATTGATTCTCCAATTCACATTTTAAATCAACTGTGCTCACACGCAAATACTTTACTACCAAGCTACGAGAGTCACTTCCAGTATTGCGATGAAAATGGCAATTTCGCACCAACGGCAGATCAGCAGAATTACGCAAGTCATCATGATTCCAATATTTTCTTTCCAAAGGAAGTGCTGTCGTCTCCGGTTCTTTCACCAAACGTACAGAAGATGAACATTAGAATACCGTCTGATCTTCCAGTCGTACGTAATAGAACTGAAAGCGCGAGAAAAAGCAAGGCGGATAATGCCTCCAAGAAGAATGCTCAAAGTGACAATGTCTTTGCATCCAAACAGCTAGTCGCAAACATTTATAAGCCCAATCAAATTCCAAGGGAACTAACTTCCCCTCAGGCGTTACCGTTGTCGCCCATCACCTCACCAATACTGAATCATCAACCACTATCAAACTCCCCACCTCCAGATTTTGATTTTGATCTAGCAAAGCACGGAACAGCTGATGTTAATGCTATTCCCGTAGATCCTCCATCATATTTTGATGTGTTAAAGGCCGATGGTATTGATTTACCATGTTACGATGCAAGTTCATCTAGAATTCCCGAACTAAAATTAAACAAATCTAGGGAGACATTGGCCAGCATTGAGGAGGATTCCTTCAATGGTTGGTCTCAAATCGATGACTTATCCGACGAAGATGATAATGATGGCGATATAGCATCCGGTTTTAACTTTAAATTGTCAAACAGTGGCGCCAGTGAGAATGTTAATTCACACACTCCTATTTTGCAGTCTTTAAACATGAGTCTTGATGGGAGAAAAAAAAATCGTACCAGTCTCCATGCAACATCAGTATTACCTAGCACAATAAGGCAGAATAACCAGCATTTCAACGACATAAGCCAGATGCTAGGCAGTGGTGACGAAGATGCCTTCGCTAAAGGCCAATCGTCGAACTCCAATAAGAAACTACCCATACTTAAAATCAATGATAACATCATACAACCTAAGAGCAATAATAATAGACTTGGTGATCTCGAAGACACCATGGATTCTTCAGTCGATATCACAGCATTTTATGATCCTAGGATGTCATCTGATTCCAAATTTGATTGGGAAGAAGCCAAGAACCATGTCGATCCAACGGGCTACTCGGTAAATGTTGCTAGTGAAAACCGTGTAATGGACGATTTTAAAAAAGCATTTCGCGAAAAGAGAAAATAAGTGCATTAATTTTATGCTTCAATAAATTACTGCCATTTTTATTTTGTCTCCTGTTATCTAAAGTGTGCAATATATTGGACATTTTATAGTATACAAATATACATTATCTTTCTATACATTCATATCATTTTTTATCGGGAGATAAATTCCCTCTACCAGTACTTGAAAAGATAAACATGATTAACCTTCAGTTGCCTATGAGCTTATTTATTAGGTTTGTCTTAGAATTTTCCAAGTCAATTTTTGCCTTTTCTAAAGCTTGCAATCTCATTTCAACCTTCTTCCTTTGCAAGCAGATCTTCGAAACCATCTCGCTTATCTCCTCAATGGTGTTGTCACTTTCATCATCGTCTGGGAAAAGTATTGGTAGGGATGTGATGATTCCTTCATTCGGTTTGTGTATATTTCCCTTGCTTAAAAGCTGCGTCTCCCATTCTTCATCGACTCTGTAAGGCGCATCATTTATGGCTTCCTCAATAATCTTTCTTTTAGAATCCTTTTGAATGGCAATTTGATTATCTGTGAGTGCTAGCCTTTCGTCTTGAAAGCCCTGCATTTCATCGTCACTGAAATTCTCAATCTCTTTTTCATTGGTGCGTTTCAGACCACCATTCGATTTTATTGTCTCCATAATCTCACGTTTATCCTCACTGTCTAACAGTTTTACATAGTCTCTCTCTCTTACGACATCGCTTTTACTGATTTTCCTTCTAGAAATTGATTTCTGTGCCTTCAGTTTTGCAATTTCTTCTCGAGTTGGTATACTAGTAGTGTGCTCGCCTTCGAAGCTATTACTAGCCTCCGAGGAATCACTTAATAAATCGTGGTTTCCTTCCACTAAGTCTTCCATATTAAGAACCACCGCATCATCTTTGTTCCCCATCGATGTATCGGTATTTTTCTTTGAATGGTAGAGGTCTTTATAATGCGAATCATTCTCCTTTATTGCTTGCTCACCATCAAAGGTAATGTCGCGCTTGGGCACTTTCTTAAACTTTATTGGTTGCAGAGCACAAACATCGTTGTCATCATCTTCAAAATCGTTCAGCGTTACGGCCTTAATTTGCTGTGTTGGCCTATGAGCAGAACCATCAACTCCAAGCTCCTCAGGGTGATCACTTGGTAACCTAATTTTGTTTCTTTTCTTAATCGCCATGATGTGTTCAAATCCTATACCATCGCTAGGTAGAATTTGACTTAACTCAACCAGTTTTACTGCTCATCCAAAAGACAAATCTGTTGTCATTGTCCTCAAATATGAGGTTTATTTTGATATTCCTTATGATCTTCGCTTGCCGGGTATCGCGCCAATATTGAAATATTTACAGCAAGAAAAAAGTAGAAAAAGCCTAACAGCCAGCGGATGGCGTCAGAGTGAACAGGATCTGAGAAACGGTGGGGTGTTTAACTCTAATCTTGGGTTGACAGTAATTATTAATAATGACAAGGCAGCAGGCTATTGACTATGCGACCAAAAAAGTTCCGCAAATATTGCCTTTAGAAGAGTCTGATGTAAAAGCCTTGTGCGAGCAGGTGCTGAGCACAACATCTAATAATCCAGAACAAATTGCCTCAAAATTTTTGGAGTTCCTAGGCCATGAAGATCTATCTTTTGAGTTTGTAATGAGGTTCAATGAACTTTTGAATCAAACTGATAAAAGAGAGGAAAAGAAAACGAAAAATGCACACCTTGATCAGATTGCCCCCATTGCATCGAAAAAAGAATCAAAGCTGCTCACTAATAACAATGTTACCAGGGTTGAGAATGAACAACCGAAAAAAATAAAGGAGGGGAGGAAAAGCTTAACAACGAAGCCTACCATTCAGCCATCAAATCAACCCACACAATCAAAATCTACGAAGGGGAAAAAAGAGCACAAATCTAAAGAGAAATTACAGTCGTTGCAAGAAATTGACGATGCAATCAAGATACTAGAGCTTCGAGATAGCGGTTCTTCTAAAAATTGTAACTGTCAAGGCACAAGGCATCCGGTTTTCGACATAGCACCAAACTGCCTTCACTGTGGTAAAGTTGTCTGTGTTATAGAGGGACTGAATAAAGGTAAATGCGGCCACTGCCATGAGCTATTGATTTCTGATGACGAGAGGACACAGATGATGAAAATTTTAGACCAGGAGAAAAACGAATTGAGCAGTTCACCATCGTCCTTATCTAATGCGTCGAATGATGCTAATATCCCAAAGAAGAAGACAAAAACCTATAAGATAACTTCCGGCATGGGTAAAAATTTATTTGCTGAACAGGACAAATTATTTGATTTCATCGAAAGGAAAAGAGAAAGAGAAAGAAAACGTAATGAAGTGTTGAAATTACAAGAGAAACAAGAAGAGAGTGGAACAAATGAGAGGCAAGTTGGAGAGCAAGACCATACAGTGGAGGAAAACCCAGAGTTGTTAGCAGCACAAGAACGGCTAGATAGATTATTACATTTCCAAGATACTTCAGCAGAAAGAACTAAAATTATTGATAATGCTAGTGACTTTGACATGAATCAGGAGATTGGGTTATGGGGTAGCGCAAGAGAAAGGGCTCTCGCATTAAAGAAGCAACAACGTAATCTAAGAAAGTGGGAAAAAGTAGAAAAGGAACGTAATGGCAGGCGCGAAAAATATGTTGTTAGCATGAATATAGGTTCCAACGGTAAAGTAACTATGACAGAAGTCCCGAAGGATACAAACAACGTAGTTGCAGGTTCAGATGATGACGAAAGCGATATAAGTGACGGAGAAGATATCAGTGACCTTAAACACATAAATGCTCTAAAAGGTGAAATAAATAGAACGAAAGCCATGGAAAATCTACATTTGCAGTCCAAAGCATGGGATTTCGAACGTGACAAGAAACAGTTCGATAGGCCCACGTATGTGAAAAAGAATGCAGGAACTGTACAACAGAATGGTAGAAGAGAAGAAAAGATCGACGACATGCAAGGTTATGACTTAAGGTCGAAAGTGCAGGTCGATCAAAACGCAGACGCATCGGTGGAACAGAATATTCTTGCTGTACTTTAACGAACGGTAAAAACTTAGATTATAAATGGTAGAGAGTATATCTGTTATTCACTTTCTGTGAGTTTTACGATTTTCTTTTATCTTGTTAATATACAATCTTTCTATAAGAATCAATGCTAGTTCGTCTATTTAATAGTTAAATTCACTTGCTATTTGCTTCTCTGCCATACGAGCCATACGAAACATTTTATTTTTAGAGTTTTCCTTGGTTGGCTTCTTTTCATTACCATCCTTACTACTTTGCAATCCCATAGCCTTAGGCCTCTCACGTAATCCAAAACTTTTAGCCAAATGGCCCAAATGCAAGAACTTCACGTTAAAAAACTTCTTTTCTTGCGAGATATGTGTTGCGTAAGCCCTCACATGACTAATAAAACCTTTAACAGCCAAATTCTTGAACGCAGAATCTCCCACTACTCGTCTTTCTATATTCAAATGCCATGTTGTGGCGTTCGTATCCCACTCATATTCTTTATCACCCACATCTTTATTTTTAGACGATTTTTCATCTTTCCTAATGAATTTATCATTTCTATTGACATTCACGTCTTTGAAAGCCGGCATTAGTATTTCTTTATCAAACTTCAATAATTCCCAACCCATCGGATGATAAGGCTGAATGTAGTCCATGTATTTTTCCTCTTCGCCAGGAAGTAAAAATAACAAACTTTCACCCTTCTCACCAGCCCGCGCTGTACGACCCACTCTATGCAAATGGTCTTCAACAGCAAATGGTGGGTCTAACTCAATAACAGATCCGACTTGGGGAAGATCTAGGCCTCTACTTGCAACATCTGTACAAAACATGATCAAATGTTTTCCCTTGGTGGCTTCATTTTCGCGAGCAAAATGCTGCAATGTGGAGGTTCTAGTTTGTTGAGATAAAGAACCGTGCAATTTATAAATCACTACATCAGGGTCTTTCGAATCTGAGAAACAGGGAAACATAGTGTTTCCTTTTGTCAGTAGTCTTACAGAATCACCTGTCAAATTTCTATGGTGCCCATCACTTCCGGAAAATGCGTCATAATGAAACTCCACACTGTCCGAACATGATACAAATACGATTGTACGCAGCGTGCTGGACTGCGAGTCAGTATTGATGAAATCTTTGCTAATATTGTTCAAAGTAGCAGCCAATGTGACAAGACGCAACTTGGGCGGGACAATAGTGATCCTCTGCAACAGTTGATCGGGTGCTACCGTTACTACATCAGCGTCCTTCTTTGTACCATTGCTAATCAATTTGTAATCTTTCAAGGCCACATTTCTCAACCTATTAACACCATCAGTTAGCGTAGCACTACATAGCATGTGCACTAACTTATGGGGTAGCTTGGGGAATCTGTCGGAATTGATGGGAATATCATGAACAATCTTAATAATTTCGCTGATTGTCTCGTCAAACCCCAACTCCATTAACTTATCTCCTTCATCCAATACAATATACCTCAAAGATTGACTCAATTGCTCCTTAATAACTTTTGTATTTTGCAAATGATCCAAAATTCGACCTGGTGTACCGATAATGAAATTACAACCCTTACGTAATCTAGCTTTTTCCGATTTCTTACGTTCTCCACCAATCAATAGACATGGGACCAAATAGTGACAACATGAGACAAGGATGGAACAGACATGGTATATTTGCGATGCCAATTCACGCGTAGGAGCAACCACCAAGGCAAACGCACCAGAAGTACGATCAACACGGGTTTCCATATTCAAAATAGTAGATATTATGGGCAAGAGATATGACAAAGTCTTACCTGAACCTGTTTGAGCATGAACGAAAAAATCGTTCTTCCCCGCGTTACCTATTATTTGAGGGATGGCCTGCTTTTGGATGCTCGTAGGCTTTTTGATACGCATTTTTTCCTCCAGATGAGAAACAAGGATATCAGAGACGCCTAGAGACGCAAACAGATCACCTTTCAATGGTGCGTTAGACGGATTGATGGCAACATTTTCATCATGGATATTAGTGTTTACCGCGGTTGTAATCTCTCTGTTGGATGTAAACAGAGAAGAGACAAACTGAGAATCAGCTGGCAGAATTCTTCCCTGAGTATTATGAGCATTTCTACCTTTATGTTTTTCCTGCTCTTCAGAACTATTGGCATTATCCTTATGTATTTTTCTACCGGAATTCTCACCTCTTCCCGGAACTGACCCTTGGTCTCCTGTACTGTTTGCCCTCCTTTTCCTCGAGGCAGTCTTGCCGTCTAGCTTCATCTTCATTCTTCTTCTATCCTTCCATCTACCGCCTGTGACCTTGGCAGCTTGTTTATAGGAACTTCCTGTAGCGTCCTCATTGGTGGTAAAATTTAGCAGCATCGAATCATCATCGCTCATCCTGGTGGTAAAATTGCTGAATAAATGTGCTTGCTTGGCTGAATAATCAGAAACGAAAAGAAATATAAATATTCATACCTTCTTAAATTACAAATACCACATACATGTATCAATCTTTTACTTTTCTAAGCTCATCGCAAATTTTTCAAGAAAATCGGCAACCTAAAATATCAGGGCTTTCAACGTTTTTTCCTAGGGTATTAATTTGTTTTGTAGTAGGTATCTTGGAAAATTCGCTCAATTGTTCAGGTCTTAGGGTTAGTATTCTGGCAAAAATTATTCAAGAAAAAAAAGAAATGTTGTAATAAATGTAGATGATGAATAAAGCGAGAGATGAGCTAAGATGATCTGGCTGAAACAGTGCAGGTAAACGTGCAGTAGGTTGGTGTTATAGATGAGTATTGACAACAAGTTGTTTGTTACTGAAGAGGAGGAGGAAGACAGGACGCAGGACCGTGCTGATGTTGAGGATGAGTCTAATGATGTTGATATGATAGCGGATGAGAACGGTACAGACAGCGCTATTGCTAACGAACAAGAGAAAGGAGCCGAAGAAGTAACAGCTGGAGAAGATACCGGTGAAGAAGAAGAGGATGACCCAGTAATCGAGGAGTTTCCATTGAATATCTCCGGAAACGATGAGTCACTACATGTGTTTCAGTACGCAAATAGACCAAGGCTGGTGGGACGCAAGCCTGCTGAGCATCCGTTCATCTCTGCGGCGAGATATAAACCCAAGTCGCATCTATGGGAAATAGACATTCCTTTAGATGAACAGGCCTTCTATAACAAGGATAAAGCTGAGAGCGATTGGAACGGTGTCAATGTCCAGACATTAAAAGGCGTAGGCGTGGAAAACGATGGCCAGTATGCTGCGTTTGTCAAAGATATGCAGGTCTATTTGGTACCTGTTGAGAGGGTAGCACAACTGAAACCATATTTTAGGTATATTGACGACGTGAATGTAACAAGAAAGCAGGAGGACGCCAAAAGGAACCCCAATCCTTCCTCACAACGTGCTCAGGTGGTCACCATGTCTGTCAAGAGCGTCAATGATCCTTCACAGAACAGGCTCACTGGTTCCCTGCTGGCACATAAAGTGGCCGATGAAGAGGCTAACCTTGAATTGACCTGGGCAGAAGGTACTTTTGAGCAGTTCAAAGAAACTGTAGTGAAGGAAGCCGAAGATAAAACCTTGATAGCTTTAGAAAAACAAGAAGACTATATAGATAATTTAGTTTGAAGTACATAATGCATTATCAAAGAAAGAACAGCATCTGACATCGGTTCATAAAAAAAGATGTTCTTGTGCTTTTTCCTCTGTTTCTATTAAGTTATTGCGTACATAAGGCTATATATTCCCGTGATTTTTTTCAATCATACCACATCTTGATTAACTCTTCTGAAACGGCACTTGGAGTTAGGACCCCTAAGTCTGTGATCAATGCAGTAATGTATTCTTGTGCGGTATAGTCGATAGTGGGCCCACGCAATGCATCTTCCAAATCGTCTGTACGGCGTGTGAAATCCAAAGGAGGGCCGGCCATAGGTAAGTCATCGGAAGACAATGGAAACATACGAACGAACTTGTGACTTTCGGTGACCACGTAGAATGGTTTTCTTGCATTGTGTGCTAGAACACCCACTGAATAAGTACCTACGAGATTTATAATACCACCTGATTCTGCCACACCCTCAGCACCAACAAACACTTTGTCGACTTTGTCGATTACTGCCCCAACCGCGCTATCGACAATAAGGGTCACAGGTATGCCCTTTTGCTCAAGTAAAGAATATAACTGGTTCCCCTGTTTACTTGGCCTTGATTCTGTCACAACGCACCTAAACCTAATAAACTTATTTGCTGCGTGGTTTAATAACGAAAATACTGCTCTCGAATAACCATGTACCAAAATGATATCATCATCAGCTATGAAATCTACCCCTATTTCTGCAATTTTGTTACGTGATTTTTTGGCTCTCGATACAAAAAGTTGACCGTTCTCAATTAAGTGCTGTTTACAGTTTTCCCAATCACCGTATAAATGAAGATTTCTTAAGACAAACCTCATGAAAATATCACAACCGGCTCTCAAGGATACCGAATTCGGAATGGATTTAATAAGTTCTTCCGTGGAACTCTTTATTGTGTTAATCATTTCCGCCGCTGTTTCTGGTGTTTTTATTCTTAATAATGTGACCAATGCTTCAATGGCAGCAATCGGCATTGTCATCTCAGTATCTTCTTCTAGAAACCTCAGATAAGTTTCTGTAATATTAAACTCCGACATCCTTGCTTTCGATCTGCGGTATGCTTAGGTTTTTCAAAATGATATATATCAACTACAGTGAAGAAATCTATGATTAAGATGATTTCGTTCACTATTTGAGCACTATGATACTTACATTTCACCATAGGCTTTACCAATTTTTTCATTTTTTTTTTTTCATTTTTCTTCGGATGAAATTTATCTATTGTAAAAATGAAATGTAAGAAGCTATATACATCTAACTCTAATGGTGCTGTGCCGTGTTGGACTCTTTCGATAGAGCGGCATACTCTCCAACATGGTAAAATAATGGGAATGGAGTCCTTACTCCTCTTCACAAAAGAGATACCATTCGTGGCGCTATTTCTTACCGACATAAAATGAGGCCAACTATTCTTGTAAGCGCTAATTATATATGTTTAGTTTTCATCCTGAAAAGCAATAGGAATACAAGCTATCAGTTGGTTATTATCTTGTATTTGCTTTGTAAGAAGTGATCGCTTGCATCAGCTTCTTTTAGATTCGACTACTGTATTTCATAACTTGTATCCTCCTTTTACGCCGAATGTAATAACTTACTAGTGTCATGACTACTAGTCAATAAACGACACTTGATTCCTATTCCAATAGCTTCCTATTCTAATGTATTTGAATATCAGGTCTGCTATCACAAAATTTCTTAGAGCAACGTATTTAAGCCTGAGATTTCTTGTGAATATTTGGATAATTGATCTTGATTTGTATGGACTTCCTTAGAGGTAACCGAAGCACAGGCGCTACCATGAGAATTGGGTGAATAATTAGATAATTGTTGGGATTCCATTGTTACTAAAGGCTATGATATTACGTATACAGAATATACTAGAAGTTCTCCTCGACGATATAGGAATCCACAAAAGGGAATCGATAGTTCTACATAGTATTATTACTTTATCTTCTTTCCCTTTATATGCTATCATTCATTATCCTATTAC
The DNA here is from genome assembly GCF_002079055.1 of Saccharomyces paradoxus. Lineage (NCBI taxonomy): Eukaryota > Fungi > Ascomycota > Saccharomycetes > Saccharomycetales > Saccharomycetaceae > Saccharomyces > Saccharomyces paradoxus. Next base: position 512,422 of record NC_047497.1, read on the forward strand.
ATTCTCAATCTTTGCATTTCAGCTTCCATTGAATTTGATGACATTTTCTTAGTCTTTATGCCATCGTCTTGCACCGCATATTATAATATAATATTGAATAGATGATATTAGAATTTCATTCCAACAATAATAAGTCTGACAACAAGTTACTCTCCTGAACGACTTTAGGATTGTCAAGACATTCGGTATTACCCAAACCCGTAATACAACATAATTAAGGATTCTTGTTCCTCGTGGCCCAATGGTCACGGCGTCTGGCTACGAACCAGAAGATTCCAGGTTCAAGTCCTGGCGGGGAAGAATTATTTTTTTTTGTTTTGCAGTTTTCATACTATTGTCTTTTCAGTGATGTAATAAGGTTAATATGGGGGAAAGAGTATGGTTCTGGTGTCGTACAATGCCGTGTTATTTGAACAAGCCGTCATCAACTCTCCGAGGCATTGTTACATCGTTTGGGAAAAATAAGATATGGATAATAGTGTATCCAAATTTCAACATAAAAATAGAAAAAAGAAAATGAAAAACGGCAATTAAGATACATTGCGTGCAAAGAAAAAGGGTACATATATCCAGTGGTGTAAGTAATAAAGTAAAATTAATAGATCAATTGGCCTCGAGGAATATGAGTTTTTTATGGGGATCTACGAAGGCCAAGAAAAGTAAAAATAAAAAGGTCGGAGGTTCTCTTCCATCAAGTGCTATTTCACAGCAACGTGTAAAGCCAACACGTAAAAATGTTCCCATAGATTACCCAAGGACTTTGGAGAAAGTGCATGGTGAAAGCTTAATTTTTAGAACATCCCTTTTAACTGAATTGGTGAGTACTGGTAAGTCTGGTATTGGACCTCCAGACTTAATCCATTGTACAGAGCTAGATAAATTTCATGATGAAAAAATTGGCGAATTCTTTTACATCACCGGGATCGACGCTTCGAGTATCTCCATGCCAATTGCATTTTTGAAGCTGATAAAATGGAATGATGGCAAGAAACTGAAATCAGTATCCTTGAAGAATGACAACATTACGACCTACTGCACCTTCAATATCTTTCAGAGATTGGACATCAGGTTAAGATATGAATCTGAAGACGTTTATCAAGTTAATGTTATTGATTGTTTGGATGGAAAAAATGAAATATCGTTGAGTGATCTCATTTGGGAAGAAACTTTCGTGAGCTGCTGCATAAGAAGCATGATCATTAATTCAGATTTTGAAAGAAAAATGCCTGGGTTAGTGGAATTGCCATTTGTTTTTGAAAATCGATGCCCAAGTGATTACAAAAGGGTAATTGATTCATTGTGTAAATTCTTACCAAGATTTTTGGAATGTGGTTGGGATTCTACGAAGAGCGTCTACGCAACAATACTAAATAACTACCTAACCGAATCATTATTGGTATTCCTGTCTATAACTCCAGGATTTATAACAGACTATGCGATCCAAGTTTTAGATAAACTAATCACGAACGACCCATCAAATTCTAGATATTACGCTATTGTTATTATTTCTATCATGGAACAAAGCAGTGACCGCGATTTAGAAATGGTTAAACGAATACATGCTGTATTAGACCTATTACTACCCGAACTATATGAATTGGCATCTGACGACCCTTACAGTTCCGACTTAATCAATTGCATCACCGATGTGTTAAGCATTCAAGCAAGGTTTCTGTTGGATAGCAACGACTATGAACTATCTTTATCTATTGCCACATTGGCCACTAATTTATCTTCAGACAATTTTGAGTCTTGGTTCCTGTTGTGCAAAAGCTATGTTTTTTTACAGCAGTACGATAAGGCACTGCTCTCAATTAATTCGATGCCCTGTTTAGCTGAATACGACATTGTTAAACAGGCCCAGATCAATGCGTTTAAGTTGCATATGAACTTCTACAAGGCACCATTATGCCATAGCAGAGAACACTGTACTATGACCTCACATGAGTTGAATCACCTCATGAATACCATGCATTACGAAAATGAATTGGAGCTGAGGACAATAATATTTGGACGCACTGTAATGCCCAACGAATCTAAATACGGATGTATTGAAGAGATATGGAATAAATCCTGTCTTGAATTAGGACCCATTTGCGGACCCCAAAGTGACAATCTCATAAACTTTGTCTCTCAGCAAGAGGTAAACACTGTAGGCGATCTAATGTTACTGAAACGAAGCAAAGAAACCAGACAAACGAGTTGGTTTAGTGAGCAAGTGCGTCTTCTGTTGATGGAGCTAGTTGCTAGAATCGGCTGGAATGCCTTACTTCAGCTAAGGTCTGAGGTTTTCGTTATGGAAAGCAAATTCAAAATGATAGATTCTTCAGATAAACTGTCCACAGAACTGCGTCAGAAGAGGCTATGCCAGAGATGGTTTGATTCTATGTTTTTAGACATTTATGAAGACTTGAGTATTAGCACTTCATCTCAAGAAAATAAGGCTACGGCGAAATACAGCGGGTTGGAATGGGAACTGCTCGGCTTAACTTTGCTTCGAGTCAGTGACTTACCCGATGCAGTAGCATGCCTACGAACAAGTATTTTGGCAAGGTTTGACCCTATCAGTTGTTACCATCTCTTGAACCTCTATTTATCCATGGGTTTTAATGATGAGTTTATGAGAAGATTTGACGTCGATATCATTTTGGACTTACTAGTGAAATTGATCTCCTTTCGTATACGCTTCTATGACAGATTTCAGATATTTTCCCTCCAAGTACTAAGGAAGCTAGAGGGGCAGCTAGGCTCCGAAATTATCAAGAATAAAATAATCAACTCTCTTTATGGGCAAGCTGGAATTACGTTGGTAATAGATTATATGCTTGGATGCCTTTCTGAGAATGGGGATGAATCCTACTTAGCCTACGAACGGCCTCTTCCAGAGCTTCCTTCCACTATTCGAGATCCGGTAGGCTAACGGGTTTAATAAGTCTATGCATATGTATATATATATATATATATATGTCTGTATTCTTAATGGACAAATTCACGGCTATAATTCTAAAACTATAGCGCGGGTAATATCCTAGTAGTAATTTTTCAACGATTTGACAGAGTAAAAAATGACCAGCGTAAAAATAACATCAATACGTCAAGGGTATACTAGACCCTTTTCAGCTTTTTCCTCGTCCACTCTAAGACATATCAAAGGTAAGGAAGGTGTTGGATATTTACTACTGTAATTTCACCTTTTATTTCTTTTTTTTTGCCGCGCAATTGTTTGTTCGTAATAGATTTTTTATCAAGTCAAGAATTTTTTATTCTTGCAAAGGCCGGTTCACGAATAAAGAGTTGCATTTGCCTTGTAATTCGTACGGTTGATTGTCATTTTTTGTATTATAATACACGAAGCGTATCTCATTGAAGTATTTCATTTTTAGCATTTCCTTTATCATCTTTTGTTTTGTTCGTTCATTTACTTTAGTGTTTAATTGATAAGTTCTGGTATCCTCTTCTCTTATTTCACTTCTTTATTTGCTTTAGTTACGAAACGATTATAACAGCATGTCAGGTTCTTTCTGGAAGTTTGGTCAGGATTACTCAATAGAGTCGCCGGTTTCTAAGATTTTAAATAGTGCCTTTATTAAAATCGGTAAGGATCAAGATGAGGACGTACCTACTGGCGCACGTGAAGGAAGTACTGATGATGAAGAAGATAAATCGTCACATGGTTACATGACTTCTGAAGAGAAAATAGTTATCGAGAACGAAGAGAAGGAAGAAGAAAATAATCTGCCTACTACGGAATCGGAATATGAAAACTACAGACCCAATTTAGATGTCTTAGACGATTTGTTGGATGATGACGAGCTATACACGGAGTTAATGTGTTCCAATTTCAAGCTACTAATATTCTTGAAGTATCCTGAAGTTTTATCAAAATTGATAGAATATGTTACTAACGAGAAGGTTCTCGAAGAAGGAGCAGATAGTGTTAAAAAGCCTGAGATTATTGAAGGTGTAAACGATCGCCCTATTTTGATAGAACGGGACAGGAAGGGTGAAAAGGAGGATGCTGAAGAAGATAACTCAGAAGAAATCACAAACGATAGTGATCATGACTCTGGGGATGAGAGGAGTGTCGATTCCGAAGAAACAAGCATCACTTTGCCCCCAGAATCTGAAGAACAAGTGGAGACTAGAAGAGCCAGGATAGCTGCTGAGATTTTATCAGCGGATGTATGGCCTATATCCGCCGCAATAATGAAAAATAAAGACCTCCTTGGTAGATTGTGGTCAATACTAGATCACCCAGCTCCCTTACCGATACCTGCTTCCACTTACTTCATGAAAATAAATGAGAGACTTCTCGATATGGATATAACAGGAATGTTAGAGTTTATATTAAGCCGAGACAGTTTGGTTGCAAGGTTTTTGACACATGTCGACAATCCATCTTTGATGGACTTCCTTTTGAAAGTTATCTCGACGGATAAACCAGATTCTCCTACAGGAGTCATAAAGATACTAAAATCACAGGAATTAATACCTAAACTTTTAGATCATCTTAATCCGGAATACGGCATTTCCACACAGTCTGCGGCCGGCGATTTTATTAAGGCATTTGTCACGTTGAGCACTAACTCAAGCAATGAGCTTGCTTCGGGAATAGGTCCTAATGAATTGACAAGACAATTAGTATCAGAAGAAATGATAGAAAAGTTGATTAAGATAATGTTACAAGGTGGTACATGTTTAAGTAATGGTGTTGGAATTATAATAGAGTTGATTAGAAAGAACAACTCAGATTATGATTTCATTCAATTAGTATACACCACTTTAGAAAGTCATCCTCCCACTGATCGAGATCCAATTCACTTGATACATTTGGTCAAGCTTTTTGCTAAGCATATGCCGGATTTTGCTAGTATGCTAAACGAAACAAAGTTGCCATTAATGGAAATGCCATTTGGCAGTATTGAACCCCTGGGCTTTGAGAGGTTTAAAATCTGCGAACTTATTGCAGAACTATTGCACTGTTCTAATATGACACTACTAAATGAGCCTAATGGCGAGATTATTGCCGAAGAACGCGATATAGAAAGGGCCAAAGAATTTGAAAAAGAAAAAAAAACACCCATTGCGAACAATGACGCGGTATATTACGATAAGGATTGTGTGCAAGAGAAGGAGATCACAGAAAATTTAGGCGCTCTTCAAATTAACAATCAAGATGAAGGCGAAGAGGGTGAACTAGATGATACTGGGATATCAAATGTGAAAGCTGATGTGAAATCAGACGCGAAGGTAGTGGAGGGACTAGAAAATGATGCCTCTGGGGTTGAGTTGTATGATGAAACTTTGTCTGATACAGAATCCGTTAGAGAATGTCTAAGGGAAAAACCGCTTGTTGGAGATAGACTAAAGATTGCCCTAGAAGACACTAAAATATTGATCATTATCCTTGACATGTTCACCGAGTTTCCTTGGAACAACTTTTTGCATAATGTAATTTTTGATATTGCCCAGCAAATATTCAATGGTCCCCTCAAAACTGGTTATAATAGGTTCCTTTTGAAAGATTATTTGGTTGATGCATACCTAACTAAAAAGATAGTAGATGCCGACGAGGCATGTCAAGACTATGAAAAAAAGACTGGTTTACGCTATGGCTATATGGGTCATTTGACATTGATCGCCGAAGAAATATCGAAGTTCAAAGAATATATTGACGAAATGAAGCTGACGTTTTGTAATACTGCTGTTTCAGATCGACTTGAGGAACCATTTTGGAAAGAATATAGTGAAACAACCTTGGCCGATACGAGAGAGAAGTATAACACAGTTCTGGGAGATTTTGGCAATGAGCAGGAAAGCGATGATGATGATGTTATCAGAAATTCTGATTCCGAAGATATAATTGGTGATACAGATGGCAACGATAATTACGGGAATAGAGAAAATGATGAACTTCTTAGTAATGGACATGATACTGGAAACATGGACTTATACTATAACTTCAATAATAACGAGAATGATGAAAATGAAGAAGATTACGCAGAGTATAGTGATGTGGACAATAAAAATTACTATTCTAATGTCGGCACTAATGACGATGATTATGATAGTGATGACGGTAAATCCAAAAGTGCCGAATCCGACTTTAACGATAAAATATCTGAGGACAGAGACAACAAGAGCCTATATAGCGAGGATAATGACGAAAACAGGAGTGACAAATGGGCCTCAGGTACTTCATTGTTCCCCCCAGACCATTTTCCCAGTAGGTCGCAACCTTCAGATCCTAAACTGCAAGACCAGAATATTTTTCAGCACCAGTTCGACTTTGATGGTGTTGGCGATGATGATGACTATATGGATCCTAATGATGATGGTCAGTCATATGCTAGACCCGGTAATCCGTTATATACTACTCCAAAAACTCCACCAAGACCAAAGACTGTTCTTTTCAATTCTTTATCTGCATTGGATAATAATGATGAAGACGAAGAAGCGGCACTAAGCACTAGTGTTGATGATCGAATGGATAATGAGATATCAAGTGATGAGGACTCCGAAGATGAAGATGGAGACAATGATATGGCCAATGATGAGGGCTATTCATTATATAGGTCAAGAAGTAAAGAGGCTTTCTGAACTGAAATATTTACATGATCACATTTTCACTCTTCAACCACCAATTTTTTATTGCTTCCCTTTTTCGCATATAGGTCATTTATAATTCATCAAATATATACTTTTAGTTGATGCTTGTAATTTAATATTAACCAAAATATAATCTTAACAAATAACGAATATTCACTTTTTAAGTATAACAAAGTATATATAGGTGTATAAAGAGAATGTCCATAATTATTTCAGTAGCTTTTTTCTGTAATCCGCAAAACTTAATTTTTTTTTGGAATGAAGTTGGGAGGAAGAAAAATCAGATAAGTGCCTTAAACTTTCTGGTGACGATTCTTGCCTTGAATTGGTTGAAGCTTCTGTCATAGTCTCTTTAGTTTTCGATTGATTATGCGGTGCTTCCCTTGATAATTCTTTATTGAAACTTGAAAGAGAAGGGGTCCTAGTTAATGTGTGTTCATCCTTTGATTGTCCGTTTTCGAGATCATTTGCAGTTTGCCTTGACGTCTTGGTTATTGGTAAAGGAACTGGAATTGGTAATTCTTTGATATTAGTAATGTGAGATTCATCATAATCTGAGCTTTTCTTAATTATAAAAGGTTTTCCTGTAGCTTCTTTCTTTTTGGAAACAGAGATATTAGAAGAATACTGTGCGAATAAAGCGAATTTGAAGGGTTTCGCAATACCATTAGCATCTTTTTCATTATCGATAATATCCTTCTGAGAAATTTTAGTACCATCATTTCGATTGAAAAATTTTTGTTGATGAAAATTATTCAAAAGCATTGGAGCTCTTTCGATTTTATATTGAGCCTTTTCTTCTAGTCTATGTAAAATTGGCGGTTCACGTCTCTTTTTGTGCTCATATTGGTTAAGAATTTCATTCAGCTTATATCTATTGTTCATTTTCCCCCTGGATTTCACAGATTTATAGATACTTTGCGAATACCTCTTTACTTTCAGTAAATAGCAATCTTTAGAACTATTCCCGCAACCACATTCGCCGTTACTTAAAATTGTTTCTACTGAATTTATCAGGCCATACTTTTCAAGGTCATTCAAAGAGTCTATTGTCGTGCCCTCGATTAATTTTAATATAGGATGTCTTGAATCCCACTGCCACTTGATGTATAACTCCTCGTCCTCTGAAATATCTCTCAAAGCTCTCAGAACAAACTTTATTCTATTTGTTTTTATTCCATTGCTTTTGTCATTTCTATTGTCTGCGTCTTGTAATTTTATGGTTACTAATTCAACATTCGGCTGGCAGCTTCTTCTCAAATACCTAGTTGAGTTCCCTGATAGGCGTGCGTCTATATATATCGGCCAATGAGAATGGAAAATGACCCTTCTTTTAGCTGTGCCCCATATTCTGTAATGATTTCGCGGGTCTGTGAGATAATTTTTGTAGAAGTCCAGTTCTCCTAAAATCTCCTGAATGAAATCACCTTTCATACAGTCCCTTTTGAGATAAACTCCTAATTTCGTAAAGCCTGGATAAGTCCTGGAATATGCAATATCAGCATACGGTTTGACTTCAATAGACAGAGATTTGAAAGTTTTATGAGGGTATTGTATGACCCAGTTATCCTCCATATGTTTATTTAAGAACGGTTCGACCAGATCGTTCTTAAACACATTTTTTTTCAAAGGCAAGTATATTGCACCATATGCATCTTTGGCACTCAGAAAATGCTCTTTTTTTTTTGCCATAATAGCCAATCCCTCGGAAGAATTGGCTGAAGTGCTTCCGTTTTTGAGGTCTATGCTATTACTCGATGGGTTTCTTTTCCTCCTCTTGTCCTTGTAGTTACTATTCTCTTGATTCGTTGACAAGCTATCGCCACCATCACTGATAGTTGTACTTGGAGCTCTGTCCCGACCGTTATCCTTATTACTGGCACTATTATTAGGTGTAGAGGGGTCTACGGTCTTTATATTTATGCGTTCTTGTTGTATTCGCCTAGCTAAGTCAATATCTACTTCTCTTGGATCACAGGAGTTGCAGAGGTAATCATCGGGTGCCATTTCAATATCCTTGATCCCATAACAAATAGCATGCTGCCATCTATTGCAATGGTCACATTGGATAGTGAATCCATCATCATCATTCAAATCACATATACATGTAATTATACCCGCGTCAGGATCGACTATGTACGAATCAGGTACCGGCCATTGAGGCTGCTTTTCGATCTCTTCCTTTGCCGTGGTGGATGTTGCTGCTTCTACTGTCGATTGCTCAGTAATTTTTTTCAAAGCTAAAGGAACTGTAGCTGCTGTAGCCAATGCTGTTGCTGCCATTGCTACTGCTCCCTTTTTTTCCCTCTCATGGCACTGATTATGCTCAATAATATCAGCTTTAGAATCTATTTTTGAGGCTTCTTCAGTTCTTTTTTTTCCTTTAGAAAACAGTAACAATGTGGATGCGTCATCTAAGAGCGACTGCTCTTTTGAATTAGGTACTGACATGATACAGTGCTCGTATTTTGTGAAGTGCGACATAAAATTGCTATGAATAAGCTTTAAACTGTGTTTACTAGAAAGGTCCTTTATTACCACTTTCTAGTATAGAGCATATCGTTAATAATGATATGTGTTCATTATGATATAATCAGATGGATAAGTCAGTTGAACAATTTCCAGAGAAATAAAAGACTAATTCGATATCTTTAATGTTTCACATGAGTAGTATACTATGCTATAAATGTGTTTTAATAAAGAATATCGACAACCTGTGATCTAGAATGATAATTTCTAACAACTGTCACTTCTAACGATTTAGTGATCGCCAATAGACCTTACAAGAATACTAAACTTAACAGGGTTTAGATCTGTTGAAGTAGTTGCAAAAAGCCAGAAAGAAGCAGATTTCCGCACCAAATTTTTGCCTCATTGCCACTAGTTAGTCTAAGAATTTATTGATGTCATATTTACCGACTTATTCCAACGACTTGCCAGCAGGCCAGCAAGGTCAGAGGAAGCGCAGTGATGGTAATGAGAATAGTTCAGGAAGAGGATATGGTCAACAATCTGTGCCGATGGTAATCAAGAGGCTATTTAAAACACCAAAGAATTTGGACCTCGAGACAGCCAGCTGGGAAATGTTCCATCTGATTTTCCATCCAAGAAAGGCTTATAGGTCAATATATTATCAGCGACAGACGAAAAATCAGTGGGCTAGAGACGACCCCTCTTTCTTCATCTTCCAGATAGCTTTGATTTCACTCAGCTCTATTATTTGGTCAATTTATAATTCAGGTTTTAATAATGAGAGTGATATGGGGTTTTTTGGCATTATAGGCCATTTTTTCAAAAGTTTAGTAATGATGGTGGTTTTAGACTTCTTCATATTTGGGTTTATTATGGCGACGATTTTTTACCTTTTGTTGAATAGATCACATTTTAAATTCAAATCCAGCCAAAATAGCGTTGTAGAATGGGCTTATTGTTTTGATGTTCATTGTAATTCATTTTTAATCATCTTACTGTGCCTATACTTCATTCAGTTTTTATTGTTGCCTATAATCAATCTACAAAATTGGATTTCTTTACTCATTGGTAATTCGTTATACTGTTTCGCTATTGGCCATTATTTTATTTTAACGTTTTATGGCTACAACCAGTTGCCGTTCTTGAAAAATTTGAACTTTATACTTTTACCAACGTTAGGATTATCAATAATTTACCTAATTAGTTTATTTGGCATCGACTTATCCAAAAAATTGAGTTTTTACAACTACTGAGCAATAGAACACAGAAATAGAAAATACTGAGTTCTTTTGAGATAAAGTACATAATGATATAATATATATATATATTGAAGTATAAAAATGCAATCAGTAACAAGAACAATGATGATACCCTGTTGACCAAGAATGTATCGCGTAAACTTGATTATATATCAATATTGAATGCTTTTAAGAGATAAAAAAAATATACACTGGGTTGATGGGAAGGTAAAATTCCTGCTTGCTTTGATATTCCTTTAATTGTAGATTTCCATTGGTGAGAGTCTATCCGAGTTAAAAATCCAATTTCTACTCTCAACTTCTTTAGCTAACCATTCGGTTGGGAAAATGACCAAATGACCGTGGATCCTTTCCAAAATTCTCTGCGCCGTATGTTTATCAAAAACCTTTTGGTTAAATCCGTACAGCAAACTGCCGGATAACTTCATTCTCAATTCAGCGGCTTTTCTCATTTTTTCTTTTTCCCTCTCCTTATCTACAACATTTGTAGTTGTATGAATAATATTTTCTGCTTCTAAGTCAATCAGCTTCTCCTGGTTTATTTGAAATTCTTGTTCTAATTCAGTAAATTCTCCATATTCTTTCCAATTCTGTACAGCATTATCGGGTTGACAATGAAATACTAACTTGTAGAGTAGTGTATTTCTTAGCGCAATAGTAAACCATAACCCTTCGGAAAACGAAGAAATAAGAGGGTCCTCAAAGGAATATGGATCAATGAAGTTCAGTTTCAATAACTCTTCCTTTTTCGCGTCATCAATTTCACCACTGTTGAAGTTAGTAATCTTGGGAATTATCTGAGAAAGTAGATCGTCCAGTGAACTATCATCTAATTCTTGGTTTTTCAAAATATCTTCATGTAGTCTATGATATTCGTCGCCTTCGCTATCCTGTTCAACATTAGTGCTTTCTCCTTCATTGTTCTTTTCGTTCAATGGTAGACTATTAGACCCATTTTTGGTACTCTCCGTGCTTGAACTTAAATGTCTTCTCATATCTTTGATTTTCTTCAATCTCTGTACCTTTCTTTCGTCAAGTTTATGAGACAAATATTGCAAGTAGCATATCCTTTTTAGCATACTCCATTTGTTTCTGTTCGTAACAGTTTTATCCGTGAGATACATTTCCAGATCTTTCTCATCGGGCAAGTAATTTGAAAATCCCTGTGGCATTTTGGATTTTATCACACCTTTATTGTCGAGAACTTTTGAGGCCATTGATTTCAATGCCCACTCCTTTAGCTGTTCAGTTGCGTCAGCCTTAAATTTTTCATTAGATTCCTTTTTCCAACCATCCGGACCATAACCGTCAACTTCTTTTTTGTGTTCGCTATTCTTTCTTAATCTTGGATCCGTGCTTAAAACTTTGTGGTCTCTTATACCGACATTTTCGATGCCTGCTCTGTGGTTGAATGTTAGTCCTAAAGATGCGAAGCCGTGTTTGGGCAATGGCGTTTTCTTACGGGATGATTTACCATGATCCACAGAATTGAAAAGTTTTTCATACACATTTTCAACTTCTCTTCCTCCTTCCTTTTCGTTTATGCCACATTGAGCGCTTTCATCATTGATACTGTTTCCATAAATATTTTGCCATTGAGAACTGAATTTACAACCGAAGGTTTCACGATAACCTAACTCAATCATAGCGGAATCTATCATTTCCCGTTCATTCCAATTGTTACCATTATCACCCTCATTGTTTAGGGTATGAAGCGTTTTATAATTCTTCGTAGCTAACTTTTCAAATCTTTCGAATTTCTTTTCAACAAACTCAACAAGATCTACATCACAACCCAAATGTTCCCTCATTAAACGTTGCCTTAACTCCCATGGGAATTTTCCCGCGTAGTACTCGTCACCATTCATTTTAGTCTTTACCAAGTCGGTATCTCTGATAACAATTGCTACCTCACTATCTCTATTACCCAATTGTGATCTTTCGTTAATGTTAGCAGACCCTATAATACATCTTCTATCGTCAGCAATCATAATTTTAGCATGAACGTAGAGCTGCTCGGTAATCAACCTTTCATTTGGCGCAAAAGTTGACCATTTTCTCAGTGAAAAAAACTGAATATACTGAGCTGGGTCAATATTCAATTTCTTCAGTTTACTAAAGATAGAGTGTTCACCTCTCGAAATCGATTGATATTGAAATTGCATAATTAAACGAAGACTTGAAGCTTCTGCAGTATCTACTGGAGAATCAAAACCTGGCATTAGCGGGATAAGAATGAAGGCTTTCCAGGGTTTGTTTTCCTGATTAGCTTTGACAATTCTATCAACAAGAGCATCACCAATTTTATTCAACACGCAAGTACCATTCCAGGTAGTTGATGTAATGAAAAATTGATTTTCAATATAAATAAAGTGTTCACTTTGTTCAATCAACTTCAAGTAGGCATTTTGAATCGAACATTCGGTTTCCTTTAACCCAAGTGACCAATTCCCAGCACTTCTAAGTATTTGAGTTTCACAAGTCGATTTTTCACGTAGTATTTCAAACATCGGCAGGCTCTTCAGTTCCTCGGCAGTTAAATCTGAAGGCGGGGTTAGTAATGGAGTTAACCTACTAGGCCTCTTGGCTCTCAATAAGTAATTCCATCTTTGGACAAAATGCCGAGCTAAGTCTCTGGCTGGCTCACCCAAAGTCATCATTTGCACATCGTGCCATGGCATCCTCGGAATAACTTTTCTATCATACATTGATTCGAATGGTTTATCCAAATCATGGAAATCGGCAATTCTAGCATTTGAATAATCCTTACCAGGATAATTCTGATCTAGTAAAGATTCTGCATCATCTCGTAAAACGTGTTCAAAAGTATCATATCTACCATAACATAAATCTGTACCACCAATGAATGCAAATGTTTCATCAATAACGACAAATTTTTCGTGATGTGCCCAAAAATATGTATTCTGTAGCCATTGGTTAGGAGACCTTATAATATGTATATTTGGATGTAAATTTAACATAGAATGTTTAGTCCAAAGACTGTCAGTCCCAACAATATTCCCCACGTTTCTATAAATCACGATAAAAATTTTGATACCTTTTTCGGCACAACTTTTTAACATACGATCAATTCTGAACCCTTGGTTGCCTTTCACTGGACGTCGCAAGTACAATTCAGGAGACAGCCACCAATCATGGATATATATGACATCTTTTGCCATTAAGAGAGCTTCGCTTAGCGACCAAAAATAATCACGCCCATCCACCAAAAATTTGCAAAACGAATTTGTTCTGACGGGTGCAAAACTACCAAATCTGTTTGGTTTTGACCAGGGTGTTGAGGTAGACATTTTAATAATCGAACCCATCCATTGCTTTAATGAACTCTCTGATTTACAAATAATTTTCAGCTTCCTTTCGCTATTTTCTAAAGTCAGCAACAATAGTTTTGAAGATATATTTGATTTCTTTTTTTGGTGCGCTTTCGAACTCGCATTCTTGTCTAGGATATTATTGGCGTGGTTGTCAGTATTAAATTCTTCTAATTCGTCATTGATTTCTAAGTTTGGATCATGTATTATCCAGTTAATTTCATTTTCATTATCAAGTATATTATTCTTGTTCCCAGAAAACCTAACCTTAAATTTCCAATCTATTAAGAATACGTCTAGAGGGGTTGTCGAAGAAAGATCAGACACATAAGTGAGGTAAGAATTTCTTACCAGAAACCATTTGGTTGTATGTCTATCAATCATATCTTTAAACGCATGTTTACCAAAATGAGAAACCCTCCAACCCTGAGCTTTGGCGGTAGATCTAATTACTAAATATCCCTGCTTGCCCTGGAACCCACTTTCACGACTCAATAAATTACCTAAAGGAGATAATTCGTAAAATTCAAACAATCTATTTGCATGAGGTCTTAAACACAATGCAATATTCAGTAGTCTCAAATATCTTTCTAATCTCAAATGGATCGGTTGGGAGAAATCATCAGGTTCGTCAATCAAGTCTTGTAAATGTTTCATCTTTACGTTATTGATATTAAACTCAGAAATTTCAGAAGATGATAAAGTTTCTAACGATGTAATGTTGCTGGCACTATCGTTACCGTTATTTTCCGATGTATGAGGAGCTGAGGCTGGAGAGGATGATTTATTTTCCGCTTTTCTCTCGAGCACATTTCTCTCCTTAACCATTTCTTTATAATGGGGAAAATGTGGAAGTTGTAACGAATGATATCTGTTGTTATCACTATAGAGCTTGCTTATAGTGAGTTGCTGGAATGCGACGATTTTCAGTTTGTGATGTAGTGACTTGATATCTTTATAGCTTCTTATAATAGACCATTTGAGCCTGCTTTCATCAATCCCATATTCTAAGTGTATTTTAAATAAAGAATTTTCGTTCCTACCATACATGAATTCTGCCACATTGGATGAAATGCTTATAATGCTGGATCTCCTTGGAATAGAAGGTCTTCTATCAGAATCGTTGCTAGTATTGTTGTTGTTATCGTGATGATTATGGTTACTATTGGTGATATCCAAAATGTTGTTGTCATTTTTCAAAGGGGACACTCTTACATCCAGCTTAGCTAATAGCAGAGGTGCCCTCCTCTTACCATGTTCATCCCTCAGAAATTGTGTGCTTGCGAACAATGAGGCTGGGCACCCTGCCAATAACGAATCCAATAGATCAGAGGCTAGTCTTTGCGTGTACAAGTCTTCTTCCTTCACTTGTTGATGCTGATGCTGGTTGTGGCGATGGCCGCTTCCAGCGGGTGTGGCAGAGTTTACGCTAGATTTCAATCTACCAATGGCTGAGATTTTTTTAAAAGCATGACCAAACTCTTTCTTCCAGCCATTAAACTGCTGCTGGGTGTAAGCTACTGAAGAGGGACGCCTTTGAAGGTTCTTTGCTTCCTCTCTTTTAGAATTCCGCTTAGAATGAATGTTATTGTTACTGCTATGGAGATTGTTATAGAGCCGGTGCATATTTTCCTCATCAGAACCTCGGCGAGGATCATGTTCAATAGACAGCATAAGATGGTCTAACGAGTGATTTGGCGACACATCACTCAGATTTTTATCTACAAAGGATTTGGGCAACGCATGCTTCCTCTCGGCCTCCTTGTCGTTGGGAGTTCTTCGCTTGTCTCTTTGCAAGCTGCTACTCAGGTTGCCATTCTCAGGCAACTGCCGCAATACTTCTTGGTCGTCTAATTCATCTGGCCTTGAATGTACCCCATCTACTTCTTCAATGATCGATCCATCTGTGTGAGGTGGGGCGAAGTGAGTTCCAGACGCTGTTGACACGTTGGACATCACGCTCGTTTATGCCTTTCTATTCTTCTTGTGTACGTACCTCTCAAATGCGTCGTCTAAATTAACAGCAACCTATCCGGCCTATATTATCCTACTAATTTTCACTAAATCTTTCCCTAAGGCGTCTTCATCATAATGTTTGTGTCTTTTGTTCAACCCACAGGGCTGTAGCAATCTTCACCCGTTTGTCGTTGATAACGAGTTTCTACCTTATCGCTTATCACTAGTGCTAATCAAACAGCAAAGAATGCTTGATAGAATCCGATCTTTGGCTTATCTCGCTGCATTGTGGCGGCATCCCTGGACTGTAATCAGCAACTGTTGCTTAGTATATATACATCCAGCGTCAGTTTGAGTTTGGATGCATCCACAGTTACTGTTGTATCGATTTTTTTTTGGTTATTCTTTTTAGGAATGTAGTAATTTTGTATTACTGAGGGGGATTGTTTATCTACCGTCATACTATATTATTATATCATATCATATTATATACAAGAGAATGGTGCTTAGTGATTCGTTGAAGCTGCCCTCGCCTACACTTTCTGCTGCTGCTGGAGTGGAAGACTGTGATGGAGAGGACCACCCCACGTGCCAGAATTGTTTCACAGTCAAAACACCCCTATGGAGAAGAGATGAACACGGTACTGTTCTCTGTAATGCATGTGGCCTTTTCCTGAAGTTGCACGGGGAACCAAGACCTATCAGTTTGAAGACTGACACCATTAAGTCAAGAAATAGGAAAAAACTGAATAATAACAACGCGAACACTAATGCCAATACCCATTCTAACGACCCAAATAAAATATTCAAAAGAAAGAAGAGACTGCTCACAACTAATAGTGGTTCGTTGCCCACCAATAACCCCAAGGTTTCCATTCTGGAAAAATTCATGGTGAGCGGATCCATTAAACCGCTATTGAAACCGAAGGAAGCCCTCCCCAATACAAAGGAGTGCACCACACAGCGGGGAAAATTCTCTTTGGACCCCTGCGAACCTGGTGGGAAGAACTACCTCTATCAGATCAACGGTTCAGATATATACACGTCGAATATAGAGCTGACAAGGCTGCCCACCTTGTCGACGCTATTAGAACCCTCACCTTTTTCAGACTCTGCTGTGCCAGAAATAGAACTGACCTGGAAGCTACATAATGAGGAGGAAGTAATCAAACTAAAGACTAAGATAAGCGAGCTGGAGCTGGTGACGGACCTATACAAAAAGCACATATTCCAACTGAACGAAAAATGCAAGCAATTGGAAGTGGAACTACACTCTAGAGCCTCAGTACAATCTCACCCGCAACTTTGAGAAGGGCCATAGCGTTTATTACAGTATAAATATTACAGAAGATATTATATATATTTTAGTATGATTTAGTGACACTTATTATTGATAAACGGGTAACGCACTGCCATTTGTTTGATGCTAGAAAAAATTGCCCCTAAAGAAATGATAAGAATAAAAGCGCATCAGTATAAGGATGGTTGGATGAAAAGTGAACTACTTTAAACTTTTAGCAAGTCTAACAACCCATCGAAAAAATGTCACGTAATTCTGCAGCAGGTTTAGAAAACACTCTTTTTCAACTCAAATTTACATCAAAACAACTGCAAAAGCAAGCAAATAAAGCCTCAAAAGAGGAGAAACAGGAAACCAACAAGCTTAAACGTGCCCTCAATGAAAATGAAGAGATATCTCGTATATATGCATCCAATGCTATAAGAAAAAAAAATGAACGATTACAACTGCTGAAGTTGGCATCCAGAGTGGATTCAGTCGCATCAAGGGTGCAAACTGCCGTGACAATGAGACAGGTGTCTGCATCCATGGGACAAGTTTGCAAAGGCATGGATAAGGCATTGCAGAACATGAATCTACAACAAATAACTATGATAATGGACAAGTTCGAACAGCAGTTTGAAGATTTGGACACTAGTGTCAACGTGTATGAAGATATGGGTGTGAATTCTGATGCTATGCTGGTGGACAATGATAAAGTGGATGAACTAATGAGCAAAGTTGCTGATGAAAACGGCATGGAATTGAAGCAAAGTGCAAAACTGGACAACGTTCCAGAGATAAAGGCGAAGGAGGTTAATGTTGACGACGAAAAGGAAGATAAACTTGCACAAAGGTTAAGAGCGTTGAGGGGCTGAAAAACCTGCCAACAGTTCATACATTTCCCCACCTTTATGTTCCTACTACATTATGTATGTACGTTATATATGCTGTACATAAATTGTATACTAAAATTGATAAAAAAGTAAAATTTCTTATATATGTCAAATTCTCTGTCCCCTCTCTAAAGTGTCCATACGTTAATGTCTCCATTGTTGTGCCCGTTAATGAGAAATCCGTCTTTATACTTTACAATAGCAATTCTTCTACTCAGCTCATCCCCGTCCAGTGAATGCGGTGGTTCAGGGGTCATCCAATGCTCATCGCGCTCCATGTTGAAGACATTGACCCCTCTCTCGTTTGCACCAACAGTAATTAACTTACCATCGAAATCTAAGGAGGATACGGGTAAATCATACGCGATTACGTCAAGTATTGAGCTTGTCCTCAGATCCCAAATTCTTACACTATTGTCTACCGAACCTGTTACTAGTTTTTCAGAGTCGAACTTCAAACCTGTGATTCCATCAGTATGGCCTTCTAGCAATCTTACTGGTTTGCCAACTCTTAAATCCCATAGTCGCACAATACCGTCTTTTGTTCCTGTTGCTAATGCTGAGTTGTAACATTGGAGTGCTCCTATCATTGGTGCTTCAGTGCCAGGTAAACGTGTATAATTGTTTAAGGAACGCGCAGGCATTTTAATGTCGCTGTATGTAGGTGTGAAAATAAGGTCAAGTTGTTGAATACATTTCCCCGTCGCCAAATCCCAGTGGAATATTTTCTTGTCCTTAGATCCGCTAACTAAAGCTTCCGAATCAAAGGATAGGGCTGTGATTTCGTCGTTATGTAATTCAAAATTATGGATACATGGTGTAATAATCTCTTCTGTATTCTGTTTCAATGGACTGTGGTCCAAATATAGCTCCCTACTAAGATTTAAGTCCCACAATTTCATAGTGGCATCTTTACTTCCAGTAATTAACATATTGGAGTTTGTCTTATCTAGCTGCATACAGTTGACCGTAGCGAGGTGACCAGGCAGCTCTCCAACTTGCCCTCCATGGTTCAAATCCCACACTTTTACTATACGATCCTGGTAGCTTGATGAGCATAACGTTCCCCATGGCATATCAAAATCCAGTGCGGTTATGCTGTTTCCATGCTCACCATGGGTTATTGTCATTCTGAAAGCCATTGAATTTCGACTATGCGATTCTGTAGTAGTATTCATTTTATTGTTTTTGGCCTGGCTTTTTTCATGGGGCCTCTTATAAAAACCTTTCAACCTTGTATCGTTAGTTTCATCATCATTTAGCGACGATACGGGTTCTTTATTTTGTGTAGAGGATGAGGATTTGAACAACGTTTCTTCTTCCAATTTCATTTGTACGCTCTTTTCATGATTGGCTTCCAAACTATATTCCTTGATAAAATCTATTCTATCCTTTATCAGTATTACGTCACTCTCAAGATTGGTAGACTTACTATCAATATTTTTTACCCTTTCCAGGATCTTCAATTTCCTGGAATTTAGTTCATTAATCATGGAATCTAATCTAGTCAACTCGTCCATTTCTAACGTTTTTCTGATTGACAGGTTTTCCACGTTAGTTTTCACATCCTGAAGTAACCGTGTTAGGTCATTGCTAGAGTATGTTTTATTCACGAAATCAGTGTTAATATGTCGTAATAGAACGTATTCTTCCTCATCATTATTGATAGCCTCCTTTACATCATCTACCAGCAGTCCTTGTTGAATAATGGAAACAGTGGCTTTGAATCCTTCAAACAAAGAAGGTAAATTCGTTTCAGCGGCACCGATGGGTAGCGGGTATCGTTGCTTATCCAAAGAAGCGAGTATTCTGAAAGTTGTCGCAGAGTCTGCATAATTGTTTTGAAAGAAGAAAATTCCCATCTGTCCTATCTGGGCATCGTTTACTCTCTCGGTCCAAGTCAATTTTCTGAACAGTAGTAGTTTGCAAAGAAATTTGTAGATAGGGCTCGTTATATATTTTTGGAATTGTTGTTGCCCTAGTATAGCATGTGGCAGCTTAGTAAGTATTATTTCAATTGGTTTAGTCACCAGAGAGTTTCCTCCTCTAGCATCTCCTGAATTCATATAGAGATATTGTTTCCTACTATTGTTCGTCGGTAGCTTGATATATCATCCATTGTTTGCCTTTTTTTTTTTAAGATTTTTTTTTTCCATTGCGATGAGAAAACTTTATATTAAAAACATGATGCTACATGCTTTGACAGCAGATGGCCCATGGTGCATCCACCAATTCGGCTTTATACATTTAGATATAAGCTCATGCGTACATATATGATTTGCAGTTATCTATGCGTGGGGAACCAGGACAAGTGAAATGTCTATTCTCGAGCGGAAGTGGTTTCCTGCTTTTGCAAATTGGTCAATTCCATTTCCAGCCGCCTAATTTCATCTTTTTCTTTGCGAATAATCTTAGCAACATCGTGAGAAGAAGAAGGGTGGTACTGTGACATAGTCTTTAAGCGATCATCTTGAAGCAAAACCTCTTTCTTGATGAACCGGAGCTTGGAAGACAGTTGTTCATAGTTATGGTACAATTGGTCGTAATCCTGTTTGAACTCCGTTAGTGGCCATAAATCAGTTACTTCTGCCATAACTTTAAGAATCAAATCAGTTGGAAAGTCCTCCACAAAGATAGTTTTCCTTCTTTGGTTGTTGGACTCTTCTTCCATGAGCACACTTCCATTTTCCAAAGCATATAAGAGTCTTTGAATTTGTGGATCATCCTTGAACACGGCTGATAGTGCTTTGAAAGTACCTGAGCTTGAATTCGAAATGACCGAGGATCCGATAAGATCTGTATCAAAAATAAAACTGTTTAAACCGCCGCCACTTGTAGTGGCAGTTCTTCTCCTTTTATTGTTCAGATCGAGACGATCTTTGTTCAAATAAACTTCCTTGGGCACGTGGATGATCGGTTTTTCACCTGGTTTGCCCAGCCTTCTATTTCTTTTCATATCCGTATCTCGTTTGTTTACATAGTCAAATACTCCCTCTTTACCGTCTCTACGTGAAACGGATTGCTTCTCGGGGTTGACTTTGAACAGAAGATAAGCCTCGTCGTGGTTGCAGTCCTTTATTAGTCTAGTAATGTCTTTCCTAATGTTTGCCTTGTTGCTGGCTCCCTGTAGGATGGCATTATGAAATATTCCTGGTGGCTTGAAATATAGCGTAGACATGGAGTCTACTGCCCTGTTTATATCGTCTATACATCCATCCAAACTTTCAGCCATTCTGTAGCCGCTTCTTCTTATCCTGTTGTATGATAGTCCATTTTTTAGTTTTGTTTATTAACAAATAACTATTTTCAATTGTTTCTTGCTCATTTTCGCGCTTCCACAAGGCGCATACAGTATTGTAGTGAAATATATATACATACATCATACATATATATACATTCACACTGTGACTATAGGCTTGAGCTTAAATAGGAATTGTTAATCACGCCAGGCTGCGTATACTTCGTCAGTTCTAAATTTTTGTGTGACTACAGTTTCAGAAAAGTCCTTCACGGTGCCACCCATTCTATACTCTAGTAGCCCTGCTTGTGCAATCATAACTCCATTATCGATACAAAACCTGTTATCTGTAGCATGCAACTGCCCATTGGCTCTGTCTTTACACATTTGCGCCATCATTTCTTGTAGTCGCACGTTGCAGCCCACACCGCCTACGATTAAAACTTGATTAGAGTTAACGTGAGCCATAGCCCTTTCCGTTATCTCAACAAGCATGGCAAACAGGTTCTCTTGCAAGGAATAGCAAAGATCCTCCACAGTTACTTTTTGCTCGCCCGTTTTCTTGTCAAATAGAATCTTATTTTTCTTATTGCCCTTAAATAGGTCCTTGGCCAGCAAATCGATGGAAGCTAAGATACCGCTCATCGAAAGATCCATTCCTTTTACTGTGTATGGAAGTTCTACCAAGTTCTCCTTGTGAGGGGCCCTTTTGGCTAACTGCTCGATGTTGTAACCAGGCGATGGCTCATTAGGTATCTTTAGAGTTCTTGCAAATCTATCAAGACAATTACCGATAGCGATATCAAGCGTTTCACCAAAGATCCGGTACCGCTTCTCCGAGTATGCAATAACCTGTGTGTTTCCCCCACTTACATATAGTACCACAGGGTTCTGAGCTTTGGTGATTTCCCTTCCCATTTCGATGTGGCCAATGCAATGGTTTACACCCACTAGCGGCACGTCCCACAGCAAGGAGCACGTTCTGGCGGCAATGACAACCGAATGCAGGGGTGCTCCCATCCCAGGGCCTTTGGTAAAGCAAATTACATCAATGTCTAATGTGGGGTTCTTGATGCCAGCTTCGGCCAATGCTTGTTTGATGAGTCTTACACACCAATTTCTGTGGTGCCTTGCCGTGTCACGAGGCAAAAATCCCTCCCCGGGAGGTGTCACATATGTGTCTCTGATATTAGAAAGCATTTCAGCCTCACAATCGTAAGATAGGTCGCTGTTGGCATGTTTAGGCAGAAGCGGGTGCTTAATTATGCCAACGCCCAGTTTATTTGCGGAACCTTCGAGCCCAAGCGCAATATAATAGTCTCTACCATTTTTGGGCGGGATAGTGTTCAAATTGACCATTTTGCTCCTGATTGCATTGGAGAGAATGTTGTAAATTCCTTTCACATACAAGATAGATACACGCATCGCTGCACGAAGCTAAAATGGCTACTTTCGAACTCATCATCATGCACTTCTACATTCCGTATGAAATGATCACAGGATGAGGTAAAAAGTAAAGAAAATCTCCGCGACGGGGAATTGAACCCCGATCTGGCACGCGACAAGCGCCCATTCTGACCATTAAACTATCACGGAACGTTATTTGATAAGAGCGGGAAATGGTTGAAACACTCTAAGACACGTTCAACGCTGCAGGTTAAATATCAGCAATTCCTTAAGATGGTATCCGCTAACTGAGAATTTGGTGAATAATTAGATAATTGTTGGGATTCATTGTTGCTAACGGATATAATATTACGTATACAGAATATACTAGAAGTTTGTTGGAATGAAATTCTAACATCATCTATTTACTACTATATTATCACATGCGGTGCAAGAGGATGGCATAAAGATTGAGAAACAGCCATCCAATCTAATGGAAGCTCAAATGCAAGGATTGATAATGTAATAGGAAAATGAATGACAAGGTATAAAAGGAAAGAAGATAAAATAATAACACTATGTAGAACTATCGATTCCCTTTTGTGGATTCCTATATCCTCGAGGAGAACTTCTAGTATATTCTGTATAAGTAATATTATAGCCTTTAGTAACAATGGAATCCCAACAATTATCTAATTATTCACCCAATCCTCAAAGTTCTTCTCGGGGATATTTGAATCCATAAAAGGATATCGATAACTCTACATAGTAATATTACTTTATCTTCTTTCCTTTTGTACGTTGACATTCATTTTCTTATTACATTATCAATCCTTGCATTTCAGCTTCCATTAAATTTGATGTCTGCTTCTCAATCTTCATGTCATCTTCTTACATCGCTGGCAACCAGCTCGAAATCACATGCTTTAAACAAATCGTTCGTCATCTTCGACAAATTTATCGTTTTGGTTAATGTTGGCCCAATATAGATGAATTATTACTACTCAAGTGGAAGGGCACACTGCGTTACCCGACTGGAAGGCAAGGGTGGTAGCTCGAACGCTGCGAGAGAAGTAATGTTGTGATGTGCCAGAGCATAGGTAGATAGATCGATATAGACACATTCTATTGAATTAGGCACAGCTCTCTGTCTTTTTGATGTTTGAATTAAAATCCTACGACTCACACACACACACCATTCACTCTTTTCTACCGATCAAATGCCTCGCCCCTGCTTACGTAACCTACGACAATAGATTAGAAATATGTGTGCCAAGGACAATAAGTTGTATTCCCACCGGTCGCACTTTTACTTACTGCCCTGTATAGATCGATTTGACATCAGACACAAAGGATTATAGGGGTTGCATTAGTTCCGTCAGAGACACAGTCCCACTTTCCACTGGTCCGCTGATTACTTTTCACTGATCCGGTGAAATTATGGCTCTCATTTTCGTCATAATACCTGTTTTGGGACATCTTTTTCTTCAGCCGATCGCTTATCTGCTTTATAAGGCCGTAATCAGTGACCGTCCCTCTTGATAAGATCCCGTTGGTGCCGTACCGCTATCAGGCAGCCTCGCTAATCTATGCAGCTAAGTCACATTTTACATATCTCTCGAGTAAGATAACGGGAACTTGATACGGTAACTGATAAGATTTCTACATTGTCAGTTTGGATGCTTTTTCTTACGTCCGATTAGCTTATCTTCTGGAGCAACCGGCTATTTACCTCCTCATAGTAGATTAAACATGATAAGCACATAGTCGGGGCAACACAGTTCTTCCCGCCGGAATTTGCTCTAGTTGGGACATATAAAGATGAAGGTGAAATCTGTTTAAGTGGATGACATTGCCATTATTTTTTTCCTCCTAGCTTAATTTTTCAATTCCTTGTATACGAAATCTTGTTTTCTTATTAGCCTTAATACAACAAAAGTAAAAAAGAATAGATCAAGGACAGCAATATTACAAAAAAAAGGAAATAAAAAAAATGAGTAATACTTCTTCGTACGAGAAGAATAATCCGGAAAATCTGAAACACAATGGTATTACCATAGATTCTGAATTCCTTACTCAGGAACCTATAACCATTCCTTCAAATGGGTCCGCCGTTTCTATTGATGAAACAGGTTCAGGGTCCAAATGGCAGGATTTCAAGGATTCCTTCAGGAGGGTAAAGCCTATTGAAGTCGATCCTAATCTTACAGAAGCTGAAAAGGTGGCCGTCATCACTGCTCAAACTCCGTTGAAACACCACTTGAAAAATAGACATTTGCAAATGATTGCAATTGGTGGTGCCATCGGTACTGGTCTGCTGGTTGGGTCAGGTACTGCATTAAGAACAGGTGGTCCCGCTTCGCTGCTGATTGGATGGGGGTCTACAGGTACTATGATTTACACTATGGTTATGGCTCTGGGTGAATTAGCTGTGATTTTCCCCATTTCAGGTGGTTTCACTACGTATGCTACTAGATTTATTGATGAGTCGTTTGGTTACGCAAATAACTTTAATTATATGTTACAATGGTTGGTTGTGCTGCCCTTAGAAATTGTCTCAGCTTCCATTACTGTGAATTTTTGGGGTACGGATCCGAAGTACAGAGATGGATTTGTCGCACTTTTTTGGGTTGTAATTGTTATTATCAATATGTTTGGTGTCAAAGGTTATGGTGAGGCAGAATTTGTCTTTTCATTTATCAAGGTTATCACTGTCGTTGGATTCATCATCTTAGGTATTATTTTAAATTGTGGTGGTGGACCAGAAGGTGGTTACATTGGTGGTAAGTATTGGCATGATCCTGGTGCATTTGCTGGTGACACTCCCGGTGCAAAGTTCAAGGGTGTTTGTTCTGTTTTCGTTACTGCCGCCTTTTCCTTCGCCGGTTCAGAATTGGTTGGTCTTGCTTCCAGTGAATCCGTAGAACCTAGAAAGTCCGTCCCTAAGGCTGCTAAACAAGTTTTCTGGAGAATCACCTTATTTTACATTTTGTCGCTGCTAATGATTGGTCTTTTAGTCCCATATAACGATCCAAGTTTGATTGGTGCCTCCTCCGTGGATGCTGCTGCCTCACCTTTCGTCATTGCCATTAAAACACACGGTATCAAAGGTTTACCAAGTGTCGTTAATGTGGTCATCTTGATTGCTGTGTTGTCTGTCGGTAACTCTGCCATCTATGCATGCTCCAGAACAATGGTTGCCCTGGCAGAACAAAGATTCCTACCAGAAATCTTCGCTTACGTCGACCGTAAGGGTAGACCACTGGTGGGTATTGCTGTTACATCTGCATTCGGTCTTATTGCATTCGTCGCCGCCTCCAAAAAGGAAGGTGAAGTTTTCAACTGGTTACTGGCCTTGTCTGGGTTGTCATCCCTTTTCACATGGGGTGGTATCTGTATTTGTCACATCCGTTTCAGAAAGGCATTGGCCGCCCAGGGTAGAAACTTGGATGAACTGTCTTTCAAATCTCCTACTGGTGTTTGGGGGTCCTACTGGGGGTTGTTTATGGTTATTATTATGTTCATTGCCCAATTCTACGTTGCTCTGTTCCCAGTAGGTGATTCTCCTAGTGCAGAAGGTTTCTTCGAAGCTTATCTGTCCTTCCCACTTGTTATGGCTATGTACATCGGACATAAGATCTACAAGAGGAATTGGAAGATTTTTATCCCAGCAGAAGAAATGGACATTGACACTGGTAGAAGAGAAGTCGACTTGGAGTTATTGAAACAAGAAATTGCAGAAGAAAAGGCAATTTTGGCCACCAAGCCAAGATGGTATAGAATCTGGAATTTCTGGTGTTGATGAATTAAAAGTCCGTATAAAGACTTTATTTTTAGATAATATAATAAAAATATTTATTTCTCGTCATTAATCTAAAAAAATGAATAAAGGTAAACGTTTATACTTGTATAGTTTCCATGCACTAAAAGATAAATTACTATATGAAAGAAAGATAAGCATTTTTTTTTTACGTTTTGTTCATGTTTTCAGAAGTGCGAACATTTCAATTTCAAGATGAGGGAAGAGGGTGCTTGATTTCGGTGGAATTACCTAATTAATACAACCAATCAATATAAGCTGCCCGCCTTCGGTTTGATATCTCAATTGATTCCGATTAAATCCGCTGGTAACAGTTTTGTTTCATACAAAACTAATCTCCCTTCACCCTCCTTACACTTATTTAACCTTGGGGCCCCGGAGTTTCCCTTTTTCCGCCACTCCGATAACTAAGCTTTGCGGTTTCACTGCCTGTCAAACATTTTCCTGCAATCAATGACATTTAAAACGTAATTGCCAAAAAAAAAGTTAAATCATGATTAACTTTCACTGCGGCTTCGCCGCTTTCCTTATGGGGAAATCCCCTCTTATGATCTGGATATAAGCCTTAACATTGACGATGACGAACGCACAGATGCGGGGGATTAAACAGCTAATACAAAACTATTAGTAAGAAGCTAGCGGATTGGGAACGGTAGCTTTTAACTTGAGTTGAATTTCTCCCACTCTGTTTGATGACGTGTCACACATTCTCGAGAGATCAGTGCAGATATCAAAGGAATAAAGTTTGGGTCAAAGGAATAAATCCCT
The DNA here is from genome assembly GCF_002079055.1 of Saccharomyces paradoxus. NCBI lineage: Eukaryota > Fungi > Ascomycota > Saccharomycetes > Saccharomycetales > Saccharomycetaceae > Saccharomyces > Saccharomyces paradoxus. The sequence goes on from NC_047497.1 coordinate 539,437, forward strand.
GCTCATAGGAACCAACTAATATAGTTATACTGGGCGTGTGGCGTAGTCGGTAGCGCGCTCCCTTAGCATGGGAGAGGTCTCCGGTTCGATTCCGGACTCGTCCATAAATTTTTATCTACATTTTTTTTCCTCTCTCCGAACCTAAGCTTTTTTTTTTTCACTACTTTTATTAACTAAAACTCATTTCAAAAGAGATCATGCACAAAGAGCGCTGACATGAGTGGTGAAGATTACATGACCAGCGATGACGAGAATGACGCCGAAAAGAGATATGTAAGGCCAATCTTCGTAAGAAAGCGCAAGGGAGAAGAAGACGACGCTGACACTAGCACAGACAATGATCACCACTATCACCACCACCCATGTGACAGACCCGAGAGGCCATCGCAGCGTCAAAACGAAAATACGCAAAGTAACACCATACGGCTTGTACCAGTGACGATGAGCACGGTGAAGTGCCCGCTGAAAAAAAAGAAAAAGAAGAGCATGAGCACAAGTAGTCATGATACTACCCTTTTCGAGTACGGTGAAAGCATAGCAGGTTACAAGTGCGTTACGACCGAGAGGGAAATAGACCGCTTGAAACAGAGAAAAGAAAGCGAAAGCACGAGTGAAAGCGAAGTCGACGTTTTCGCCTTTGACCAGGCAAATGGCAGCGAAGCTAAAGTCGAAGCCGAAGAACGTTACGCACGGGTTATCCGACAGTATTGGCGCATGACTAAAGATGAGCCGGCCATCTTACCGCTGCCGGATACACCTACCCTAGCGGCTGTCACTTTAGATATGATCAACGAGTACAATGTAGCACAATTCTACACAATGAGCAGTGCCTTGATGGATGCAAGCCGAGTAGACCTAATCCGCCGCGACAGAATCCGGTGGCACCCGGACAAGCATCGTTATCATAAGCCCAAAGTCACAAAATTGTTTCAGGCCATTAACGGCTTGTGGGAGCAAGTAAAGACCGAGAAGTAAGAATAAAAAAAAACTGGAACTAGACCCGGCGCCGCCGGGTCTAGGCCCTTCAATGTGCTAGAATACACAGCGTACCTGGTTCCTTGTGCCTAGATCTCGAGGCCGCGGCACTGAAAAAGCCCTTTCTTTTCCAGATCGGGAAACCTAATGAGCCCACAAAAAGAAAGGTGGGTGTGGTGTTGACGTTTTGCCACTTTTGGCCAAGTAGGTCTCTCTGCACGGCCCGGCCCGGGTCGTGCGGAAAAAGAAAAAAAGCAGAAAAAAACAAAATTTTTCCTTTTTTTCGCCTTTGTTTCTCCTGATTCGGGTATATAAGTGAATACCATCTAATACGTTCCCTTCTCGAGATCTCGGCGTCTCCCAGATCAAAGCTCAGCACAGATTAATAAACTGCACATTTACACTCCTTTCATCGGTAACTAAGAAGAAAAAAAAGTACGACCACACAATCTCTAGTGTATTCATTCCTTAACTTTCATTTATTTTTTATTCATTCATTCATTTTATTTGAATATAACCAACTACTAGTCCTTCCTTTAAACTAAATTTTACCCTCCCTTAATTTTTAAATAAATTACACTATGAAATTATCTGCTCTATTAGCTTTATCGGCCTCCACCGCCGTCTTGGCAGCTCCAGCTGTTCACCATAGCGACAACCACCACCACAATGACAAACGTGCCGTTGTTACCGTTACCCAGTACGTCAACGCAGACGGCGCTGTTGTTATTCCAGCCGCCACCACCGCTACCTCAGCGGCTGCTAATGGGAAGGCCGAGTCCGTTGCTGCTGCTACCACTACTTTGTCCTCGACTGCCGCGACTACCTCTGCCGCAGCTTCCTCCTCCTCATCATCATCATCTTCCTCCTCTTCAGTTGGTTCTGGAGATTTTGAAGATGGTACCATTTCCTGTTCTGATTTCCCATCTGGACAAGGTGCCGTCTCTTTGGACTGGTTAGGTCTAGGTGGCTGGGCCTCTATCATGGACATGAACGGTAACACTGCTACCTCTTGTCAAGACGGATATTACTGTTCTTACGCTTGTTCTCCAGGCTATGCCAAAACTCAATGGCCTTCTGAGCAACCTTCCGATGGTAGATCTGTTGGTGGGTTGTACTGTAAGAACGGTAAGTTGTACCGTTCCAACACTAACACCAATAGCTTGTGTGAAGAAGGTCAAGGTTCTGCCCAAGCTGTTAACAAGGCCTCTGGCTCCATTGCTATTTGTGGTACTGATTATCCAGGTTCCGAAAACATGGTCGTTCCTACCGTAGTTGGCGCTGGTTCCACCCAACCAATCAACGTCATCAAGGAAGACTCCTACTATCAATGGCAAGGTAAGAAGACCTCTGCTCAATACTACGTTAACAACGCTGGTGTCTCTGTGGAAGATGGTTGTATCTGGGGTACTGAAGGTTCTGGTGTCGGTAACTGGGCCCCAGTTGTCTTGGGTGCTGGCTACACTGATGGTATCACTTACTTGTCCATCATTCCAAACCCAAACAATAAAGAAGCCCCAAATTTCAATGTTAAGATCGTTGCCACCGATGGCTCTACCGTCAATGGTGCTTGCTCTTATGAAAATGGTGTCTACTCTGGTTCTGGCTCTGACGGTTGTACCGTTTCAGTCACTTCCGGTTCTGCTAACTTTGTCTTTTACTAAGCCTATTTGCCTTGAATATTGCAAATTTGCTTTTGCTACGCTTTTACTAGTACTCTTTTTACTCCGTTCATTTTATGGTTTATTTTTCAATTAGTTCGTTTTTCCCACAATACAAAAAAACAAAGTCCTTTGTACTATTCCTTTATTTCAGTATTTTTTTCTTTTTAAGATACCACTAGATATTATCATATATAGCATTATATTATATAACGTAAAAAGTCAAGAAAAAAAAATGTTTTTATCACTTTCTATAACCGCATATCTTTCTTTTTGCATTCTGCACGTTTGCTTACACATCGCCATGTTGGGATTCCTCCTCTGGTGGCGAGACAAATGGACCTGCTAGTTCCAATGCAGGTTCGTCAATGTTGTGATGAGCATATGACAAAACACCAATCCCACCGGCGTCCAATAAGAAACATGGATTGTCTATCAAATGTCTGTAAGACTCCAACTTCACGTATGGAACCGTGTCGTCATCATAGGACTTGACATTTTGAATTTCCTCAATCGTCTCACATTTCTTTTGCACGCCCAGTCCAAACCAGATAGCAGCATAATAACGCAATGCATGGCCGTGTGCAAAGACCATGATGTCTGATGCTCTGCCTTCACTCTGGTGCTTGCGGTGCAAGTTCTGGATTCTGGCAATAACACGGGATAGTCTCAACCCAATTTGCTGAGTAGTTTCACCATTCTCACACCCGTCTCTCCAGATATTCCATGGCCTCTCTTTGTCCAAACCGCGCGACTTCCTCAATTCAATGATTTCCCGAGTCAGCATCCCTTCGTAGTCACCGTACTCCCACTCTCGCAAGTCGTCGTCCACCACCACACGGATCTTGGCTCTTTGCTCGTCGCTCAATGGCTTCAAAACCAAGTCCACAGTTTGTCTGGCACGCAAACGTGGGGAGGTGAAAATATAAGTGATATTATCTGGATTCAAGAACTGATTATTGCGGAAAACACTCTCACCGGTTCTCAACATTTGGCCCTCACCGTAGGGCGTTAACGGTAGATCTGTTAAACCAGTATACTGGCCCGACTTGGACCACTCAGTTTGACCGTGTCTAACAATGATACATCTGGGGGTTAGCGAAGGCATTGTTGCTTGCAATTATGTGTAGGTACTTTCCTATCCAACAAGTTATGAACAAAGTTTGCTTATCTGAGCTAATTTTTTCATTCTTTGTCCTATAAATAATAATGGAAAAAAAAAAACTCATCGCGTGGTTGAACAGGAAATACAATGACAGTGAGTAAGCAGTGGAAAATGAAAGATTTACATGTTATATGAGCAGATTGTTTTCCTTCATATTTTTTTTGCATTTGTCTATCTTTGAGTTTGGATAGCAATCGGACAGTGAATAGTTTCTAGCGTGAGTGCTTTCTCTTTCAAAAACAATGACAAGAGATGTAAGGGCAAAGAAACTGGCCATATCGTTATTGATCTTATCATTGTTTCTAATATTCCAAATAGTGGCCAAGATTTATCTCCATAATGGTGATCAGTACAATACAGAGGCTAATCCCTTTGCAAGAAGAAGATCTCATGTAACGCGTGTGCCCAACCATGACGCTAGTTTATCTATACCGTATTTGGACAAGATCAACCAGTTTTGGCATGTGGGGGGTGCCACGCAGATTAGAAATGCCCAGTCGATTAAACTAACACAGGATCGTGATCAAGATAAACACGGACTAGTATTGTCCAATGGAATTGGTGACAACACCATCAATGACTTTGAAATTGTTTTCAAGTTCAGGGTTTCTCACAACCCCACTACTCAACTCACGGGTGATGGAATGTGTTTTGCCATTACGCCTGAGAATGGGTTTCTCACACAGGATTTAAAGTCGTCGTATGCGAAAAAGCAATACATGATGAATTCTCAGGGTGTCATAGGCGATGATACAGATCTCATGGGATTCCCGAAGAATTTACCTGGGCTATTTATTGTCTTGGACACGTATCGTAACCGGGGCCACGACCATAAGGAGGTGCCCTTTATAGACGTCTTTATAAATGTGGCCCCAGAAAGCGATTGCTACGACATCAACAGTGATGGCGAACTGAGTACATCGCTACGGCTCAACTCAAAAGGCCACATCAAACTTAAGAAAAAAGCCCTGTGGAATCAAGTCACGAAACTAAGAATAATATACCTTGAAAGTATAAGCTTCCTGAAGATTGATATTCAATACGCCAAAGAGGGCAACTACTGGATTGAGTTGTTCCAAACAACCGAAAACCTGTACTTACCCAAAAATATGAACACGGGACAGAGATACATCGGCTGTAGTGCATTAAACGGCCAATTAACCGAGACAGCGGAGCTGCTGGACGTATCCACTAGTGAATTTCATTGGAACGACAAGGACGAGTCCATCGAGGATACCTATGATTACGCAAAGGAGGCTGAGCTATTCTTGGAGCAGGAATTTGGCGAGATCCTCGACAGGGAACCCGATGAGTTCACCAAGTGGAAAATGATCAAAGCTCAACCAAACATCAAGACAGGGTCACAGCTAACTGAACAACGCGTTCCAAACAACCTTCACTCCCGATTGTTCAAAGCGGTGCTGACCCTCTGGCATTATAGTGAGATTTTGTTATTAATAATCGGCATTTATCTTATTTCTGTTTGCATAAGAGTTTTCCAAAGAAGATTCAAAAAAATTAGATACAGAAAACGAAGGGCAGGCTCGCACTCTGTGGGGCTACTGCCCATGTAGCATTGCATAGGCACGCACATACATACATACACAAATAATACAATATAGGACGTTCATCTCAAGGGGCCAATTCATGGTCTTCTTGTAGTAGTGTTACTTGCGTTCGACGGCGGGAGAGTCCTTGACCGATCGAGTATACTCTGTGGTGGAATGGCCAGAACGCTGGAGTTCGTCTCAAGCGTTCTGTTAGAAAATATGGTGGGCCTGGTAGACTGTATTGAGTGGATATCCGAGAAAGTGGACGACTTCACTGATGAGGAACAAAATGACACTAAGGGAATAACACTTGCATTGTCATGCTGCTGCTGCTGCTGCTGTTTCATTTTGTCTGTTGGTGGCTCATCCCATGCCACCCTATGATTTCCTTCATCATCAGATTCGCTCGACTGCAACGAATTTTGATCAATCATTGGTCGCAACGACGAGCTGATAGTCGTTCCGTCCGAGTCCAACTCAGTGCGTTTGGCTCTTGTGGGGCCAGCCCTAGTGCCGTGTCTTGGTTTACTGCTCGGGACCGATGCGTTGGTAGTTGTGGTGGTGTTGTTTATAATTTTTTTCACCCAAACTGAAAGTTTATTTCTTCTTCCCTGGGATGTGTGATGATTGTTCGACATGCTAGGACTTTCCCTTGGCACTATGTGTGTTTGCTTTTACTGTTTTTTGATCCAACCATAAACAATTTTTTTTTTTTCATTTTTTTTTTTCTTTGGTATTTAATTGTATGTAATGCTCGAACAGCAACATATATAATAGCTAGCAAACGATAGATGAAAGAATAGAATAATAACAAATAACTATATAAGGGTGGGAGAAGAAAAGTCACGCACAACTAGCGCAGAAAAATTACTAATTGGTTGAAACAGCCGCAGGCTTGGAGTTGGCTTGGTCCTCTCTTGCAGCCTTTAGCTTTTCAATAGTGGCATTGCCCAGATCCAACCCGGTGGATACGATGGCTTTAGGGACACTTTCGGACTTGCTTAAGTTGTTTTCGTACACAGTGGTGAAACGTTGGTAGGTCTCGTTCAGCTTAGACTTGGTTGGATCGATGTACACGGACTGCAACTTATCAGTGGTGGGCTTCACTATAGCGTCATACTTCTCTTTGGCCAGGTCCTTGGTTGGGTCGATGTAGTTAGACTTGACCTTGGACTGGATCTCCTGCGACATACCTCTGGTCGTTGAAGACAACTCTGCCACGTGGGGCAAAGAAGAAGTGTCTGTGACCTTGTTCTCTTCACCGGAGGAGCCGATTTCCTTCGATGCGTTAGAGCCTTGCAAATGTAATGGCTTGATTAGGAACTCCCTCAACAAAGTATTAGAAATGTTGGCGACGTAGTCGACAAAGAACCACACCAGCCAGATCCCTGGCGTGTTGGAGTGTGATTTCCAATTGTACAACAAGCCGTCGACACCCTCCTTGAATACCAAGAGGTTGATTAACTCATCCAACTTGAAGGCTCCCTCCTTCCCGGCAGCAACAACTTGCTTCACCAGACGAGGAGAGCCGGATGATTCGGAAACCCACTGGTTCACAGATCCCAAAACAACGAGGTTGAAAGAAATCAACCTCTCCACGGGTGGTAGAGATTCTGCATATTTGAGAAACTTGGATAGAGCTGGGTATCTTTGCAGATGCGACCAGGTTGCTTGTGGCAATTCCACAGATGGTTTAGAAGGTGAAATAGATGATTCAGACATAATTTGCACTACGGTTCTGGAGAGTGAGTGATGGTTATTGATCACCGATACATTCCGTTATCTATCCTTTTATAACCCTTGTTGCTAGATTATTAAATCCGAAAGAATACGATCATCCCCCACGGCGGAAAAATCCAAGCTATTTATATTATTATTGTCACCATCTACATCTACTTACAGACGCTCTAACATATATTTCAGCATAGACATTTATATATTCATTATACATCTATATATGTATAAATATGTGTATAAATATGTGCATGCGGATAAGAAAATTCTAGAAGAAGTGGGGCCGGATCATGACTGTTTGCATTCAGGGGCCTGTTCTGGTTTGCCAGCAAAATCATCCTGTTCTTCAGCAGATTCCCCATCGTCGTCCTCCACGTCGTGATCATCACCATCGTCATCTTCGTCGTCTTCGTCCACTTCTTCTTCCTCCTCCTCAAACTCGAATTCCAAGGCTGCGCCAGTAAACCAGTCCACGGCTCTAGGAATTAGCTTGTCTTTGAGTTGCTCACCAATAGAATAGTCTAAAGCTAGACGTTCTTCGAGGTCTTCCTCTAGCTCCTCGTCTTGGTCTTCGTTTTGGATCTTTGGAGGGTCGAAGAAGTTGAAAAAGGACTCTATAGGGGTGATCTTCTCGATGGTCCTCACCTGCTTGGTGGTCTTGTTTCTTTGTTTGCGCATTTCGAGGTCCACGGTGACGTTGTGGGTGTTGTCCTTCCAGCTGATCTCGCAACCTTCTGCATGGTCGTAGATAAAGTCACCCGAGTAGCCCAGCTCCTTCTGGTAGAAGTAGGTCTTGCACAGAGTGTCGTTGGTAAAGAATGGGTTGGCGGAAGAATCAAATTTGAACGACAGCTTGAAACCGGGTCTACCGTCCGTCAAGTATTCCAGGCCAATCTCTTGCAGATATTCCAGGACTTCCGCATCACGGTCAGTGATCGTGTCGCAAACGATGGGCAAGTTCTCCAACGCGGTCAGCCAGAATGAGGGGATTCCCTTCACCTGGTCCTCCTCAGAATCCTTTTGGCCATCCTCTTCTTCGTCCACTAGCAACTCTGTCTCGTTTAATGACTCCACAATCTCTTGGCCCTTCGCGATCTGCTCCGGCTTGGGTTGCTCCTGTCCTGAAATAATTCTGGACCGCTGCTCCCAAATGGGCTTGTACTTCTGCAGAAACTTGTTCTCTAGCTCAAACATCTCGACCTGAAATTCCTTTTCCACTTCAAATAGCTCGCTTTGTAGCGTCTTCAGGCTCAGCAGCTTTTCCTTAACGTTCTTGGGAAGACCCCCCACATATCCGCTATCCTGGCCCACCAGCGAACCCAGTCTGTCTTGGATGGACTGTAACAACAGGGGTTGGTTAGCAAGGATGTCCTCCTCGTTGATGGTGCCGATCTTATCGTCCTGCTCCTGTGCCTGGGCCCTAACTGGGTTCCCGTTTTTCAAATAGCTCGGATTCAGGACCGATGCTGGCGTATTGTGAGGCGTTGGAGCGTTGTCGATCTGCATCGACGACTTGGGCTTCGTTCTGATAGGGTCTGACATATTCTTACGATTTGCTCTTGGCGCCACTGATCCAATAAGTCCTCATGATCCACCATCACCTGCCACTTTTGATCCCAAACACTGCTATTTAAAAGGAAAAATTTTCCTGATTCCGCGGGTAATACCAAAACGTGACCCAGCATTATTAAAATATGTATGTATTCAATATAGTGGTATATATAGATGGTATATAGGTGCTACTTGCGTTGAATTATGTGTTCGTCAATGTCTGCAGGCTCATTCCCCACTAGCTTGTTTTCCCAGTCGACCCATAGCGCCTCCTTAGGGTTCCACAGTCCCTTCTGGACACACTTCTGGAGGTCCATTCCGAACGTCGGGTCCGTGTGCTTATATTTAAGCACTGAATCAAGCTTTGGGATCTGCCTTTGCAGCGAAACTGGGCCTTGCGGGCACGATGTTCTCATGTATTGCAGCTGGTCCCACGTGGGAAAACGGTTGGCGATCTCAACGTCGAATCGATGAGAGACGTCTCCCTTCAGCAACTGGAGGCATTTCTGCGACTTGATATTGGACGCGATGTCGTTAGTAAACAACGAAATGGTACGTGGCTGTCTCTGCAATGTTTTCCAGAATGACATTATTTTGCGTAGCGTTTGCGATGTTCAGGTCTGTTATTTCTATTTGCACTTTTCTTAACGTTCTCTCTTGGTTTTATATGCCCCTTTCCAAAGTTTGGTGGAGACCCCGTATATTGAGTGCCCGTGCCCAATCAAGCTGAAGCCAGGCTGACAGAGAAGAAGAGGTCAAGAACCATCGAAACCAACAACATATTTTTACCAGTAGCTTGGCCGCAACGATTGCATCAGAGGACAAGAACAAAATTATAGAGATGCAAGAGCATGAAAGAGAAGGGAGCGCTCGGCATGTGCTGAAAGTGTCTACAGTGTAGGTGTCCCGCTGCCAAATAGGTTATGGAGCATTGCACGATGATGTATAATGCACTGCAAACTGCCACGCTGGGATAGTCGTTTCTCACTTCTTTCTTTCACTTTTTGATCCCCTGTAAAGAATAGGATGAGATGTGAATTTTCATTTTTAATCCCCTCGCCGTGCGGCTGAAAAAGAGAAATGATAGTGGGATAACAAGGTTTCAGATGATTAGAAAAGAGGCTTTTTTACACTGTTCATCGACGACAAGGAGCTGTAAGAACCACTCATGCCAACAACTAGGAGGACGCGATCCAGGGCTTCCTTGGCACTTCCCTTCCAGTTACGGCTGGTTCACAAGAAGTCGTGGGGCCATCGGCTAAGAGATTTCATTTCCGGCTTCTTGAAATCGTGCAGACCCATTGCTAAGTACATTTTCCCCAACTTCATCGTAGTGCACTATATCTACCTGATTACGCTGTCAATCATCGGGTCTATTCTATTGTATCCGTGCAAGAACTCGGCGTTTATCGATGTGTTATTTCTGGCTGCTGGGGCGTCTACGCAGGGTGGGTTGGCCACCAAGAGCACTAATGATTTCAATCTGTACCAGCAAATAGTGGTGTATGTCATCACGTTGCTGTCCACACCTATAATTATTCATGGGTTTTTGGCCTTTGTCAGGTTGTATTGGTTTGAAAGGTACTTCGACAACATTAGGGACTTTTCCAAGCAGAATTTTAAACTTAGAAGGACCATGACGTTGCAACAAAGAGAAATATCTGGCAGCAGTGGCAACGCCGCTCGAAGTAGAAGTTTCAAAGACAACTTGTTTCGTGGGAAGTTTGTTTCCAGAGAAGGCCCACACCAACCCGCTTCAGATGTTCCCATGGGCTCTCCTGACACGTCCGCATCATCCTCTATCTCACCCTTGAATGTTTCCTCCTCTAAGGATGACTCCACTGACACTCAAAGCTCGCTCCCACATTTCTCCGGTAAGCGTGAACCCTCAGATGTCGACCCAACGGACATTTACAAATCAATAATGATGTTACAAAAACAGCAAGAAAAGAGCAAACCAAATTCCACGGATTCTTCCCTCGATGAGGCCAATGAACCAGCTTTCATCGTTCAAGAACGTCATGAAAGAAGACCGCCACATTACTCGCTGGAACACCATTCTGTTTTGCCATCTGCTGAAGAATTGCACAGGCTAGCCCAGACTAAAAGTTTTCAGAAACTGCTTCGCTTGCAGAGAGATGAAGGTGACTATGACTTTGATGGTGCACCCGGCAAATTTATGGTCACTAAGAAGAAGAAAATATCTAGAACACAGTCATGTAACAGCCCAACGTATGTGCCTCCACCAGATCAAGAAACCTCAAGCCAAGCACTCGAAAAGGATAAAAATCTGGCCAGGTCGGCGCCTTCATCGTCTGCTGATGAGGAGATGAGTTTTTCGCCGCAAGAGTCCTTGAATTTACAGTTCCAAGCACACCCGCCCAAACCCGAACGACGTGAAGGTGATATAGACCACCCTTTTAACAGAACAATGAGCACTAACTATCTATCGTGGCAACCAACTTTTGGCAGAAATTCTGTCTTCATTGGACTCACAAAGCAACAAAAGGAGGAACTCGGCGGTGTCGAATATCGCGCTCTGAGATTACTATGTTGCATTCTCGTGGTATACTACATCGGATTCAACATTTTGGCGTTTGTGACCATCGTTCCATGGGCCTGTAAGAGGCACCATTATGCTGAGATTATTAGACAAAATGGAGTTTCGCCCGCCTGGTGGGGGTTTTTCACTGCAATGAGTGCATTCAGCAATTTAGGTCTGTCTTTGACCGCTAATTCCATGGTTTCTTTTGATACTGCGCCATATCCACTGATTTTCATGATGTTATTCATTATCATAGGCAATACAGGCTTCCCAATTATGTTGAGATTTATCATTTGGATCATGTTCAAAACCTCGAAAGACTTATCTCAGTTTAAAGAGAGCCTGGGGTTTTTATTGGATCATCCGCGCAGATGCTTTACGTTGTTATTCCCCAGCGCCCCCACATGGTGGCTGTTTACAACTTTAATCGTCTTAAATGCCACGGATTGGATCCTTTTCATAATCCTGGATTTCAATTCTGCTGTAGTAAGACAAGTTGCTAAAGGTTATAGAGCTCTTATGGGCCTCTTCCAATCTGTATGCACAAGAACCGCTGGATTCAACGTTGTTGACTTAAGTAAATTACATCCGTCCATTCAGGTATCCTATATGCTAATGATGTACGTCTCGGTTCTGCCACTGGCAATTTCCATCAGAAGAACAAATGTTTACGAAGAACAATCGTTGGGACTCTATGATAATGGGAAAGACGACGACGGCACCACCCAGAAAACCAGCACGAAGGACACTGAACAGGATGGCGAATCCGAAGAGAGAGACCCCGTGCCAGCGAACTTCAAACCAAAGAAACAGTCTCCCAAATCGTTTGTCGGTGCTCATTTGAGGAGACAACTGTCTTTTGATTTATGGTACCTATTCCTTGGATTGTTCATAATATGTATATGCGAGGGAAAAAAAATTGAAGACGTTAATGAACCTGATTTTAATGTCTTTTCTATATTGTTTGAAATCGTTAGCGCTTATGGTACAGTGGGTTTATCATTGGGTTACCCAAATACCAACACATCGCTATCTGCCCAGTTCACCGTGTTATCAAAGCTAGTCGTAATTGCGATGCTAATAAGAGGAAGAAATAGAGGCTTGCCATACACTTTGGATCGTGCCATCATGCTGCCAAGTGACAAACTGGAACAAATTGATCGGTTGCAAGACATGAAAGCCAAGGGCAAGTTGTTAGCCAAAGTTGATGAAGATCCAATGACTACTTATGTCAAAAAGAGATCTCACAAACTGAAAAAAGCAGCGACAAAATTTTGGCGGAGGCACTAAAATTAGGCTCGTCTCCTTTGTCCACGCTAAAGTCAATATAGTTTTCATAGAACACAACGTAGAGTTACGTTATACCGAAGCATTTTATGTATTATTTTTAAATTATGATAATCCTTAGCGAATGTAAAAGGAAAATAACAAAGGACTAGGCCTCAGAAAGATATGACATTATGATTCAACAATTCTGGCGAGCTCTATTCACAGTATGCCTTTAATACTATGGCAGTTCTAGAAATCTTAGTATTTTCCTTTTTCCCTCTATTTGATTTATTATTGTATTTTTCACCATTCGAATTGCATTTTGTCCCCTACGAAAAATGCAGAAAACTGGATCTAAACTACGTTCATATCTGAACAAATAACCAACCAAGACCACCAACTGACCCATTACGAGCAATCTGCCCAAGTTGCCGTCCAAAAAAAGGTCTGAGTGGAAAGTAAACTGCGACGGTATAATCCCAAAAGCATAGACTCATTAATTGGTATGGACAACAAACTACTGTATTGGTGGTTGTACTGGCCATGCGTGTATTTATCTATTATAGCTACCATAATCTCTCTTTACACCATAACCAGGCATTTATTAAACTACCGTAAACCGTACGAACAAAGATTATCCATACGAATACTGCTCCTCGTGCCCATATTCAGCGTGTCATGCGCAAGTGGCATAATCAAGCCTGAAATAGCTCAATTTTATGTGGATCCCATCAGAGAATTTTATGAAGCATTTGTCATTTACACATTTTTTACATTTTTAACACTACTATTAGGGGGTGAGAGGAACATTATAACTGTTTTAAGCTTAAATCACGCCCCCACAAGACATCCAATACCGCTAGTAGGTAGAATTTGCAAACCAATAGACTTATCTGATCCTTTTGATTTTCTTTTCGTCAAAAAAGGCATACTACAGTACGTTTGGTTCAAACCATTTTATTGCTTTGGTACATTGATATGCAGTGCATGGGAACTGCCCAAGTTCGAAATATTTTTGAACATATTTTATAACATTTCAGTGACTTGGTCACTGTATAGTTTAGCACTATTTTGGAAGTGTCTTTATCCCGAATTAGCTCCTTATAAACCGTGGTTGAAATTTCTATGCGTTAAATTAATTATTTTTGCCTCTTACTGGCAGAGCATTATAATTCAGGCTCTAGTGGTTACAGGAAAGTTGGGTACAGGAAACCAAGATCGAATATCTGGATACGTATACAAAAATGGGCTCCTGTGTATAGAGATGGTCCCCTTTGCCATCTTACATTCGGTAGCTTTTCCCTGGAATAAATACACTGCAATTAGCATACCTTATGGGGCCAGGATGAAATTTATTTACGCGTTAAGGGATTTCCTTGGTTGTGGTGATCTAATATGGGATTTCAAACAAACTTTGTTTGTTGGACCCTTATACTATAACTATAGAAACTTCGACCCCGAGGCCATGGATCTATTGAGTACTAGACAGCAATCTGGTGCGACCATGGAAAGACTAAAACATGGTCTAAGATTTACTGATAATGGACGAAATAGTTATTGGGTGGAATATGGGAGTATACCCAACAAAGGACGTGTTCCGGAATCGATAGGAGAATCATGGGAAGATGATATTGCTGGTCAGAGAACTTTCCCTGAGGATCCAAATTATCCAGTCGTTCACGATTACACGATGGGCCATCGATATAGTAGAACAATGAATGATTTGAGAAGAGATATTCAAAGTAGATCGTCAATGGCTTGTTAAATGTGCGTATATACATAGTTACTGCGTCTTAAACTATATACAAAATAAAACAGCATCAACAAGCAATGCTTTATTTAAATTATTGTAACTTGGATGCTTATTTCAATGAAATGGAATAAATGCTACTGTAATTTTTTTGCCGGAGAATTGGGTATATATGCAGAGTGAGAGTTGAGTGATATCACTATTATCATTATTTTTCTATTATTACTTTTGCCTTTATTGCTTATCAACAAAGGTTGGCTTCAGAAAGGGAAAAAAGAACATTAATTATTCATTAAAAAATGCTTAGCACATTCATATGCAGTCCAAGAAATGGCAGTAGCTGGAATATTCGCTACTATTCTTGGTTTCAAACCCCGCCAAAACCCCTTCCAGCCATGAACCTCCAGTATGGCCCTCGAGGCCCTACCAAATGTGTTCGCATCTTTCATTATTTCGATGGAGACAGTTTCGCTACCTCTGACCTGCAATACAGTCTTTATGCAATCCAAGGGTGTAGTTAACGCAGCACATGTTGCACCACTTATCCCACCGCAGAGACAATGAATTAATGGATTGTAGGAATTTTGCGGATTGAAAAATTTACTGGCAGATTCATATATCATAAAATTGAACGCTGCAAATGGAATATTCATGGCTAATGTTGTGGGATAGGAATAGTAAAATGCTGCAAAGCCTTCATTTTGATATATTTGCTTAGTAACGTTCCAAACTCTTAGATTAGTATCCAATTGTAATCTTTGTTTGACAGTGTCAAAAGGGTTCATCAACGCATCGGCAGCAATGGTAGCAATGGTGCCGCTCAGAGCAGTTTTCATTGGCTGATGAGTCTGCATATCTTCAGGGCTTATCAGGCGAGCTTTGCAAAACTCGTATGTACCAAAATATACTGCATGCGCAGGCCCTGCCCCCAGTATCACAGATTGGACACCTCTCCATAGGGCCATCGAACCTTCCATGGTAGATATTTTGGATATTTGAGATATCATCCCTGAAGAGGCAGCCTTGTTCAATCCTGCAGCTTGCACTCGAGTTTTCAGAGCATCTATTGGGAACATCAAAGAATGCTCCATTATACCTGCAAACGCTCCTGCCAGTAACTGGGAATGCAGCGGCGCATGTGATGGAAGAGCTTCGTAGTCGATTTCCTCAGCTATTGACAATTCTGAAGTATTCATGATATTCACAACGATTTCGATTGAGTTTTTTTTACTTCTTTTAGTTTTTACTTCTCACGAAAGTCTTCGTCAGTTAACTAGAATAAGTTAAAAACTCTAAGAGATTCCAATAAAAGTTCCAAATATCTTTATATAAAGCTTACTACTTAGATAAGATGACGTTCGCCAATGGCAGGCAAAAAAATAGCAGGGTGTTCTTGCCTTTCAGTATTCGCCATGCTCTCATTCAAGAAAGGGTGCCAAAATACCGAAAAGAGACACGATCGGGGGTGTCAAAGTAGCGATGCTGTGGGTTGAAAAGAGGGTGAATCACCGCAAACATGCATGTGTAAAACCCAAAATGGCGATCTAGGGCCTGCTACACATGATATGAACATCCCAATAGTATATAACAGAGTTAAAATCTTGACTCATATTCGAAATCTTGATTTTTCATGGCTCTATCCATTTTATATATTAGTAAGCACTACATATGGGCTGGCTATCAAAGGCGAAAAAAAAGTGCCGAATTCTAAGCATATACTCATCGGAGTGAATTCCAATGACATGGCATAAAGATACAGCATATATCTATAAGACACTAAATGCATATATACGAGAATCTAGCTTAAATTTGTCCAAGTAAAAAAAACTGGGCATAATAGAAAAACGGTTGTAGGGATACCTGCATATATGAGAAATCTTCCGATGATTTCCACCTTAGGAACGCCGACGTACAATGAACACTCTTCTTCTTCACTTGTCTCGTTATGCAAATGTGCCTTTTCGCCTCTATCATCGTGAAATCTCAATAGTTTAATCAACAGCGTGTAGACAGCTGTCTTGCTAATGACGTCTTTCCAAACAATCACGGATGCGACACCTACCAGAGGCCTCAAGAACACTTTGGGACCGGATGATCCGTACGTACTACATGCAAGATTCCATCCGTACCTTTGGGTTAACCAATCGCTACAGTCCAACCCACTGACTACCCCAATGAAAGCTACGCTGTCTTCGAAACAGGGGCATTCATCGATAGGCCTGACGTGGTTAAACAGAATAAACAGGCCCCATGTTACACTCAGAAGAGGGAACCAGAGGCACTCACCAATCTGGAAATTTCGTAAAACGTGAACTACCCAAATCCTCATAAAAAAACAGATAGCTCCAACTGCGGCACCACTAAATAAATCCAGCATACCATGCATACCGCAGTAAACTCTACCAAAAACCAGAGTGAAGTAGTAAAAAGTAACCAGACTCAGTAAAATAAGCTTTGTTGGCCATGACAGTGTGTCTGATAAACATATTCTCCAAAAAAATAATAAACTTACCGCGGTAGCATTAGCAGAATGTGAACTGGGTGCACCATATTCTTTCGTAGTGTATTCACTTAGCGTGATTCTATCCACTGGTGGCGACTTTGGTCTTGGTAGGCACCAATAATCCTTCAAGTACCCACTCAAATATATTGAATAACCAAGAACGTAGATCATGTCCCGAGTTAAATCGCGGTATCCCAGCCACACAGGCATGGGAAGCACAATAACATAAAACATATGAGAACCCATAACCGAAGTGTACTTGAAATAAACATCTCTAAAAGGCGTTCTGTGCTTTTCCTGTAAAGAATATATGAAATCTGATTGGTTATCTGTGAATCTAGTCAGATATTGCCTTGTTTGAAACCTTAGCCGCGACATCTGGCCCTCGAAATGCTCCGCTGGATGATTACCGGGATCTGCCAATAGGTGCTTGCCGCTAGAAGCAGCCACCTGAACTTTGATGGTGTCCTCGGCAACACTCAATTCAGTAACCGTCTGAGTAATAGCCATAATTTAATCCTCGCACTCCTTTGCTACTTTGTATATTTTGTTGAAGACTACCACTGCCTAATTTCTTCTTACCATCTCATTTACTAGATTAAGAAGAAAGGCAAGGCAAGGCTGACAAAGATTAGGAAAATAATGGAATTTCATTACATTATATAACATGAATTCCGGGCGTACATGCTCGTAACTAAGTAGTATCTAAATGAGAATCCCCACGTTATTTTAATTAGAAGCACGCCATCTTCTTACAACAAATTTTTTTGAACCAAAGATATCACAGTTTCATCAAACAATAGGAACACATAATAGGCACGTCTTCTGAGAAAACCGCGGACAAGCAAGACACGCGTACCTGAAAAGGCTATATTTCTCGAAGAAGTTGTTTAGTTGAGCTAGCCACATCTTTAGCCTGAATACGTTCGTAATCCAGAATAGATTCCCTTGGCAATTGAAGCCATGAGCTGAGTGAATCTGCAGGCTCGATCGTATCACATAGTATTTTGGTGAGCCTTGCCCGTTCCTCTTCTTTACTTTGTTGAAGAAGAGGCTGTGGGATTCGTACCCCAGGAACGATCTGCAAATTGTCCGAGCCGCGGAATACGTGCGTACAAAGTTTTGCGAGCACTTCAAGGTCTTCCTCTTCATCGATCTTTCCTCCGTATACGATCGTAGCTATGTGATCTTGCACTTGCGCCCAAGGAATGTTGTCGGTAGGATTGGTGGCTATTACATTCTCTAAATACACCAAGGCAAATTGAAAGTCGCAATCATTAAAGTAATATTTCTTGGAAAACCCATGAGGCACTAATCGGGTCCTGGCGGTGATCAAGGCATGAAACCATGACAATAGGAAGCTACAATACACGCTCCATACTCCGGAAAATTCACCAGGGGAAGACTGAGATCCCCATAGATCTTTGACAGTATCTAGTATGCCTGGGATATCCTCGTATACAAATCTATCAGTTCTTTGTAGCAATGGGAGAGGTAACCTATCACCGGTTAAATGACATGCCATGAACATTTTAAATTTCTCCTGTTCCTTGGTCACCTTCGTCTCCTCAACGCGCTTATGCAAATACGTTTTCACCCAAGATAAGGACATTTGGATGTTTTGTAATAGTATCCAACCGCCCTCTATCTTGGATTTTGATATTTCCTCTTGCGCATAATTTAGATTTTCGATGGACCCTAACGGGATGATTTTTAACGATTCGTTCAAGGCCTTCGCCAATTCGACTAGTTTGAATGTGCCATCAACATCTCGCTCAGTTGCTATAGTAAAAAAGTTGTTCTCAGAGTTCGTTACCACATCCGCTATATTCCACTCTTCGACAAAAAACTCATTTTTGAACCAGTTCAACGCAGATATATACGATTTGGTTGTAACGTGCTCCAATAAGTGTTTCAAATCGTCATTAGCATCTACGTTTAGTTTTTGCACGTCATCGCTACTTTCAGAGAGCATGTCAATCATTGTTAGAACTGCTTCGTTATATTGTTCATTTTCAATGTCGAATTTGTACAAACAAAACATCGTCATAGCCATGATCATTTTACAATTCTTGTCAAGAGTGGTGGAAAATTGACTATATACTTCTTGGTATAATATCCAAAGAATTTCATCCACCCTTGTCATACCTGCCTTTGTTTTTCTCGATTTCTTACTAAAGACACGTTTGAAACATGATAAAAATTGCCCTATGGAAATGTTGTAAAACCAATGAAACTGACCGAATCTCTCCAACATAGAGAATATTTTGACGCTATGCTTACCGATGACAGAGTACTTTTCTACCAGGCCATCAAATTGTGGGAAAAATTCCTCAGATTCACTTAGCTTTCTTTCAATGTTAATAGCTTCTTTTTTCAGATTGTTCAAAGTCACCATCAACTCATCATTTTCTAACATATTCCCCTGTGAATTACTTAGTTCCTCCAAAAGTCGCTTTTCCAGATTCTTCAATTTCAACTTATATTCAGTATTCAATTTTATCAAATCTTCCCTTTGTCTTTGCATTTCCGCATTCTCTTCCGTCAAAGTGATGTCAAAGACTCGTGTTTCAATACTTTCCTTATTTGTGACAAAATCAACTAACCTTACCCTTGATCTGAGGAATATCGGAATATCTCCACTGGGATCACAAGAATGGATGAATAATTTAAAATCGCCTGAGACATCTACTTCGTGATCTCCAATCTCCACAGTAACTCTGTTCCCGGCATGATTGAACTCTTTGGAGATTAATCTTGATATGATTGGATCAAAAAATTCTCCATCCTGAATTATAACTACACTTCCGAATCTAATTGCATTTTCTAATCTTTTAACGAATCCTTCTTCGAGGAAACTGAGAAGTACAGTTTTATTGCCGTAATATTTCGAAATAACCGTCACCATGTGGGAACTTGGGTCCAAAAGAAATGGAACTGCATCTTTTGAATTCATGACTATGCTCATGTTTTCCAAAAAGTAATCGTTCTTATTCAGCCCACATTCAATCCACGTCATTTTTTCATCTAATGTTACCAGATAATCGATGAAACGATAATTTACATCGTACTTAACGCCAAATTTGTCCAGCAAGTTCTTTAAAATGATTAACATGTCACTCCTTTCCCTTTCATTCAAATGACCAAAGTATGTTTCATACATGGATGAAATTATACAATTTCCAATCAGCTCTTGACTTGTTTTACTAAATTGCTTTGTACTGTTCAGCCACCTTTCTTTTTCGAAAGTTAAACTTTTAACCAAAGATAAGGACCTATCGAGACTAGTTTGTACGTTGCTCATCTCTGTCTTTATGGCTTCAACATCTCTGATTAATAAACTGTATTTTTGCTTTGACACTTCAATACTGGCTTCTAAATCCTGTGTCATTTCTTCAGCGGCAAGTAAATTGGCCTTCGTTTTCAACGACTCAAACTCTATTCTCTTCATTTCTTCTCTCAGCGGATCTACATTATGTAAAACTTTACTGAAGTTTATTTGGGCATTGACCCACTGATATAACGGCCCACACGCTTTGCTGGCCCTATTCACTATCTCATAAGTAAAATTAGGATCTGATAAAAATTCCTCTTCCATATACTTTCGTATTTGGGGCTTCATATGAAGGGTGGTATCATAATGTACTATATTGTGAATAAAGTTATCTTTTCTGATAAATTGTTGAATATCCCTCCAATTGGAAAATTGGTACCCAAGAATAGCAGAAACAGCCTCCATTACAATTTTTACACCAGATGGAGGATTTACCATTGATCGGATTTCTGTCAATTGTTGCTTTTTTATATTCTTTACGCCTCGTTGTGCCTCAAGAACGGTGGGTTCAATATCTTGAATACTTTTCATGACAACCTCCTTTCTTTTTCTTATATCTTCTTCTTGTACTTTTAATATCTTCTTGATTTCCTCTGTAGCCTCTTGCTTTCTTTCTGACTCGTTTTGCTCCATAAGCATATTATCCAATGTGCTCCTAGCTTCCTTTTCTTTCTCAATAAGTTCGGCATTCTTCTTTGACAATGTTTTGTTCAGTTCATTAACCTTCAAGACAGATTCGTTTAGTTTCTCGAGACCCACATTGACAAATCTTTGGTTTTCCTGTAAATCTTGATATCTCTCCATAACAAGATTCTGCAAGACACGCAAACCATCAATAAAAAACCCAGGGGACCTTGGATACACCCCAATTTTCATATTTTCGTAAAAACTCTTGTCAAAATGAATTAGAATATTAACTACAGCATCTCTTATGGTTTGAATTGACTTCGTAAACACCATCTCTTCACTGACCTCAGGTATTTCAAAGTCTGTGAATTCCATAGGAACCCGGTCCACCATATCGTTGGCAACCTGGGACATTGTCTTCATATCCCAGTCACCCATCCAATTAATTATGCAACGATTGAAAAGGGCTGGCGAACTTATCATAGCCGAGGATTTATTGTTTGTAGGATCGCAGATCGTGAAGACAACGTGAAGGTTCTTAGCAATTTCCCCAACAAACCAGTCATACAATTCTTGTTCTGTATCCAATAAAAGGCCCAGGGACCTAGTTTTATTTCGCAAGTTATTCAAAAGCTTGTCATACTCCTCCCCTTGAAACAAATCTGGTATATCAGCGTTTGCAAGTAACGTATTCATTCTTTCCAAAAACGCCGTCTCTAAAATATTGGATTCATCAATAATTAAACAAGTACGAGATTCCTTAAGCGTGCAGTCTAAAATTGCATTTTTTAAAACAATGTCAAAGTCATTAAGCCTGGAGTGACGGTGGATCTTGGGTTGAACAGCTTTCAAACCGTTCAACCACGCCACAAACCTTGTTAGGATAGTTTTACCTGTTCTGCTTGCACCAATCAGCATCATATGGCCTTGAACTTGTTTTAACGCACGATCAATACGCAAAATATGGTCAACCATAGATTCGTGTACAACCATTGGCACTTCTAGTTCCTCATCGCAGAATGTCTTAAATCTTTCCTCTATAAAGTTTACGAGATCTATTTTGTTGACCTCTTTGAAATCAAGACTTAGCAAACCCGAAAAAAGAAGGGAAGTTGAGCTTATGTTGCCCAAGTCCTGGTTAGGAAAATATTTATTGGCTGTCTCATAAAGGAGTTGTTCAAAACTGTTTTTTTCCTTTACCCTTACTAGCCTATCTGCAAATATTCTCCAAGCTTCATAAGCCCATAACCGTATTAATGATCTCAGTGATTGTCTCGGACCATTATTAATTGCAGAGTAAACACCTCTAACAAAACGTGTTAATTCTCTTGGTGAAAAAAGATAGTGTGATTGAAGACCAGTGCCGTATCTAGTTTTGCATTTATTATATAAATGAACTGAAGCAGAGGCAAAGGGCTCAGCGTATGATCTAAACTCAGGGACTAGCTTGAAAATGGCTTTGTAATATGTTTCGTAAATATGGAAAAGAGATTTTCCACTGGGATAACCTAGGTAAAGAATAGCAGCATGTCGTGTGAATCTTTCTGACATAGGAATTCTTCCTGGGTCAGTTGGAGGATTACAAGCACCAACAATATGTATCCTCTCTATTGTCACCCATTTATTTTCTGGTGTTTTCCAAAATCCTTGCTTCTCCATCAGCTGTCTTAAAAATAAAACGACATTTTGAGAACCATACTTGTCGAGTTTTGGTAAGTTTATCTCATCACAAAATAGTACTAATTTTTTGATATCTGATTTTGGAAGCAAAGTAAGACCTTTCGATGTGGTTACATAGTTTGTATGCCGATGTAGAGCTGATAAAATATGCTCAGTGGTGGTGTCTTTGGAAAAATTTATTCCAACAACATCATAGAGCGAAGAGTTCCGGAGTGCGTTATTCATAATCATTGTTTTACCAGATCCAGGTGGTCCGCAAAGGATAATTGCTCTTTCCGAATTGAGAAGGTCATAAAAAACCTTCTCATGCTTGATCGTGTCAATTGTAGGGATAACAATATCAGGCCTCATGACGTCATGTGCCTCCAAAGAAACGGAAGGAATTTCAGAACAAAAGGAACTAAAATTCAACCTATCGTTCGCAATAACTACGGTAGAATCATCGGACAGTTCTTGGCTCTCATGTCCAAAATAAGTGTTTATAGCTTGTATGAAAGCCGTTTGTGATTTACCAGTTGAATCACCAGCTAGTGCATATAATAGTGACCTCTTAACCAATATAGTAATCACATTTTTCAAGCTTTTATCGTCCAAGTTTTGAAACCACTGCTTATAACTCGAGATTAAGTGAACAGCCAACTGTACCGCAGTTTCTAACTTATTAAAAGTTCGAATCCCCAGAATGTGATCTAAATCATTCGAACATTTAAAAATGTTGGTTAAAGAAGTCATATTGAAAGAACCAGATATGATGTCCTTCATTTTTTCTAACACAGACATGGATAGTTTACTATCAAGCGCTTCATAACTTTTATTGAGTAGGCAGTGAATCTTGGAGAAAATCGAACACACATCTGTCGAAAACCACAGTAAACCACACCTAGTTATAGTAGCAGGTGTAGTATGATCAAGGTTGTCGGTTTCAAATACAATGCGAAGGTTCGGTGGAATAGGAAGTCTTTCACCGTTTGGCAGCGTTAAAATTTTGTTATCATCAAGAACAGAGTTCATAGCTTCTACATATTCTGGGTCTAGATCACTATCAAATACAACCCAAATTCTCGAATTCATAAAAGTTCCCGTAATATCATCGTTAACTCTTCTTAGAATTGAAGTAAAAAGTCCATCCCTCCACTCTAACGTCGCTTTGAGCATACTTCCATACAAGGATTCCTTGGTAAGAACCTTTGTATCAATAACATACACAATATTAGCATGACCATCAATGATGGCCATGGCATCAATAACTGTTTTCCATGTCGCCGTTTTACCACAACCTGCCCTACCTACAAGTATCAAAGCCTGTTGGGTTTGCTGCATGTAATAAAACTGCAAACATTTCTTAAGAAATTCTTCAGACATTGAAAAGCCATTCCTTAGACCGGCATCATTTAAACATTGAACAATAGCCTCTGAATTTAGCGCTGCTCCTACAGAACCAAATACTTTCGATAATTCGTCTTTGAATACCAATTCATCATTGTCTCCCAGCGATGGTAAAATGACTCTTTTCAAACTTTCTACCACTGTTCTTTCCTCTTTCCCAAATTTAGTGATCAAAGGGCTGCAATTTCTTAATACACTTTTTAGCGTCCTCAAACCAAAGTGATAATGATTCATTGAAGTGCATTTTGAAGATAAAAGGGCCAGAAAATGAACAATTTTTGAAGCCAAAGTCTTAGAATCCTCGAATCCCAGAATTTGTAAGATCATCTCTGCAATAGTATCACTTTGTGGAGATTTCATAGAGAATTCTCGAAAGCTCTTTTTCAAATTTTCCGGTAACTCAGACCTTCCATTATACCCAGGATTCAAAGTAATAAATACTGCAGTGTGAGAGTTCAGCGGGGCTTCTTCTTCTAAAAGTGTTATATGGGACTTTCCGACTTGGAGGCCATTCTGTATTTGTTGGATATTGGCAGACACCGCACTTAAAACTTTCTCATCCAGCCTGTTGAATTCGTCGAAACATCCCCATGCCCCAATCTGTGTGATACCTACTAGCAGCCTAGAAAGAACTTGATAATCGAATGAATCATCACAATTAAAAACTACAACCACACGGCCGAGATTTTGACCAAATGCTTTCACAGTTTCCGTTTTACCTGTTCCAGCAGGACCGAAGAAGCACCCACCATACTTTTGATGTAAAGAATCGGTAAGAGCCGCAAACCCGATAAGCAGCAATGGTGTATAAATCAATCTTTCTGGAATGCCTATATACTCAAATTTGTACTGCAAGAGGTAGCCACTCTGAGAGATAAAAACGGAATTGAGATCATCTGAAGTATCGTCCTTTTGATAAAACTTTTGAACGTTCGCCCATAGTAGTTGAGCTTCTTCCTTGGAAGAACAATCCTTAAGCTGTTCAATAACATTATTAAAATGCAAATACTCAACAAGTAGAGCTTCAATTTTTTTTTTCGCATTATGAGATGATTTTTTCAACTTATCCAACAATCCTCTGATTATTATATTTACCTCTTCCCAGTATTTCGAAAATTCATTAGATTTAATACATTTTTCGACAAGTTCTGTCCACATAACTTGAGCTGCAAGAAGAACGGCTTGAAAGATGTGCTTAGATATAATTACTTCCATGTCCGTTCCGTCTTTCATTTGGCTCAAACAATCTTTAAATTGAGTGAACACACTTAGCTTAATTTCCGTATCCAAAATATTTAACCACTCCTGAGCTTGAATCGAGGTCTTCAGATTGATTCTTTTATTCAACTTTAATACTTCACCCTCTACTGATCTTACACCGGTTATAAAATTCTCGAAGAATATTATAGACTCAATGCTTCCAAACATTTTCTTCATAAACTTCGAAACGTGGTCGTGATGTTTTCCAGACCCTATGATTTTCAAAAGGTCATCATTGCCTAGAAAGTAAAACCTTGGAAATTGCCTTCTTTGCCGCTCTAAAAATGTCGATAACGACGATTTTATCATTTCCAAAGAGTCTATTGTTAACTTCAACGTCGTGCCGAAATTTGGTATGTGTATTACTTCAATTGCTGTGTCGAGTTGAAAAGCCCTTGTGGTTATCATTTTATACTCACCAGTCAAGCTTTTAAATTTCGAGGTTTCGAGAGGTAAATAGTTTTGAATGTCCAAATTTTCACCAAGGATTCCATACAAGTCCAACCAGTAAAACTGAACTTCGACCCAATTTATCTGAATTTCTGATAGTTTCGTGAGTTTAGATTCCAAATCCAGACAGTCTTGCTCAAAAATCTTGTAGTAGTTCGAAGCTTTCATAGACACTAGCTCCTCTAGATCTTCTTTACAGGCTTGCTCTAGTACATCCCATTCGCTCACAAGCTTGAGTCCACTTGAGTGCTCTATAACTTCATATTGAGCCTCCTTCCAAAAAGATTTAATTCTATTCAGAGACTTCTCTATAACGAATTCTTTTTGTGCTCTTTCTATAATCTTTGTAAGTAGTGTTTCATTTAGGGTTAAATTGAGGACCATGACATCTTTAAGAGAAAACTCCATCTTATTAACTAAATTTTTTTGTATCTGTCTTTTACCAATATCGCGAAATATCATGTTCCAATGCCTTGGCTTCAAAGCAGCATCCTTTAATTCCACCAAGGTTTTATTTGCAGAGCTAAGCATATTAACTTGTGAAAGTAGAGACTTATATATCTCAAACTGTTTGACAGCTCTCGGCAGTTCATCCGCCCTCTGGAGAAAGACTGCTAGATCCGGTTGAAGTAACAATACGTTTACACTACGCCATGGCATGTCGAAAGTCCTTTGTACATCTTCCCAAAGGTCTTTGATGCTCTTCCAAACTAGTTCATACTGTTTAACCTCTTCCACCACGTGTGTTAGCTGATCACTCAAAACAATAGGGATCAATAACATCTTTGCAGCGGCCGCAACAGATTCAATCTTTCTCTTCAATGTAACACTCGAATCATTGAAAAACTCTAGGATATTAAGTGCTTCAGATGGAGTTAATGTTGGCGATATCGGTTTCCTGACCGACCAACTTTCCTTCAAAGATAGCGACAGATTATTTATATTTTCAACGCCTTGTTCTAGATTTTGAGCTATAACAACGCGATGTTTTTGCAACTCTTGTTCAACATAGCCCAAGCTTTCCCTCAACGAACTAAAATCAGTATCGAGTTGTTCTATGTAGACAAGGTGCGACGGAAACCCTACCTTTAGCTTTGTAAGCACCCCCATAACAGAACTGAGTAGCTTAATTTGGGTTTCTCGTTCAGCGAGATGGCCTTTATTTACGTTGATAGCCTCAATTATCACGGTTGCATTTTTCAAAGAGGTAAAATTCAAGTCCATATCCTCGAAAGCTTCCCTGTCACTGCTCATATCTTCGTGCAATTTCCTCGCATCACGTTCATATATTGACAAAAGGTGCTTGCTGACATATGAAATCCAAGAATCCATTTTGGAGCGGATATGACGGTGTGCATCTTGAGTTTGCAGTACAAAGTTTTTTGAAAAATTATTTCGGCTTAGCATTAGATTGAATTTTAACTGAGAATCAAGAAGCCCTTTTAAAATTTCGAAGCATTTTTCAGCACTATTATCGGCTATCTCTAAAAAAGTATCCTCCGTCATTTGCCAGAGAAATTCCATTTTCTGCCATTCTCTGACATAAGAATTTATCTTACAATGTAAAATTTGAGTCTGTTCTATACAAATTTGTATATCATCATTCAGCTTGGTGACCAGTGAACCAAAAGTCAATGTAGTAGGGACAGGATGTTCGGAGCCATGCAAAAACTTAATTAGAACGACTCTTTCTAAAAGAGCCTCGATATCCTTCAATAAAGAACCTTTTATAGCAGCCAAGGATGGATATGGCATTATTCTACCCTCATTGAAACCAAGTTTTAATACATGCTTTGGAAAATGCAGTTCTTTCAAATTAAAACACAATTTCTCCAAGAGGATGTTGATAATTAAATCATTGAACTTGGAAATATGGTCACTAACATTAGCAAGACCTCTCACGGAAAGATTTTCAAGAATAGCCTGAATATTGCTTATCCTTTCCTCCACTTTGTGCAACTCATCAGTAGTACCATCAAAACATTTCAGGCCAGAGAATTCCTCGGCAAACCGAGTCTCGGAGCTTTCCAATATTTTATAATCAGAAATCATGCCATCAATCGATTTTTCCAATACGGCTAGACTGTGTGCCGAACAAGGGATTTCCGAACTTGTCTCTCGTAAAGATTCCCACGGTGTAACCAGAATTCGTTGTAACAGTAACCATACAGTGCGTATGTTATTCTTCAAAAAGATGTTTGTATAAAAGGTGTGAGATAGTGATTTGCTGAGTGAAAAAAAAGTTTGAATTAGTTCAACCAAGTTAATG
Source organism: Saccharomyces paradoxus (assembly GCF_002079055.1). NCBI lineage: Eukaryota > Fungi > Ascomycota > Saccharomycetes > Saccharomycetales > Saccharomycetaceae > Saccharomyces > Saccharomyces paradoxus. The sequence continues at coordinate 567,146 of NC_047497.1, forward strand.
GCTCTTGGATACAAGTACATGTAAGTTCTTGCAATACGTACTATGTGACTGGGTACTTGAAATGCCATATAGGTCAAACTCCTCAACTCTGTGTAACCAGCGGCTAAGGCAAAATCGAAGTTAACTTTTAATTCATAACCATCCTCATTATTCCTTATAAGTTTTAAAATAGGTGTCGCCAAAAGGTTTGCTGTTGCTTTTTCGGGAAAATTACTCAACCATTGAAGAAATACATCCTGAGGATTTGCATCCTTTCTTAGTTGCAATATCGAAGTAGATATTGAACGCCCTTCAAGTGTGTCATTCCAGTTAGAACCAAAAAGTGTTTCGAGATACTGTACTATGTTGTCAATACGGGACTGAACATTAACGAAGTACGAAATTTTTGCAGATGTGGGAGGTATATTATTCAAAACTTCCACATGCAGAATCTTAGGCAAAACACCCAAACCAGTTTCCAGTTGCCGTATATCTTTCTTTATCTCCAGTAGCAGTATCTGTTGATTCTCTAGTACTTTCACTTTTATTCTAGGACAAAATTCCATTAATGGCTTGAACTTTACCAGGTAGCTTAGTTTTTCAGTTGGACAACGATCAGAGTCAATCACACTTGCCAGCAGATTTTGTAATTTCGTCTCTAAATCAAACATATTTTTAATAAATTCACTTTCGGCTTGCTTCAATTTCAATCGAAGATTCACGGAAATATCATCGATCTGCTCAAATGGATGATATAATCTCTGCATTTCTTCGTAACAAGTAGAAGGGGATAAATCCTTAATGGTTTCTGCTAATGAAAAAAAACGCTTTCGTACGTTTGAAATTTCACCTAGAATCGCCTTTATGGACGCACTTGTAAATGTCAGCTTTTGTGATAGTAATTCTTGTGGTGCTCTTTTCCTAATATCCTCTCTTATCAAAAGATTGATGTCCTGAACAATATCATCCCATTCTTCTATAATACGGGTTGATTTTTCGTATAGAGCCAAAAAAGAATCATAGTCTAATTGAAACAAATTTGAGAGACTATTTAAAATCGCATCCATGACTTCTTGTGAGATTTTGTCCATCAGCACAACAAATCTTTGAACTGGATAACCTGAATATCTGAATTTTTTCAAAGAAGGTATTAAGATAGCAAATAATCCATGTAAGTCTTCAAGGCTGGTTGGCTGGTGAACTTCATCGATAGGGATCGATGATAGAAATTGGTCATACTTATCCGCTAGCTTAAATTTATCTGAAAGCGAACCTTCATTCAATAAGTTTGTTAAATTATGGAATCTTTTTGCGTTTGTTAGAACGGATAGGCATACTTGAAATTCTTGGCTTTGCGTTTGTTGAATAAGTGATTTCAAGACTTCTTGCAAGTTAGACCAAAACTCTACTTCATTCAAAAAAGAACCCTCTTTTATATCTCTGTCGATGGCCAACGTTTGTTTAAGAACCAAAAACCACTTGTTTGCAATACTTTGTAAAGTGTTTAAAAATTTCATACTTTCCAAATCATTGGTAGAGAGGTAATGTGCATAATCCTGTGAAGTGGCCCCTTTCGATACTGCCAATTTGATAATACCAGGGACCATCGCCAAAAGATCTGGCGTTTCAATTGAATTATGTAACTGTTGAAATTGTTTGGAAATGTCATCAAGTTTTCTCCTTGTTTTATCTATAGTTTCGGCAGAATATGCCTTTGTATCTGACTTTACCAATTGGCTAAATACAGATGATACACCATGTGTAATAATTGAGGCCAAGTTTCCTGTATTTACGGGACCAGGCAAATATATGACATTTATTTGTGTTGCAATCGGTTCTGTATCCACAATTCCATTTCTAGATTTAATAATCAATAAAGTAGAGTACCTCTTATTCGCCAGATTATCATTATATACAACCTCTTCACCAATATCTATAGAAACTATTGTTCTATCCAACTCTTCAAAAAGTAAGACAAACAATGTGCTATGCTCTCTTCCATCCAACAATCCCAAAAAAGATGTAAACCGTTCACGGTATTGACAATGTAGATGATCAATGAGTGCTTGCTCACTTTTTTTAGGAGAATTCTTTATTCCTGTTACAGTGGTTGCAACAAATTCTATCAGCTCATCGGTACGTCTTCCCTCATTCTTGCACATTGCCCAAGAAATTTTGACGTGCTTTTCGATTCAAGCTCTAAACGATCACTTTACCCTTCTATGCCTACTATTCACTGTATATATAACGTTTGTTTACCTTTTACTAGCTTATTTGTTAAGGTCCGTATAATGCGACCTTCCGTGCATCAATTCGGGATGATCTGATTAAGTCGTTATAGCCTTACGTTAAGACGACACAAGACACAATGAGCATCGCCTAATATTTATAGTGAACTTATGTTAAATAAGCTTAGAAATCTCCAAAATTAAGCGTTTTTCATGAATACCCTATTATTTAAGCGAAAAAGTGGCCATTGTGGGAAGCAAAGTGATATAGCTTCGCAGGGATCGCTCTCTAGTACTGCACTTCCTGAATCACCTGGCACTTTGGATGAAAAGAATCTTCCCAGATTGCCCACTCCATTCGCTAGAAGCCTTTCTACCATTCCTAGTTATGAGCAGATGAAACGTACAAACAAACTGCCCGATTATCACCTAAAGATAGTTGTTGTAGGAGATGGTGCGGTGGGGAAGACGTGTCTATTGATATCTTATGTCCAAGGAACATTCCCGACTGATTATATCCCTACCATTTTTGAAAATTATGTAACAAACATAGAAGGCCCTAATGGTCAAGTTATAGAACTAGCATTGTGGGATACAGCCGGCCAAGAGGAGTATAGTAGACTTAGACCGCTCTCATATACGAATGCAGATGTACTGATGGTGTGTTATTCTGTTGGAAGCAAGACATCACTCAGGAATGTTGAAGACCTTTGGTTCCCGGAGGTCAAACATTTCTGTCCATCTACTCCAATCATGCTGGTCGGCCTTAAATCAGATCTATACGAAGCTGATAACCTTTCAGATCTGGTGGACCCAAGTTCGGCAGAATCCTTAGCTAAGCGCCTGGGGGCATTTGCACATATTCAGTGCTCTGCACGATTGAAAGAAAATATTGATGAAGCGTTTGAAACTGCCATACACACGTTACTTTTCGATTCATTATATGCTCCCAGGGAGCCTACGCATACGGTCAAAAATCCCTTCAAAAAAAATAATGCCAGATCAGGTATCGATTCTTCTACTGGAGATACCAGCGTCTCTATATCTGGGACAAAAAGATTAAGAAAAAACAAGTGTATTATAATGTAAAGATAAAAATGAAGATTCTTCAGTCAACCATTCTGTACATACTGACAACATTTGAAAAGTGGTAGGAAAAAAATATGCACACTTTCGTGTATCCGCTATCTTATTTAATCAAGATGAAACAATCATGATCTGACTTAATTTAAATTAAACCCCAGTTTTCCTAAATCTGATATAATATACTTGTCCAATATATTCTAAATTATCCCAATTTTATCTTGACAACCCATATCAATTCAACTCCATATAATACTAATATGATGATAATCTGATCTAATTATAATAAATATTTAATATAAGCTTATGTGACTTAAAGTATAAATCTGCCAAGATTTTGTTCGGAACAACGATCTAGAACAATAATCACTATGTACGGATATTTTATATCTATTTTTTTCTTTTTGGAAAATTTCAGATAATAAGGTTGAAGCTCATCTCATCGATAAATATGCTAAAGTATTAGCACATGCATGCGTTGCTTTTGGATCATACAAAAGCCTATATTCAGATCTAGGTTTTTCGTCTGCAAAAACTTTGTCAAGAAGCATAATTATACACTAACTGCCACGATGACTGAAAACACTGGAACAGCATCACCAACAATGGAACATACCGTTGACAACAAAAGACTTCTCCCTCCTGTTACAGATTCTAATAACCATCGGACTAAGAAACCAAAATTAAGAAAGTACAAGGCCAAAAAGGTTGATGCAACTTCTCCGATGGGTGTCCTAGAATTTGAAGTGAACGATTTGTTAGAATCTCAAAATTTGTCCCGAGAGCAGGTTTTGAATGATGTCGCTGCAATTCTGAACGATAAGTCCAAAACAGATGGGCCTATCGTCGTGCAGTATCACCGAGAGGTAAGAAATGTCAAGGTCTTAGAAATTACTTCTAATGGCAACGGGCTGGCTTTGATTGATAATCCCGTTGAACCAGAAAAGAAGCAAGTCGTTGTCATACCGTTTGGGCTGCCCGGCGATGTTGTCAATATTAAAGTTTTTAAGACGCACCCTTACTATGTCGAGAGTGATTTATTAGACGTAGTGGAAAAATCACCTATGAGAAGAGATGATTTAATTAAGGATAAATACTTTGGGAAATCTTCAGGAAGTCAATTGGAATTTTTAACTTATGATGACCAACTAGAATTGAAAAGGAAAACAATTCTGAATGCCTACAAGTTCTTTGCACCAAGATTAGTCGCTGAAAAAGTTTTACCTCCGTTTGGCACCACTGTGGCCTCTCCTTTACAATTAGGTTATAGAACCAAAATTACGCCCCATTTTGATATGCCAAGAAGAAAACAAAAGGAACTATCAATAAGACCTCCTCTAGGATTTGGTCAAAAGGGTAGACCTCAATGGAGAAAGGATACTTTAGACATCGGTGGACATGGTTCGATATTAGATATCGATGAATGTGTACTTGCAACTGAAATCCTCAATAAAGGACTGACTAATGAGAGAAGAAAGTTCGAGAAGGAGTTTAAAAATTATAAAAAAGGCGCCACTATTTTACTGAGAGAAAATACTACAATTTTAGACCCTTCTAAACCAACTTTGGAGCAGTTAACCGAAGAAGCCTCCAGGGATGAAAATGGTATTATAAGCTATGTCGAAGTCGAAGACAAAAAGAACAATATTAAGCTGGCCAAGACTTGCGTTACCAATCCTAGACAAATTGTCACTGAATATGTTGATGGATATACTTTCAATTTCAGTGCAGGTGAGTTTTTTCAAAATAATAATTCCATTCTACCAATAGTGACTAAGTATGTCCGTGACAACTTGCAAGCTCCCAAAGATGGTGATAATGAACCGAAATTTCTGGTGGATGCTTATTGTGGATCAGGCCTTTTCAGTATATGCAGCTCGAAGGGCGTAGATAAAGTGATTGGTGTAGAAATTTCCGCTGACAGTGTCTCTTTTGCAGAAAAAAATGCAAAGGCAAATGGTGTTGAAAACTGCAGATTCATAGTCGGAAAGGCTGAGAAGCTCTTTGAGTCCATTGATACTCCCAGTGAAAAAACCTCCGTCATCTTGGATCCACCACGTAAAGGCTGTGACGAACTATTCCTGAAGCAATTGGCGGCATATAATCCAGCCAAAATTATTTACATCTCATGTAATGTCCATTCCCAGGCACGTGATGTCGAGTATTTCCTCAAAGAGACAGAAAACGGTTCCGCTTACCACGTCGAAAGTATAAGGGGGTTTGACTTTTTTCCACAAACGCACCATGTTGAAAGTGTGTGCATAATGAAAAGAATCTAAATGCACATATAAATATCCTTCAGTATGTATATATTTCTTTGGAAGAATGAACTTCTTCCTGTATAATTAAATCCGTACATTTCGAAAACCGCAAACTTTTCTAAGATTGATTTTCCAATCTGGAGAATACGAGAAAAAGAATAAAACATTCACGTGTAAAGTGATATTCTACGCAACGATCTCATGAAAATTTCATATACGTTATTTCAAAGTGCACTCTAGGATTGTGGTAGTTAATAAGGTGATTAGGCGTAAATTAATCACATAAAAATCATAGAAAGATCATACCAAAATGGAAAACGATAAGGGCCAATTAGTATGTTCGAGAAACCTCCAGCGATTTTTTGTATTTTGACGGATAAACGGAAAGTGCATGGCTGTTCAAACAAATGTAAGAAAGATATCATAGTGCAAGCGGAACTTAAATGTTCTCTACAATGTAGGGAAGAGAAACTTACGATCACTGCTAGAAAGCAACTCCCAGTTTGCCGTAGAGCAGTCCCAAAGCTTATGAGGCTGAATAGTTTCGGATAAAGTTCTTCAATTACTTTCTTCATGTGTATTAAATCATCACTCACACCCATCAAAATTATATTTTCTAAACTAGCATAACTAACAATAATTCTTATTACATCAGGTCGAACTTTACGTTCCAAGAAAATGTTCTGCTACCAACAGAATCATCAAGGCTGATGACCACGCCTCTGTTCAAATCAACGTCGCTAAGGTTGATGAAGAAGGGCGTGCTATCCCTGGTGAATACGTTACCTACGCTTTGTCTGGTTACGTTAGATCTAGAGGGGAATCCGATGACTCTTTGAACCGTTTGGCTCAGAACGACGGTTTGTTGAAAAACGTCTGGTCTTACTCCCGTTAAGAGGAAAGGGAAAGAGGATTCGATTTAAGCTTCATATCGTTCAAACTAATAGATAACTAGCAATTTTTCTCTTCACTACCAACTTTTCATCATATGTTTTAATCCATCGAATTTTCGGTGAAGCGTTTTAGGTACTCTATAGGTATTTAGGTTATAATAATATTTTGTATTTTTAGACGACCGGAACCTGTTTAATTTGAAGAATCATTGTATTCTTGGCTATTCTGTTTAAAGTTTTACTTTATGTGGAGTCAGTTAGAAACCCCCGAGCAAAAAAAAAGACCCCAAAACCCCGTAAATATTACTACTCTTCGTGTGTATTATTCATTTTCAGGAGTCAAAACGTACTGAAAACCTTAAGCTTGCCGTTAATAGACTGCTCAAACGGGTGCTATATATGTCGATAAGAAGCAGAGCATAAAGGTGCCTAAAGCGGTCGTTGCTTGCAAACTATGCTTTTTTTCTTAGCTTCTTTCGATATTGTGGGCAATTCGTAGTGGAAGCTTAGTAGGGATTATATCTTCGTATAGTAGTGAGATAAAGATGTATAAGAAACTGGCTATTGCCACACTGCTCTACTCCGCAGATTATTTGCCAGGTGTGTTTGCCCTTGGTTATCAGGTAAATAAACTGTTAGAGGAAACAGGCAAAAAAGATAGCATTGAAACATGCCTTATTGTGACGACTCCCTTATTTAATGACACTTTAAGCGACTTAGCCAAGAATATTTTACAATCATTATACGCCAAGATTGTGTTAGTAAACCCTTTAGAGTACCAAGAGGAAAGCATACAGAGGAATAGTGAAAATTTAGCCCTTTTGGAGAGACCTGAATTAGCTTTTGCTTTAATCAAGGCAAGACTATGGGAATTAACTCAATTCGAACAAGTCCTTTACTTGGACTCGGACACTTTGCCTTTGAACGAGGAATTTTTAAGCCTATTTGACATTATGTCCAACCAAACCAGGTCACAGGTGGGTGCTATTGCTGATATTGGCTGGCCTGATATGTTTAATAGCGGTGTCATGATGCTAATACCGGATGCTGACACTGCGTCCGTTTTACAAAATTATATTATTGAAAACACTTCAATTGATGGTTCTGATCAGGGCATCTTAAACCAATTCTTCAATCAAAACTGTTGCACTGATGAGCTACTCAAAGAGAATTTTTCTCGAGAGTGGGTACAGTTATCGTTTACATATAATGTAACCATTCCTAATCTAGGCTACCAATCTTCACCTGCTCTGAATTATTTTAAACCTACCATCAAGCTGATTCATTTCATTGGGAAACATAAGCCATGGTCATCGTGGTCTCAGAAGAATTTCATCAAAAACGAATACCATGATCAATGGAATGAAGTATACGAAGAATTTAAGGAAGAACATAAATTAAATGTCGAAGTTTCGAAACCAGATTTTAGTAATTTTAATGTAACTGAGACTGCTCAAACAGCAACTCCAGTAGAAGCCCCTAAAACCAACGAACCCTCCCCAAATCAAGAGGTCGAGGCAATTAGCGCACCGGTGGAAAATGTGCACAACAAGAACAGCGAGCCAGTCCCTAATCCTGTTCCATTGGATTTTACCAAATGGTTGACAACTTTTATTAACAAAGATCACCTGACCAACCAACCAAAAAGTGAAAGCAGCGAATACCAGAAAGAGAATAATAACAATACAAACATCAGCAATTCAAATCGCGACCGAGAAAATTCTTCGAGTTGTACACAAGAGTCAAACAGTTCCTCTAACGACGTAAGCGTCCAAGTTAGAAGCGATGAGCAACAAAATGCGGAAGGGGACGGTGGTGCAACAGATAACACTTCAAATTCTGGACAAGAAAGTCCACTGGATGATATACATGAGGCTGATACTTCCAACAATGATGCATGTGCCCAGCCAGCTAACAAAAGTTATAACACCTCTAAAGAGAATGATGTTAGTGTCGATTCTAGCCCTATAAATTCAGAGCACAAAAGTTCAACAAATGATATACAAGAACCTAACGATTCTAATAATGACTTACCATGGAATGTGGAACAGCATGCGCCCATCGATAACAATATACAGTACTTAGAAAAAGAAAAGGAAGGTTACGAAGAATTCCTTCCAGATGTGTACGAATCAGATGGAATCGATAACCAAGAAGAATTTTTTGATGACGATGCAAGGGATGCTACCGAAGGAGGAGCAAAGTTGAGTCCAGTTGCACATACACAGGAGGATGTAAAGCCCACAGAAAAGGAAGCCAGCAAATCGCAACAAGAAATGCCCAACTTCAGGTTTGACTGGGAAAATTCTGATTATCTATCCAAAGTAGAGAGGTGTTTCCCTGATGACATCTTTGAATATGCAGTAGAGTGAACTTCCACGTATATATTAGAACGTATCAAAAGACATATCTATATAAGGAGACCTTTTTCAATTATACAAACATGCATAACTATTTCATAAACATTCAAATACAAAAATTACTTCGGACCTTGGGTTTATCTTTTTCTCACTTCACAACGTTTATAGTGACTGAAAATTTTTTGCATTCTCACCTCGTCTAATGAATGATGCGTAAGAATTCGAGCTTAACATCACGGAACAAAGGTATGAATACATGCATCCTTGTCATTTGGCAATATTTTCCTTAGTCCCAAGTCTTTTCTTAGGTTATTTTTACCAAATTCGTTAAACGGCCTCCTTCTAATTATATACAAGATGTCTGAAGGTATTACTGATATTGAAGAATCCCAAATTCAAACCAACTATGACAAGGTTGTCTACAAGTTCGATGATATGGAATTGGACGAAAACTTGTTGAGAGGTGTTTTCGGTTACGGTTTCGAAGAACCATCTGCCATTCAACAACGTGCCATCATGCCTATTATCGAAGGTCACGATGTCTTAGCTCAAGCTCAATCAGGTACTGGTAAGACCGGTACCTTCTCCATTGCTGCTTTGCAAAGAATTGACACCTCTGTTAAGGCTCCTCAAGCTTTGATGTTGGCTCCTACTAGAGAATTGGCTTTGCAAATCCAAAAAGTTGTCATGGCTTTAGCTTTCCACATGGACATCAAGGTTCACGCTTGTATCGGTGGTACTTCCTTTGTTGAAGACGCTGAAGGTTTGAGAGATGCCCAAATCGTCGTTGGTACTCCAGGTCGTGTTTTCGACAACATCCAAAGACGTAGATTCAGAACTGACAAGATCAAGATGTTCATCTTAGATGAAGCTGATGAAATGTTGTCTTCTGGTTTCAAGGAACAAATCTACCAAATTTTTACCTTGCTTCCACCAACCACTCAAGTTGTTCTTTTGTCTGCTACCATGCCAAATGACGTCTTGGAAGTTACTACCAAATTTATGAGAAACCCAGTTAGAATTTTGGTTAAGAAGGATGAATTGACCTTGGAAGGTATCAAACAATTCTACGTTAATGTTGAAGAAGAAGATTACAAATACGAGTGTTTGACTGATTTATACGACTCTATCTCCGTCACTCAAGCTGTCATCTTCTGTAACACCAGAAGAAAGGTCGAAGAATTGACCACTAAGTTGAGAAACGATAAGTTTACCGTTTCCGCCATCTATTCCGACTTGCCACAACAAGAAAGAGACACCATCATGAAGGAATTCAGAAGTGGTTCTTCTAGAATCTTGATCTCCACCGATTTGTTGGCCAGAGGTATCGATGTCCAACAAGTTTCTTTGGTTATTAACTACGACTTACCAGCTAACAAGGAAAACTATATTCACAGAATCGGTAGAGGTGGTCGTTTCGGTAGAAAAGGTGTTGCCATCAACTTTGTTACTAACGAAGATGTTGGCGCTATGAGAGAACTAGAAAAGTTCTACTCCACTCAAATTGAAGAATTGCCATCCGACATTGCTACTTTGTTGAACTAAGGGGCACAAAAACTACTTAAAGAAGAAATTATCTTGTGAGGCTATCTTGATAACGTAACATATATGTCTTAAGAGTTATATATGCTTTTGTATTTAATTTGTTTTTCTTTTTACATTTCTATTATTCTTCATAGTCTTTTTACGTCAACTAAAACATGGAGAGCAGATAATTTTGTTGTACCAGTGAACCACTTTTAGAGACACGAAGAGGCTCAATGCGGTGGTTAAAATACTATGTACTAATGGTTTGCCTCGTCTTTTTGTATATCCGCACGTATCTAGGTGAAATTTTTCAAATTTGTAAAAAATACATATAAAAGGAAGAGAAAAAAATCGATGCCCTATCGAACAGAAGTTAGAGAAATAAAAGGAAAGTGTTTATTGAAGATTACTGCCCAAGGTTTGAGATGGTTGAGCCAAGTAATATTTTAAAAAGCGGGCTAGCGGAGAAAGCACTAAATGCTTTAATTTTACAATGTAAAGAGAACGCATCTTTACAAAATGATAAAGACATACATATAATTATCAATATGGGTAAAAAAATGGGCATAAAAAGGGACAACATCCCCCGTATTATCCCATTAACAAAATGCAAGCTATTCAAACCAAGGGATCTAAACATACTACTCATTACTAAGGATCCCTCTTCTTTGTATAGAGAGACTTTGACAAAAGACGAGCATACATCAGAATTATTCAAAGAAATTATAAGTGTCAAGAACTTGAAGCGTAGATTCAGAGGGAGTAAATTGACCCAACTTTATAAGGATTTTGACTTGGTTATTGCTGATTACAGAGTTCACCACCTACTTCCGGAGGTCCTTGGCAGCAGATTTTTTCACGGCAGTAAAAAATTACCATACATGATACGCATGTCCAAAGAAGTAAAATTGAAGCGTCAGCAAATGACCGAAAAGTGCGATCCCATTTACGTGAGAGCACAACTGAGAAGTATATGTAAGAACACCTCGTATATTCCCAACGATGATAACTGCTTGAGCGTCAGGGTCGGTTATATTCAAAAACACTCCATACCAGAAATTTTACAAAACATCCAAGATACAGTGAATTTTCTCACCGATAGAAGTAAGAGACCGCAAGGCGGCGTCGTTAAAGGAGGAATAATATCTATATTCGTCAAGACCAGTAACAGTACTAGCTTGCCTATATACCAATTCTCAGAGGCCAAAGAAAACACTGAAAGTGAAAATCTGAGTGATATAAAATTGTAAAATTGAAGCAACATCTTTTAAATAAGATATTTAAATACTCGCATTGAAAAAGCGTAATTTTGCCTGACTAACAATATCATTATTAAAGTGTTTTAAACTTTAATTCCTTTCAAGAATTTGCAAGATTATTAAAATTTAGTAAGCGAAAAAAAAAAGGAAAAAAAAGGAACAGACACCCAATAAAAATAGAACAGACCCAATAAACCACTATTTCTCTGTCTGATGATATTCTTACTTTTTTATATCTCTTCAAGTGTGTGAAACTTTTACACGCAACGCTTTTTTAGCGTTCTTTCTAGACAATAGTTGATGCTTATTTAAAAGCGTAGGGGCTTTATGCAAATCTGCAAGGTATTTCTTACTCAGTCTAAAAAACTATTTTTTGTGGGTCTTCTACTTTGCTTGATAGCTCAAACATGTTGGCTTGCACTTGTACGTCATCAGAGGCAGTTGAGCCTAGATTCGTATTTTTTGGAGAGATCTCGAGAAGTTTCATCAAGATATGATTCTACGAGAAAGCGACATATGAACCAGATGCTGAAACTATCTAGCAACACATATAGTGACGAACCGCTGAACGAGAACAAAGATAGAGAAAATCGAAAAGAGAATGCTACATTGCTAATGCTTGTGCGTAATTGGGAACTTTCGGGGGCACTCCGTTCCATGAGATCACTGGAAGATCGTTTTAATAAAGACTACCAGTATGACTGGACATTTCTTAACGATGTCCCCTTTGATGAAGAGTTCATCGAGGCCACCACTGCCATGGCTAGTGGTAAAACACAATACGCTTTAATCCCAGCGGAGGACTGGAACAGGCCATCTTGGATCAACGAAACTCTATTTGAGGAGGCTTTACAATTAATGGAGGAAAAAAATATCTTGTACGGTGGGTCAAAGTCATATAGAAATATGTGCCGCTTTAATTCCGGCTTTTTCTTTAGACAAAAGATATTAGATCAGTATGATTTCTATTTCAGAGTTGAGCCAGATGTGGAGTATTTTTGCGATTTTCCTTATGATCCATTTAGGGTGATGAGGCAAAATAATAAGAAATATGGCTTCGTGATAACTATGTATGAATATGAAGATACAATTCCGAGCCTATGGGAAGCTGTAGAAGAATATTTGGAGGAGACAGAGTCGAAAGATGTTGACATGGAAAACAACGCTTTTGGATTCATTTCGAATTTCGATTTTATCGGTAAATCATTTGGTGTCATTGATAGTAACAGCGGCTATAATTTATGTCATTTTTGGACAAATTTTGAAATTGGTGATTTGAATTTTTTCAGAAGTGAGAAATACATCAGATTTTTCGAGTACTTGGATTCGAAGGGCGGTTTTTACTATGAAAGGTGGGGAGACGCACCAGTTCATTCGATTGCTGTCTCACTCTTTTTGAAAAAAGACGAAATCATTCATTTTGATGAACTAGGCTATAAACATATGCCGTTTGGCACATGCCCATCTGCATACTACTTGAGACTTCAACAAAGATGTCTCTGTGATAGTAATCACCCCGACAATATTGATCTCAATGTCATTAGCTGTTTAAGAAGATGGTGGAAGGACGGCAGCGGTAAATACTTCCTCAAGCATGATGCATAACGAGAAAAGCGTGAACTCGTATACTATACATATGTATATATAATAAAGTAACCACTAGGGAAGATGTTCCATACCTCAGGTCATCACCATTTCATGGGTCGCTTAACCGAAAACATCAGAAGCAACCTCTAACGGCGATGGTTTTAAAGATGGATTACCTCAATACCAATAGTTAGACTATTCGGAACCGAAGATTTATCTACGATACTCTTTATCCTTCTTCTATCTTCACCTGAAATAACTTATTAAAAATAAACTAAGCCAAAGAAAAGAAAAGAAAAATTTCAATAAAAGAAAGCCATTGTAACGGTTTTGGAAGTAAAAATAGGTTAAAGGTTCGTCAAAAGACAAACCTGGCTCCTATAAACCGCCGAACAATAGGCCCCCTAAAGCATCACAAATTTGTTATGCTTTTCTGAAGGGAAGTAATACACACACACTAAAAATTTTCGAACAGGAAATTCTTTTGTTAGTAGTAACTGCTATAGCTTCTGGCTTTTATAGTCAAAATATTCCATGCGAGAAGAAAAAAGAAAAGTGCCAGCGAACTTCGGGTAAGAAGTTTACTTATGAATCAGGGCAAAAGAACTAATAAGAAGTGGACTAAATACAGAAATAATATGCTCTGCAGACACAAAACAGTCATATACGAACCTCTTTTACACCAGACAGTACGTGCGATTTGGAAAATACTGAGTGTTTGCGATGAGTAAAAACAGAGATCCTCTGCTGGCTAATCTGAACGCCTTCAAAAGCAAAGTGAAGTCTGCCCCAGTAATCGCACCCGCTAAAGTTGGACAGAAGAAGACTAACGACACAGTTATTACCATAGATGGAAACACTAGGAAGAGAACAGCTTCCGAACGTGCGCAAGAGAACGGTTTGAAATCTGCGAAGAATCCTGTATTAGCGGATATCAAGAAAGAAGCTGGAAGTAATAGCTCTAATGCCATTACGCTAGATGACGATGACGATGACGAAGATTTTGGTAGCTCTCCTTCAAAGAAAGTGAGGCCCGGTTCTATTGCTGCTGCTGCTTTACAGGCCAATCAAACAGATATTTCCAAGAGTCATGATTCTTCAAAGTTACTTTGGGCCACGGAATACATTCAAAAGAAAGGTAAGCCCGTGTTGGTCAGTGAATTATTGGACTACTTGTCGATGAAGAAAGATGACAAGGTTATTGAACTTTTAAAGAAATTGGATAGGATTGAATTTGACCCCAAAAAAGGAACTTTCAAGTACCTTTCCACTTACGATGTTCATTCCCCTTCGGAACTTCTGAAGTTGTTACGTTCACAAGTAACGTTCAAAGGTATATCCTGCAAAGACTTGAAAGATGGTTGGCCGCAATGTGATGAAACGATTAACCAACTAGAGGAAGACAGCAAGATCTTAGTGTTAAGGACTAAAAAGGATAAGACTCCAAGATACGTTTGGTATAATAGCGGTGGTAATTTGAAATGTATCGACGAGGAGTTTGTTAAAATGTGGGAAAATGTACAATTACCGCAGTTTGCAGAATTACCAAGAAAGCTGCAAGATTTAGGTTTAAAACCTGCTAGTGTCGATCCTGCAACTATCAAAAGACAAACAAAGAGAGTTGAAGTTAAGAAGAAGAGACAAAGAAAGGGTAAGATTACTAACACTCATATGACTGGTATCTTAAAAGATTATTCCCACAGGGTATGAGTTTGCTCTGGTTAAATCATTTTCGTTTGCATATTAGATTAAAGAGACCATGATTTTATATACATATGCATGTTAAGGTGCAGCATACAATCAGCTTTATAGTCTACTACGTATTTATAAAGAGCATTGAACACAGGTTACAAGACACCGAAGGGTTTAGACTCCCAATTTTGTGCCCTTGACCAATTTTTTATAAGCGTATCTTCGTCCTCCTCTTCCTTATTTTTTTTACTCACTCTACCGGAACTGCTCATTCTCCGTTTCAAAGACGCCAAATCGCCTAGTATATCATTGGTATCAGCCTTCAAAGTGGGACTGGCTTCCTTCCCCATTGGAAGGGGATCTTTCTCTGCAGGAATAAGATCATAAAGCTTTATTTCACCTTCATTAAACCTCAGTGATAAATTTTCTATGTTTTCCTTCAGTTTCGTCTCGATTTCCATTGTGCTATCAACTTGTCTCTTGCGTTTTTTGTTTCTCCATGAATTCCCCCCAACCTTTTCAGTCTCTAGTTTAGCTAGCATAGATTGGCAAAAATATAATATCAGGTATGACGCATTTTCATCGATGAGTTTCTCCCAATTTTGCCACTTGTTTTTAACGTTTTTGTTGTTAAGATTATTTATTAAAACATCTAGCAGTCTTTTCTGCAGTTCTTTCCAGACGTTAAATTTCTTTTTCAAGGTTGTTGTTGTGTTGCTACCCTCTTGTTGGGTTCTGTAATTCCTAGCTACCCACTCAAGTATCTTCCAGTCAAAATTGTTCAAATTGAGCATTAACACTTTGAGCAAAAGGGGGTCATAATTGCTGAAAAATTTCTCGAGGAATGCATTGTGATAAATGGATAATTTCCAAAGTTCTTGCCATTGACCCAAATTTTCTCTGATCATAGTTTCTGATGAACATGCGTGTGATCCCTTTTTTTTTCCAGCATCGTAATTCACCAAATCATCCCCAGAAAAGTTACTACTTGTGATTAAACTATCGCTTGCATTCTCCCACACCCACTTGTGTTCTAGAAACTCATTTCTAAGTCGCTTCCACTTATCAAGTGTTTTAGTTAGTGACTCCATATACCTCTCCAGTTTGTCATTTCTTCCGTACCCGTAGCCAGTATCGTTATCATCTGAATCATCCTTGTCATCTTCTAATTCCTCATCATTCCAGTAGTGGTTATATAGCCAAGACAGCGCTTCATTGGCAGCCCAACGAAGCATTTCTAATCCAGGCAAATCTCTCTCATGCGTACCCCAGTGTCTCAAGTCCACAAACCAGGACGGTAGTCCAACCTTGGCAGCTAATGTGTGTAGGGGAATAGCAAATTGAGACTGTTGCGTTGGATCCAATAAACCATTGACAAACCGAATCAAAGCCATTACATACGATAACCGGATAGGAACAGAATCCTGATGCACTCTCGAACACGTTTCTTTTTCGTCTAGCAGTACAGCACATGTTATTTGCGCCGTAGAGTCCACTACATGAGGTAAATATTGTGAACCTTTAAGACGGTAGCTCTGTACTCTTTGGACAGCGCGCTGTCGCTTATCTTCCATAGTGCCTTTGCTTCTTGGGTAAAACCAAACTTTTAGTTCCTCTAGTTCAGCATAATCTCTCCATGGAACAATTCGTGGCGGTATCATTAGGTCTCCCTAAATAGCTCTTTTTGCTCTGTTTTCTAGGACCGCCTTTTGCCAATTTATGCATATTCCAGTGTTTTTTTCTCTTTAGCGATTGCGATGAGCTTATTAACTCTGTACATTCGGGTAATTTTTTGGTGTAACAATAAGTCACGAATTTATCATCACGATCTTGCATTGTCATAAGTCTATGACTTAGAGAATGGCATTTTCAACCGATTGCTACCAGACTTAGTTGACGGCTAATCTCAGAATGGGATATGAATCCCAAGTGAGGGCAAAAAAACGACATAGAATTACTGTGGTATGCACTAATTGCAAAAAAAGGAAAAGTAAATGCGATCGAACAAAACCATGTGGAACATGCGTACGACTGGGAGATATGGACAGCTGTGTCTATTTCACTGATAGCTCTGGACAACCAGAAACCAGTTCCACTTTGAATGATATTGAGCCTCTGAGGAAACAAACAAGCCCTCTGGAACGAATAAGTCCAGGGTTCACTAAGAAAAGAAGATCCTCACCGCCAAGGCAAAATGAAGGTTACTGGCAAAGAGCACAGGAACTCGGAAGGCGATCATCAGGGTATTATCTACCGGTTTATGAAGAAACTCCATTTTTTATTGACCTAGTCCCTAATGGGTTTTATTTAGAAACCAAGAGATCTGCTGATAATTTATTTGGTCTCTTCACGGATAGAGCAATTGAAAACCGTGATCCTTATCTGCAAGCAATGGTAACATTTAGAAGTATCGCAATCAAAAAAATGATGGGTAAATTAGGAAACAATGGCAATAATGTGAAAAACGGAAGCTTGCCTAAATCTTTTGAGGCTTTATCCACTTTCGATGCTGATGACGAACTTCATAATAGCAATGATATTCTTGATAAGGGCAATAACTTCCGCATGCATCAGACGATCCACAAGTCGTTGTTTAATAAATTTGCCCAATACAGAGAAAATAATGCCACAAAATTTAGCGATAACTCTGAAGCTATTTCAGCAAAGGACTATTTGCCCCCTTTGAAAATATTAGAAAGAGAGGTTTTGGTCCTTTTTGAAGAAAAAATTTACAACATGATACCGATTTTTGATATGAAAATTCTGCGTCATGAAATAACGGTTTTTTATGAAAACGTAGTTGATAAAGGGAAGCCAATTTCAATAAAGAATTACGATCATATGGTTTTCTGCATAATTTTGTTGATCATTAAAATATGCCGGCTTTCTGTCCAGTTTTCGAAACTAACGCCATATATATACCCGGTCCTCCAAGAAATTGATACATCCAAGTTTTTAGCTCTTGTTAAACACTATTTGTTTGAAACGAAGGTTCTCAGAAAATGTAACCTGTTACAATTGCAATGTTTAATATTACTAAGGTTCTTACACTGGTGTGCTCCTGAAGATGGCGATGGAGCTGAGACTCAATATTGTCAAGTATTAATGGGAACAATAATATCATCGTGTAAAGAAATGGGCATTAATTGGTATTGCTTTTCTCATCCCGAAAAATATTCATTTAAAATAAACCGATGTACAAGACCCTCGTACGATATAATGAAACCTAGTGATTATATATCAGTTTTCAGAAAGATATGGAGCTACGTTCTATTTTGGGACAGGAAGATGTGTTTTATCAGTGGTGAAGAATGTCAAATTGGGAAAACCTTGCAGTGTCATTTCAAAGAAGAAGTATATTCAGCCACATCGTACATGCGAATGTTACCACTGGATAGCCTGATGAAAAAGATAAACGATACGCTGAACGATGACCCAGGAAATGTAGATTTGAACTTATTACGCCTACTAATAAGCGATTTGAAAAGAAACTTTCACATTCTAAAAAACTTGTCAAGAGATCAGAAAGAAACAAGGGGCCATTTTAATTTTGAAATGGAATGGATTATTGATTTATTCTCATTGAGTTTATTGCACGGAGAAATGATCTTTTATGAATATGACTGCAATATTACAGAATTTTACAAGAGTTTCCAAGATTTGTGGGATATGATCATTCATATTTCACAGAAGTGCCATGATTACTTTTTTAACAGTGATGCCTTAGAGGTAGATTCATTGGCCAAGTTTTATACTAATCGAATTGTGGAAATTGTTGCCAACAAAGTTTTGGTCATTGTTCCGGCATTCATTCTGAGGGCAGACCGCATCAAAACAATTCAGTATGCTGACAAAAAGAAGATGGTGGAATTTCTTTATGGAGTCTCTTCTGTGTATTTTAACGAATTTGGCTTTGAGTACTATCGTTGTTTCAGAAAAATGTTCACAGCCAAAATAACCTACAAGATTTTGAATCGCTCATGTGAAAAAGATGCATGGAGAATCATCCTAAAATTTTTGCTGAACGAATTAGCACTAGAAGACAACGGTGACAGTTGTATGGATTACAAAGATATGAGATTAAAGGACATTTGTACAATGATATTGGAATTTCAGGAGACAGTACAAAAATATGATGGATATAGGCCAGATATTCTAAGTATATGGAACAACGAGTTTTATCCCATAGGTAAATACAACGATGATATGACGGGTTTTAATTTTCAGATGCGTATAAAAGAAATGCAGGAGTTCTTGGATATAGAAAAATATTCGGACAAGTTTAATATTTTTTCATCCTTCTATGACCACGCCAGTTCACAATTAGCCAAACATACGGAAGCAGATACCAATGTTAGCATCGGCAATGAACAAGTAGCTGAAACTCCGCAAAAGGAACCAGTGCATCAACCTGTAGCACCGGCTTTGCCTGTCAATGATTTAATTGTCTCTGAGTTTGACGTGATTAAAGATATTTTTGATCCTGTGGATTTCGTATCGTTTTTTTAAAGTCAGATATAAGAGGAACATCGAATAATATTCAAACCTTTCCCTTCCTTCTTATTTCATTTCGACTTATTTAGTTGTGTTATATATGGTACTACTTTATTCATATATGTATATATACAGAGTTAAAGAAGAAAGAGAAGATCACACGTCCAATCACAAAAATTCCTTAGCTTTCTTGGCGTAAGCGTGACAATCCCTTAACCATTGCTTGTATTCCTTTAGAGAGCCTATCTTCTCACCGTAATAATCTGGAACAGGATTACTGAAACTTTGAGAAGAGGCATCGACCCTGTTATTAATGATATGTTTTAAAAAATCTTTATTCTTGTTGTTGAATTGTGCCAATTGTTGGTTATGGGAAAGCTTGAAAACTTGCGAACCAACTATGGGACCCAATAGGTAACCTAGTGCACCAGAGGCTATTATCCCAGCAGAAATGACAGTTAATGGGTCGAATCCGAAAAGCATTTGAGTCGGGTCTATTTCCATCGTAGAAAGATAAGCCCATGAAACGTTACACCCCAAGAGAGCGGTAAACAGTGAAGAGCCAACATTGATTCTACGCTGTTGTTTTCTTAACTTGAAAAAATCAGACCATGTCAAGTTGGTGGAGTCTTGAAGGGATGCAGGCTGAGAATATGATCTTAAGGGTAATGCTGTGGTAGTCGAGCGCAACGCGGCAGCAGTGACAGATGGTTGACGGGCTAAAAGTCTTTGTGATGACAATCTAATGGCACTGGTAAACATTTTGAAGAGGCAGACAATGTTTGCTGGCTATTCTTGCTATTCCCCCAGAACACAATTTCCCTTGTAGTGTGTTATACTACAGCTTTCCATTTTTTTTTAGACGTATTGTATTAACGTATTAGATGATATTCAAAACAAAGCACAAGCTTAAACAATAATAAATAAAATAAATAGATAAATAGTACGGGATACAACCAATAAATAGTTTTCCTCAGCGGCCTATAAACCTTGTTCTTCCAAAGTTTTAAAGATGAATGGACTAGGCGTATCTTTAGGGAAAGTGATGCCGTTTTCCAACAATTTTTCAAAAGCTTTGGAGAAGTCCTTAAAGAACTTGTCCTGGTCATTAGCATATTCTTTCACAATGCTTAGGTACTTGGGATCCTGGATCAAAGAATAGTCGGTGGGCAACATCATGTAGCCACTCTTGGAGTCCCACTGTTCGTTGTTGGCGTCATTTTTTTCCAATTTCCAGTCCTCATTCAGCAAGTTCAAGTAAAATTCATTGGTAAAGACGTTGTTAGCCGCTCCCCAGGGCCCTTCGTACCCAGAGTTCTTCAGGTGGGTCTTGCCCAGAGCGTGAGCCCCCATAAGAGCCACGACCTCTCTGTCATTCATATTGAGTCTTTGGAAAAATGTTCTGACATAGTCAGCGTCCTTATCAGCATCGGGCAGTCTCCCGTTGTCAGGAGTGGTATCCTCTGGTGTGTCCACTCTACCACATCTCCATGGAATCTTGGGGCCCTGCATTTCCTGCACAGCAGTGACACCCCCTAGACTAAACAGATCGCCTGAGGAGATCCAAGGAAACTCTTTCTGAATGGGCTCCAGGAACTTGAACCCGTTCTGCAAGCCCGCGTTCGATGGATCGTTGAACTCCTTTTTGAATCTGTATGTACCACCGTAGGACCCGCCAGTGTTGTCGTGCTTGTCCCAAGTCCCGGACGTATGCCAAGCAAGACGCACTAACACGGGACCGTAACCTATATAGTTGTCATATTCGTCATCTTCCCTCAGTTTGAGCGCGATGGCGTTGTACACTTTTTGGAAGTCCTCGTACGACCTTCCCCTTTCGACGGATGCAACATGAACGAGGGGTGTAGCGGAAGCTAGAGCAGCTGCTTTTCCCCAGTTGTTCCATCCGTTATTACTCCCACCCCCGTGAGACGACGACCTCTTATGGGATTGTGAGTAAGCAAAAGTAGCAACAGCGCCAGCAGCAGCAGCAGCAGAGAGTAGGTAGAGAGACCTCTTGTGAACGGTTCTGCCCAGTGAAGGTAAGAGCCTAACAGCAGTAGTCATAATTGTAGATATATGTGCGTGTACGTGTGTGCATGAGTGAGAAATACATTCATTGTAAGTTTGCGAGAATGTACAATAGACTCTGCTTAAGTACTTTTCGTTCCAGGGTCCTTTCCTAACTTGGTAACAGCCGGCGTGGGCCGGCCCCTGGCTGCCAAGAAAGTCATATTACTCAGGACTCGGAGCCAAACAACTCATCACAGACTTTGGTAGTACAAAACAGAAGACTGCAAATTTGGTCCTGACAACACACTTACGAGATTTCTGACAAAGCAGGATACTGTTGGTCAGAATTCCATTGGCGAGCTCTGGCTGCGGGAGAAACCACTCCGACATTATGCGAGCTACATCAGTCGCGGAATCGTAGTTATCACACCGTAGTATTAAACTGTAATGAGTAATTATGGCGGAGCGATCTCATTTTGACATGAATTCAAGCTTGTTTATGGTCTTCCTGCCTGTTCCTTACCAGCTATACTGAATGATTCCAACTCTTGCTTGAATACACGTAACCCGCCGTTACTCCGCATTTGCCAGGTAGAGAGGAGCAATAAGGAGGAGAGAGAAAGGAGGAGAAACTCCGAAGAAGTGGCATCTTGACTATAAGACAGTATCTTTTGTTCCTCGTTACTGGAGCAGGATTTCCACTTTCACATTTACTAAAAACAATTAATAAAGCAATTATTGCTCCTTTTCCGTTATGTCTACTACCGCTGCCGATCATAACGCTACCAAATCTGTCCCACATGTACCTCAGACGTCCCGACGGTACAGGAACTCATATAATGGATTCGTGTACAATATCCATACGTGGCTCTATGATGTATCTGTATTTCTTTTTAATATTCTGTTCACTATTTTCTTCAGAGAAATTAAGATACGTGGGGCGTACAATGTTCCAGAAGTTGGGGTGCCTACCATTCTCGTGTGTGCCCCTCATGCAAATCAGTTCATCGACCCAGCCTTGGTAATGTCTCAAACTCGTTTGCTGAAGACGTCAGCGGGAAAGTCCCGGTCCAGAATGCCCTGCTTTGTCACTGCAGAGTCTAGCTTCAAGAAAAGATTCATCTCTCTATTTGGTCACGCTATGGGTGGTATCCCCGTACCTAGAATTCAGGACAACTTAAAGCCAGTGGATGAGAGTCTTGAGATTTACGCTCCGGACTTAAAGAACCACCCGGAAATTATAAAGGGTCGCTCTAAGAACCCGCATACCACTCCGGTGAACTTCACAAAAAGGTTTTCTGTCAAGTCTTTACTTGGATTGCCCAACTACTTGAGTAACGCTCAAATTAAGGAAATTCCGGATGACGAAACAATAATCTTGTCCTCCCCCTTTAGAACGTCTAAATCAAAGGCGGTGGAGCTCTTGACTAATGGTACTAATTTTAAATATGCGGAGAAAATAGACAATACGGAAACTTTCCAGAGTGTTTTTGACCACTTGCATACGAAGGGCTGTGTAGGTATTTTCCCCGAAGGTGGTTCTCATGACCGTCCTTCGTTATTGCCCATCAAGGCAGGTGTTGCCATTATGGCTCTGGGCGCTGTAGCCGCCGACCCGAATATGAGAGTGGCGGTTGTGCCCTGTGGTTTGCATTATTTCCATAGAAATAAGTTCAGGTCTAGGGCTGTATTGGAATATGGTGAACCTATAATCGTAGATGGGAAATATGGCGAGATGTACAAAGACTCCCCCCGTGAGACCGTTTCCAAACTGTTAAAAAAGATCACGAATTCGCTGTTTTCCGTCACCGAAAATGCTCCAGATTACGATACTTTAATGGTCATTCAGGCTGCAAGAAGACTATATCAACCGGTAAAAGCCAGGCTTCCTCTGCCCGCTATTGTGGAAATCAACAGAAGACTACTTTTTGGTTATTCCAAATTTAAGGATGACCCAAGAATTATTCATTTAAAACAACTGGTTTATGACTATAACAGGAAATTAGATTTGGTGGGCTTGAAAGACCACCAAGTTATGCAATTGAAAACTACCAAATTAGAAGGCTTGAGATGTTTTGTAGTTTTGATTATTCGATTAATTAAGCTATCTGTTTTTGCTGCACTATCGTTACCAGGTTCCATTCTCTTCACTCCAATTTTCATTATTTGTCGTATATATTCTGAAAAGAAGGCCAAAGAGGGTTTGAAGAAATCATTGGTTAAGATCAAAGGTACCGATTTGTTAGCCACATGGAAGCTTATCGTGGCGCTAATATTGGCTCCAGTTCTATACGTCACCTACTCAATCTTATTGATTATCTTGGCGAGGAAGCAACACTATTGTCGCATTTGGCTTCCCTCCACTAACCCACTCATACAATTCGTCTATTTTTACGCATTATTGGTTTTCACTACATACTCCTCTTTGAAAACAGGTGAAATTGGTGTGGACCTTTTCAAATCTTTAAGGCCGCTTTTCGTTTCCATTGTTTACCCCGGTAAAAAGATCGAAGAGATTCAAACAACAAGAAAGAATTTAAGTTTGGAATTGACCGCTGTTTGTAACGATTTAGGGCCACTGGTCTTTCCTGATTACGATAAATTGGCGACTGAGATTTTCTCTAAAAGGGATGGCTATGATGTTTGTTCTGATACAGAGTCGTCTATAAGCCGTATGAGCGCTCAATCTAGAAGTCGTTCATCTTCTATACATTCTATTGGGTCACAAGCCTCTAACGCGCTATCAAGGGTGAATTCAAGAGGCTCATTGACCGATATTCCAATTTTCTCTGATGCTAGGCAAGGTCAATGGAAAAGTGAAGGTGAAACTAGTGAGGACGAGGATGAATTTGATGAGAAAATTTCTGGGACTGTAGAAACCGCACAAAATTCCGATTCAAACAAGGAAAACAGTCGCGATACAGATATATCTTCGAAGATTGCTTCACTGGTGAGACAAAAAAGAGAACACGAAAAGAAGGAATGATTACAATTAAAAAATAAAAAATAGCATTTGGTAATGTTTGTACATAATATTATGAAAGTGACTACTGAAAAACATTAAAGGATAACATCTCTACGTAGGAAAAAAAATGTATACTTAAATAACGACAACAAAAATAACAAAAACTAGGATAAAAATGCTTACATGTCCACTAATCTTCACCGATCGGTATTTCGTCCTTCAAAATTTTATTTAACTTGACCTTGATCTCCGTCTGAGAGTCGCCTCTCAAGATATCCGACACAAACCAGACATCACAATCCAACTGCACCATTTCAAGCGACCCCTTCAAAACACCACACAATATGTTGGAATACCAGAGCGATTTCATAGCGTCCATAGGCAACTCCACAAAATCAGCCAATGGATTTTCATCCAAGACTAATGAAAACGTGTCCTTATTGTGCGACCAGTTCGTTATATTGGGGGTGATGTTCAAAAATATCTTGAATGCACATTTACTTAGTACTTCACTTGTTTTCACTAAATTCTCACAGCGTGGCAACGCCGTCCTGGCCAAGAAATCCTCAATAAGTCTACACCCAATATTATAGCCCATGCTATACAAATGATCGTTCACTTTGTTAAAGTCCCGCTCATTATCTTGACACAATTGTGCCACGATGGAACCATATGTTAGCGTAAATAGTTCTGTATTAATTTTTTCTGTCTTATTCTTCCAGATCTCTTCCCCCATGGCCTTTAAAGACCTCGATTGTGTGGTAGATACCATTTTTTGGGCCAGTTTTGGTTGCCAATGAGTACTTAAGGTTTCTTACTTTGTACTCCTACCTTTACATCTATGGGGTAGACCCTACTATGGTCACCTATCCTCTGTCATTATATTATGTTTCAATAGGTTACCAAACCGGGTAACTGATAACGTTTTTAAGTAAGCTCTCTTTTTGGCTTGAAGCCTCTCAGGTATTAAATTTCTTGAGCTCTGTTTTCAATGGTATGCAGGTATACGTGTATTTATTTACGTTCAATACTTTTTCCAATTCACATTTTGTGAGTCTACATTTATGCTCATAATAGCGGAATCATCACAACAGTAATAGTAGGAAAACATATTTTCTGTTTACGGTAATTGTTTCTCGACCTCTTTTTTTACGGTACGTCAAACTTTTAATCACTTTTCACGTTTTTTTCTTTCAGGAAATACCACTATGCACGTGACATTACAAATTGTGGTGAAAAAAGGTTCACATAATAAACTGTGAACGGACTCAAAATGAAATTTACTTCACTATGGATGAATCATCGCTAATAAACTTGCTAAAGAAGGTCGAATGTGCTAAAATCAAAAAAATGGTGTATATATATATATATATATATATATATATCTATATATAATCTAATCGCATGTTTCTGCGAAGTTGCAGGCTTCTTTTAGAATTGCTCGGATATTCATACAAGTAAACAAGTACAGATAGAGTGATAGATAGACTAAGAAAAATTAAAAACAATGGTACGAGACTCAGTGACACTACATACATCACTGCCCTTAATTACTGCTGGTTTTGCTACTGATCAAGTTCATTTGCTTATTGGTACAGGGTCTACAGACTCGATTAGCGTTTGTAAGAATAGAATCCACTCTATTTTGAATGCTGGTGGTAATCCCATAGTAGTGAACCCCTCGTCACCAAGCCATACTAAACAACTACAATCGGAATTTGGCAAGTTTGACAAATTCGAAATGATAGAAAGGGGGTTTAGGTTATCCGATTTAACTACTTTGGGGAGAGTCTTGGTGTGCAAAGTAGTGGATAGAGTATTTGTAGATCTACCTATAACACAAAGTCGCCTATGCGACGAGATCTTTTGGCAATGCCAAAAACTAAGAATTCCCATAAACACGTTCCACAAACCAGAGTTTTCTACCTTCAATATGATACCTACGTGGGTCGACCCAAAGGGAAGTGGTTTACAAATCTCAGTTACTACGAATGGGAACGGCTACATCTTGGCCAACAGGATAAAAAGAGACATAATATCTCATTTACCTTCCAATATATCTGAGGTAGTAATAAATATGGGGTATTTAAAGGACCGTATTATAAACGAAGATCATAAGGCCTTGTTACAGGAAAAATACTACCAAACTGATATGTCATTACCTGGATTTGGCTACGGCTTAGACGAGGACGGTTGGGAGAGTCATAAGTTTAACAAGCTAATTCGTGAATTCGAAATGACTAGTAGGGAACAGAGACTTAAAAGAACTAGATGGTTATCTCAGATAATGGAGTATTACCCAATGAACAAGTTGAGTGACATCAAGTTAGAGGATTTCGATACATCATCTTCTTCAAGTAAGAAGGCAAAGCAGGAAACTGTTTCAGAGGGTGCAGTACCTCCTACAGACGAAAATATTGAAAAGAGCACGCAACAACTGCAATTATCGGAAACCGAAAAAGAAGGCTCTAAAAAGCTAGGGAAAATTTCTCTGGTCGGAAGTGGTCCAGGCTCGGTGTCCATGCTGACAATAGGTGCATTACAAGAGATAAAGTCTGCGGATATAATTTTAGCAGACAAACTGGTTCCACAAACTATCTTGGATTTGATACCTTCAAAAACTGAAACCTTCATAGCCAAAAAATTTCCCGGTAATGCAGAACGGGCACAACAGGAACTACTAGCTAAGGGTCTAGAATCGTTGACTAATGGATTGAAAGTAGTCCGTTTGAAGCAAGGTGATCCATATATCTTTGGTCGTGGTGGTGAAGAGTTTAATTTCTTTAAAGATCACGGGTATACTCCAGTAGTTTTACCGGGTATAAGTTCCTCCTTAGCCTGTACTGTATTGGCACAGATACCCGCTACGCAACGTGATATTGCGGATCAAGTGCTCATATGTACTGGGACTGGGAGAAAAGGTGCTCTGCCCATGATTCCTGAATTTATTGAAAGCAGAACTACTGTTTTTCTAATGGCACTGCATCGCGCCAATGTCCTGATCACAGAATTATTGAAACACGGCTGGGATGGTGATGTCCCTGCTGCAATCGTCGAGAGAGGTTCGTGCCCTGATCAGCGTGTCACTAGGACTCTTCTTAAGTGGGTACCAGAAGTGGTAGAGGAGATTGGTTCAAGGCCCCCAGGTGTCTTGGTTGTAGGTAGGGCTGTGAATGCGTTGGCTGAAAAAGATCTATTGAATTTTGATAAATCAAGAAAATTTGTCATTGATGAAGGTTTTAGAGAATTTGAGGTTGATACGGATAGCCTATTTAAGTAATATTAATTTGTATATAAAGACAAGATATATTCAACTACTAATGTTAAAAAACTTTTACGGTTAGTCATGGATGCATTATTTTTCAGATTCATCATCACTGAATATTGAAGAAAAAGACATTCTGAGGCCCGAAAAGGTCCTCTTACGAAATCGCCAAGGACTGGCAAGCTAAAAGAACAGTGAGAATGATTGGTAAACGGTTTTTCCAAACAGCTAGTAAAAAGATTGCTTTTGCATTTGATATCGATGGGGTGTTATTTAGGGGCAAGAAGCCAATTGCTGGTGCTAGCGACGCATTAAAGCTGCTGAATCAAAATAAAATCCCATATATTTTACTCACCAATGGTGGGGGATTCTCTGAGAAGGCACGTACAGAGTTTATCTCGAGTAAATTGGACGTCGATGTATCACCTTTACAAATCATTCAGAGTCATACTCCCTACAAGTCCCTTGTTCACAAATATTCAAGGATCTTGGCCGTTGGTACACCTTCCGTGAGAGACGTTGCAGAAGGCTACGGATTTGAAGATGTTGTTCACCAAACCGATATCGTGAGATATAATAGGGATATCACACCATTTAGTGGGCTGTCCGATGAACAAGTGATGGAGTATTCGAGAGATATTCCAGATATCACGACTAAAAGATTCGATGCTGTCTTGGTATTTAATGATCCCCATGATTGGGCTGCCGATATACAAATCATCTCAGATGCAATCAATAGTGAAAACGGGATGTTAAATACTTTGAGAAATGAAAAGGGTGGCAAACCTTCCATTCCCATTTATTTTTCAAACCAAGATTTGCTATGGGCCAATCCTTATAAATTGAATAGATTTGGACAAGGTGCTTTCCGCCTACTAGTTAGAAGGCTTTACTTTGAGCTAAATGGTGAGGCCTTGCAAGATTATACTTTGGGTAAACCCACAAAGTTAACTTATGATTTTGCTCATCATGTTCTCATTGATTGGGAAAAAAGATTGACCGGGACGATAGATCAATCAATGAAGCAGAAGCTGCCACTTCTAGGCACGAAACCTTCTACTTCGCCATTTCATTCGGTTTTTATGGTAGGTGATAACCCTGCAAGCGATATTATTGGAGCTCAAAATTACGGTTGGAACAGTTGCTTGGTGAAGACAGGTGTGTATAAGGAAGGTGATGACTTAAAGGAATGTAAGCCTACGCTGATTGTAAATGATGTATTTGATGCAGTGACTAAAACGTTAGAAAGGTACGCATGAAAAACCACTTAAGCACACCTTCTTCTGCCTTTGAACAGTGTTGTTATGATAGATTTACTGATAGCGTAACTTCTTTTACAAAATATATGCAATATATATAACAAAGTTAAATAAGAGGTTTGGAAAATTGGCAATTTACAGTATAATGAACATACATGTTTTTCTTCTATTAAAAAAAAAAAAAAAAATACTGCCAACCCTTTTAAGTAAAAGTAGTAACTTACCAAAATCAATTGACCAATGCATCCGAAAAACCCAATTTCCACCAAAGTAGACCGATTGACGTCACTGACTGAGATGAATATACATGGGCTTTACAAGTCATCCGAAATACTATCCAAATTGATAGGTTGGCCAGGTTTGAAGGCAGGGAGACCCAAGTAAGGACAACCACTACATCTAAAGGCATCCCCTAGAGAACAAGAGCCACAGCCGCCGACTTTCTTCCCATCGATGGTAAAATCAATTTCAGTTAACTCATCCTCGGTAAACTGGACAACTTTATCCTGTTGAGATCTAATATCATTTATTTCCCTTTCTTCCTGCTCTTTCATACCGCAGGTGCAATCTTTACAAGCTTTCTTCTTTTTAGTTTTGGACTTACCACATGTAATCATAGTAATCATTGGCTTATTAGAATCGTCTTCGTCGATTAAGTCTTCTTCTTCAATAGAATCATTGCCGATATCCACTTGGTCGAAATATTGAGCTTTGGAAGAGTCACTAGAGGAATCATCATCATCACTGTCCTCAATTAGGTCGTCTACAACTCTATGCACTTTTGGTTCAGCAGCCATCTCAAACCTAGGTGGTTTGAAGCCGTCTGTTCTCTTGACTATAGGTTCCTTTGTATCACCTGCTTTTTTGAATGAAGGCAGATTAGAAGTTGAGGAACCAGCCTTTTTGAAAGCTGGGAGCGTGCTACCACTCTGCAGCTTAGTGCTGCTCATTTTCTTATTTTTCAACGGTATGGAAACAGTTCGGTTAAGCTTAGAAAAATCCTTTTTAATCCAGTAGTAAAATGGCTCGTTAACTATTTCAAAACCGTTAATCAATGCGTCTACTTTATAAATATCACTTAAACCCATTAGTGAGCCATTTGGTTTCAATGAGTCAGCTAAGACAGAAATTAACTTCTTCGGAAACTTGATATCAGTCAGGGCTTCTGGTGTCAAATATTGGATGGTTTCATATTTGGCCTTCCCCAAATTTATGGACCCATCATTTAGTTTATTAATTAAAAACTGGTCCACAAACTTGACCTTCTTGAATGCAGCTTGAGCTTTAGTATCCTCCACTAGCTCTGGTGTTGTAGTCACTGCCGGATGTATTAGAAGTAAACCCGTTTTGTATTGCGACATCGATACTTTCGTTTGGAGAGGTATATACTGAGATAAAATGCGGTGAAAGATCTTTGTCTGGGATACGTTTTAATATGTCATGAGGTTAAATGATTACTAATCATTTCTTTTTTTTTTATAGTCTTTTTTTTTCCAGAAGCTTTTGAATAGTATCGGACTTATTCCGGTACCGGGATATGCCAAATAATGAGAAAAGAACAGAATTTACTAAGGAATGAATGTATTAATGAATTACTGAATTAACAAAATTTATGAATAAATAGCGGTTTATATGAAGAGCTCTGCGTACGCCAGTATGGCATTTATATACCTACTGCAAGTAGAAAAGGAAAAAATCGTGGCATTTTGTGAATATGCTGCGTGAATTTGCCCAATGAGTGTTTTTCCCGAAAATTACAAGACACAAAGAAAGTTGATGTGTAGAGTGTACTCGTAATTCATAGACTATTTATTGATGCTTATCTATTATACCTGGAGTTTCCACTTCGTCCTCTTCTTCGTCGTCGTCGTCATCATCGTCGTCGTCGTCATCGTCATCGTCATCATCATCATCGTCATCATCATCGTTGTTGTATTCGTTCTTATCTTCTGCGTCCTCCTCTTCTTCGTCTTCTTCTTCTTCTTCATCTTCTTCGTCTTCTTCGTCTTCTTCGTTATTCTTTGGATAACCACCCAATTTCATAACGATTTTGTTAACAATCTCATTCCAGTCCATCATACCCCCGAGACCAATATCACCATTAATATCCATAACTTTTTCAGATGGCTTGAAAACTGTGACCCAAGACATTTCCTCCTTTATGGTTTGTAATTGCTTCTTAGTCATCATCGAATTGAAAGTGCTACTCACCATTGAAGGCGCCAAAAGAATGGGATAACTTGGATTCCAAGCTCTGATGACACTTGTCAGAAGATTATCGCACAGCCCCAAAGCAATTTTCGATAGTGTGTTTGCAGTTAATGGGGCTACTACTAGTATATCTGCCCAGCGGCGTAATTCTATATGAAGCACAGGATCAGTCCGTTGTTTCCATGCGTCCCATTCATCTTGGTCTGTCCATAGCTGAATATGTGGGGGCAACTCAACTACTTGAGCCATGTTGCATTGTCCAGGTGTGGGTGTTACTGGAGTTGCCGGAGTAGATTCATACTGCGACAATTTATTAAGTTTTTCTGAAGATTTAATAATTTTTTTGGT
Source organism: Saccharomyces paradoxus (assembly GCF_002079055.1). NCBI lineage: Eukaryota > Fungi > Ascomycota > Saccharomycetes > Saccharomycetales > Saccharomycetaceae > Saccharomyces > Saccharomyces paradoxus. The sequence goes on from NC_047497.1 coordinate 598,567, forward strand.
ATATCTTTGTTCGAAAAACTGTGTTGCTGATTGAGTCAGTATAACTTGAATGTTTATTCTATCGCGACCATATATTTCTTCTAGTTTTTTAATCATTGGCTTGATCTTGAATACCGACAGGGAACCTGTAGCGCCAAAGAGTACGTGCAATTTCCCGTCATCTTGAGGTAACCTGGGGTCCAAGTTCTTGGAATTTTCTCTCTTCGGAATAATGGAAGGAATAACGGATTGCTTCACCGGCGTCTCCTCTGGAGTGGAACGTGCATTATTTTGGACTGAAACGTTGTTAACTTCATCGTGTACATCTTCCTTTCGTAGTGCAACACTGGTGGGGGCCTTAGCGGCTACCTTATCCTTGTCCCTACTTATTGGCGTAGAGGAGGCCATTATTTTGTCGAGCTTGATAGGATCAACTATTTTAAGTGCACTGTCTTTCTTAGGAACATAGTCTTTCATTTCGTTGGCAAGCGGAGAGCCAGATACTTGCGTCGTTCTTGAAGTGTTGATGTGGTTCGGTATAACTGCAGGATTACTAGAAACTGAAGTTGGGACGGAGGCTGAACCACTGTTTGGGGACTTGGCCTTTTCCGAATCGTTTTTCAGTTGAGTCAGACTATCCTGCTTTTGTTGCTGCTTCAGATCACTAAAAGTGACCGCGGGGACTCTTTTCAAACCAGGTTCTGGAGTATTACTTACCACTGCCCCCGAAGTTCCTGTGACATTCATAATAGATTTTGTAGTAGTGGTGGTAGCGTTCGACAGAGTAGGGCTTATTGATTGCCTCCCTGATACGGGGGAGTTGATTATTGAATCCTTCCCTTTTGTATCCTCATGGTCCAGCAAAATATCTTTCTGTCCGCGGGAAAATCTTGGACACTCTATAGACTGGTTATGATCTGCTTCTTCCTTCCCGTTAGTAGAGGCGACGGCAGTCATTGCTGTTTGCTTCTAATGTCTTTCTTCCCTGTTAATTTTTTCCCAAACTAATACTTCTTTATATTTTATCCCGGAATACAAAGTAGTATGATAGTAAAAGAAGGCCAAGTAAAAAAAGGATCTTTCCAAATGTAACTGGACGGCGCTGATAAGTGGACGAATACAGGTGAGGGATCGTGATTCAAGAGTACTCTCTGACTTCTTCTCCTCTAATACCACCTCCCCAGAAAAAGCATCGATGCCATTTTTTGCAAGAGAAAAAGTTGCGTGCGTCACTGCCCACGAGCACATGGGGTGAGTTATATAACATACCAATATTATTTTGACTCATGCTTAGGGCAAAAAAAAGATAATAACGCCCAGACGGATACCAGCAACGATGATCACGGACCTGAGTCAGAATATGTATGTTAGATGAGGCAGGGCAGGGTACAAATAACTTATTCATCCAGAAATGCGACTTTTGACGATATAAAACATTAAAGTTTTTAGATCACGTGGATTTATAACCACTTTTTGGGGTATGCTACGGAATGTTGTGAAAGCACTAATTGCTTTGTAAATTCTTTTTTCTATGCTGGGAAAATCAACGTCTGGGATGCATCCTCCCACGAATTTAATTTATTGAACGTTACTTTGGAATATTCTGGAAACCCTTTCCTTTCCTCCTATTTACAGCACCCTGTATATAAACAAGAACATAAATTTTACCTCTTGAAGGTTCATCACCGAAGGCAAACCAGCAGTGGTAAAGTTTTCTGCTGAGTCAGAGTAACCTACCTTCATGAACATGAGGTATAGCGCCGTAGGGCTGGAATAATTTATTCCATATATATTAGAAGTGGATATAACGCGTCCCTCTGAAGAACTCATCCTTGTTAGCTCAGTTGGTAGAGCGTTCGGCTTTTAAGCGCTTTTGCTTAAGCAAGGATACCGAAATGTCAGGGGTTCGAGCCCCCTATGAGGAGTTCTTTACTCTTTTTTCAACCTCCTGCATCTTCCCAAAGAAGAAATGAAAATAAGTTCCATCAATAGTGAAAAGGAAGGAAAATTAGAACTTCAATACAAAGACTTCATACAAATTTTTTTCCTTATCCAGTTGCTCTGTTTCATGAATTCGGCTAAAAGACAGAAAATGACAACAACCTATCATGACTACGACCTGGAAGAGCCATTAACCTCAAATGCCAGGCCACTGAAGAATTCTGTTATTACAGTTAGAATAATAAAGTCTTTTCCGTATAGAAACGTCAAGAACATAGTACTGCACGATTATGATCTTGCTGACAAAACTGCAAAGGACCTTTTTAATGACATTTTGAACAAAATTCAGAATGATGGTTCATTGAGACCATTCCGCAGTGTTAAGTACGATACTCTAAAGATATATACACACGCACATGGTTCCAAAACGGTTAATCTTGTAATTAATTTTGATCACGATGACGACTGGACCTTAGACACAGAGAATGACAAGAAGAAGCTGTTTGAGTACGGCATTGAGAATGAAACCGAGATTTCAATTTTCAACAGAGATGATTATCTAAGGTTTAAAGAAAACCCTGAAGAAAAATGGTGAGATGTCGTTTGGTTTTGAACTTCATTAAAAGTATGTGCTACGAATATATATATATATATATGTTGTATACGAGAGTATACTCGTATATAAATAAACATCAAATGCGTATGTGGTAATGCAAAGGAGAGGGCATATCTCTTTTAAAAAACAACCTGGTTCCTGTAAAAAATGTCTTCTTCAATAGCGCTGAATGTGTAGCTGTCGAATTCGGAATGTGCCTCTTTTATCCTTTCATCAGCGCGGGGACTCTGTTGATGGTGATGGTGATGATGGCGGTGATGATGGCGGTGGTGGCGGGAATGTTGGATGTCGTTTATGTTGACAAGAGATTCGCGGATAAGACCTTTAGAATCAATCTCCCTTTTCATCACTGCTTGGTTGAACTTCAATTTCCGGGGGAATTCTACCTTCTTTTCGTGTTCGAAGCCCTCAGCATCTTCATCTATTGAGGAAACTTTAGTGCATGTAGAACGCTGGTCGAAGATGGAGGATGTGTGAGAATCAACAGACGATGCGCACGATATGTCTTCTAATTTTACCAACGCGCCATTGCTCTCTATAGAAGTGCTAACCTCATCCACTTCCTCTTCTATCCAACATTCCGTATTTTTCTTCAGTGCAGATTTTAAATCTTTTGGTTGTTTTTGGTCAACTTGGTCCTGGACAGCCCACATTTTATCTTCAACACTATCTATGTTAGTCAAATCAGGACCGTACAACACTGTTACATCGGTTTCTTTGTTCCAGTTGATGGAGAGCGGATTGGATTTAGAATTCTGTAAACCATAGTGGTCTATGGACCAACGCCTCCAGAGACAATGATGTAACCTGACGAGATACATATTGTAATCTAGCGCATCCTCTGAGGAGCAACTTGGTAATCGAAGTAATTTGTGTTTACGCATCTTCAATAGCAGTGTCCATGAAGCCGGCATTTCCAAGCTTGCGTCATTAAATTTATGATGGAAATAGTCAATGGCAGGCTTGCTATAGTTGGTCATGTTATCGAGTAACATTAAATTCTGATACGATATTATTGTATCATCCAAACTAGTCATTTTCTATATATTTGTATGTGTATGTGTATACTGGTACTTGTGTGTGGTACCTGAATGCAGAAAGGGAAAAGCTTAGATTGAACTAAACGCTAATAGTATAATTTTTTAACGGTGTTGAAAATATATATATATATATATATTTGTTTTCCCAAAGACCCAGTAACTGTACTTTTTTTCCTGCTGCAGTCATCCAAGGAAAGGCAAAAGAAGAAAGAAAAAAATATGATTATTGTCCCCAGGTTTTTTCTTTTCCTGGCGGAAAAAGCTCAAATCTTACTTCCCCGCGGGGGTTTCTTTGTCGAGTATCGTGCCGGAAACGAGAAAAAAAAAATATGAGAAATGAATTTTTCCGGTCCTCTAAAGACAGTACTACGAACGGAAAAAATGCAGCAAAAGCAAAACACCCCATCCATGTCCCCCCCCGTCTTGCCCCTCTCTCGCTTCACTGTCCCCCGCTTCGGTTTTTCCGGCTACGACATTCCAGTTGAAAGCCGCCGGAAAAACCAAAAAAGTATAAAAAAAAAGAGCGGGGCAAAAGAGATTATTTCTTTTATTTCTATTTTCCCCCGGTCTATTCAGGTACTCTATTCCGGGTCCCCTGTCGTTTAAAATGATTACTTTAGGGATTTTTCTTCTCATAATCTTTCATGTGAGAAAGGCAATGTCATCTTGAAGGATACTACGTGAGATTCAAGATCATGAATAACTAGTTGCCACATAAGCTCTGGGTTTCTGATTTATTGAGTAATTGGTGCCTACTATTCCAGCTAAATCTTTCGTCCTGCAAAGACACTTACACCGCATAATGTAAAAATTACAGTATTTAAACTTATTTAGCGATGAAAGTGTTTCACTAATTATGGGATGTTTCGTGTATCTACGAAATGCGCCCGATAAATAGCTGAGGCTTTTCGGGTATTCTTCTGTCAAGAGTACGTATGACTTTGAAGACCATTCCTGTTATAAGATTCATTACCCTAACAAGCGGATGATTTTTTCTTTCTCTTTTTTTACCTTTAGTTTCAATACCATACATAGAATTTAAGAATGGAACTTAGGAACCGACGCCTGAGACATCAACGAGGCGAACTTGGCACATATATTTCGTCCCACCTAGACGCTCTCAAGACCGTTTAAACGTATTAATGTGGGGCTTCATGACCTGTTCCCTATAATCCCTCGTTACTAGCATAGTAGTCATCTCTTGAAATTTCACACCCCTATTTATTTGTCTTAGCGTCCAACCCCTCTGACCCTTTTCCACTTCTTGTATATAAGAAACCAAAATATCGGTGCTCCTACCGTCGCTGCTATTTCCAAAAACTTACCTAAACATTGAGCAAGATAGTAAGAAATGTCGAAACAGTGGGCTAGTGGTACAAACGGAGCTTTCAAAAGACAAGTGTCGTCATTCAGAGAAACAATTTCCAAGCAGCACCCGATTTATAAGCCTGCAAAGGGAAGATATTGGTTGTATGTTTCACTAGCGTGCCCATGGGCCCATAGAACACTAATCACGAGGGCCTTGAAAGGGTTAACCTCGGTTATAGGATGCAGCGTAGTGCATTGGCACCTTGACGAGAAAGGGTGGAGATTTCTGGACATGGAGAAGCAATTGGAGGATAGAGAAAGTTTTTTGGAACATTGGCACGATGCTGCAGGTGGTATTAAAACCGCTAAAGAGGATTCCAGCAAGAGCTTCGCCGCGATCAAGAATGACAGTCAAAGATTTATGGTTGACGCTACCAATGAGCCTCACTATGGATACGAGAGAATCAGTGACTTGTATTACAAGAGCGATCCTCAATACTCGGCAAGATTCACCGTTCCAGTGCTATGGGACTTAGAAACTCAAACCATTGTCAACAATGAAAGTAGCGATATTATAAGGATTTTGAACTCTAATGCCTTTGATGAATTTATCGACGACAAGTTTAAGAAGACGGATCTTGTTCCTGCACAGTTAGAAGCTAAAATCGATGAATTCAACTCCTGGGTTTACGATAGCATTAACAATGGTGTATACAAGACCGGATTCGCAGAAAAGGCAGAAGTTTACGAAAGTGAAGTTAGCAACGTATTTGAGCATTTGGACAAAGTGGAGAAAATCCTGGGTGACAAGTACGTTAAATTGAAGGCCAAATATGGTGAAGACGATAGACAAAAAATCTTGAGCGAATTCTTCACTGTAGGTGACCAATTGACAGAAGCTGACGTCAGATTGTACACCACAATTATCAGGTTCGACCCTGTCTATGTCCAGCACTTCAAATGCAATTTCACCTCTATTAGAGCCGGATATCCATTTATTCACCTGTGGGTGAGAAACTTATACTGGAACTACGATGCCTTCAGGCACACGACAGATTTTGAACATATCAAGTTGCACTATACACGTTCTCACACGAGGATTAACCCCTTAGGAATTACACCCCTGGGGCCCAAACCAGATATACGTCCTTTATAATAAGCTGCATTTAAATAATCAACTGTATGTTTAATCTCTCAGGATTGCCTCTTTTTCTATACTCAATTGGGTAATTGACGCGAAACGCGTTAAAGTGCAAAAAAGAGGCCTGGAATTATATTTAACTGCAATGAAATATTTTCATGATATGCTTCATGCATAACTGTGTTCATTCTTCTCTCTTATTCATTGCTAATTTCTTTTATCGTTTTAATCTTACAAAGGACTTTAGTAACGAAACAGTTTTCTAACCAATCAATGGTATACACAACACCAAAACAACAGCAGAGATTCAACTCCACTCCAAAATCTAGTCACAGTCTTATCTTTTCGCCAATCAGAGCCCCTTCAATGCAAACACCCTCCTCACTGGATTATCAATCACCTTCAATTGTTGTGTCATCATCTTCAATGAAGGTTCACGGCCACTCTTCCAGCTTCGGTAAGTTTTCGTTATCCATTGGCCAAAATGGTAAGGCTGCAATCCTAGGGCCTATAAATATTCTTCCCACCGATACATCGAAAACAGAGAAACATGTGTCAAAGAAGAAGCCTATCTCTTCTGACCGTGTTGAAAAGACTCGTATATTATCCTTGTTGAAGAAAATGAGAAACAAGAGCAGTACTGTTAACAAAAAATATAGCCAAGTACCGTTAAAGTCTACGACAGGTTTACAAGCAGCAGATACTGCGTCTTCACCATTAGCCTCCAATACAATGAAGCCATCTCCCAAAAAGATAGCTTCTCCAAGGACCCCGAATGCAAACTCAAATTTAAATCTAAACTTTACTTCATTCCAAATCAAAACTGGGTTTACTCCCAATATCGATGGAATTTTACTTGAAAACTTCACATCTCCCAATACAACGACTGATTCACATAATAATTCCACTAGCAATATCCTCAGCAACAATAATGGTGGCGCAAACAACGCCAATCAGTTTCTTTTCAATCTACCACTTCAATCATCGCCAAGACAATTCAGGTCTCCTGCAAGATTAATAGACCCCCTTCCAATATCGGACTGGAATACTAGCCTCTTAATGTCGCCTCCAAGAACGACGAATTTTGAGTCTACAAACAATCACTTCAATTCAAACTTCGCTCAGGCGTCGATGTTGAGACGCCCTTCACTACCGCACATAGATGAGGTGATACCACAGGACTCTAACCCGACCAATTACTCAGATAGATCAGAGTATCTATCTGTGGATCAAAACGTCAATAATAACAATGGTGCACTTTCAGAACAGGCCTATAATAATATGATGAAATCTTCAATGATTTCGTTACCTATAGAAAAGGATGACGCCACGATGGCTCTACGGAAACTCGTCTCCAGACAGTAAGCCAACTTGGCTCTCATAAAATACTTTATGTAAGACTTCTATTATATATTCAAAAACCGAAGAACTTTATTTAATTAATTCTATCATTAATTTTTTTTTCATCAAATAGTGTAGTGGAAACAAACAGTACTGCGCTTATTTGAAAAAGTTACACAATAGGGAATATAGGGAATAGCAGATCAGAGCTACAACCCTACAATTAAGATATGGAGAAGGATAAAGCGTCACATGCGAGCCCAAGCATTGGAGTGAACGACTTTGTCGCTCAAGGGGAGATATCCATAGATGATTCCGAAAGATCCATCAAGAGTATTAGTGTCAGCATTAGTGATGATGAGGACAGTAAGACAGGTGTTCAAGATAATATAGTCACGCCGCCCGCAAGGTCTGTATTTCAAACAGATTTGGCCATTGACAATAAGCTACTAGATAAAGATTCAAAGTACAGAAAGCTTTTCACTGAAAAAAGAAGACGTCGAAGGTCAGAAACTTGCAGTAGTCATGCAAACAAAACTGGGGAAACGAAACAAAAGAACGGCATTAGTGATCAAATTTTCCGCATAAGAATTCTGCCAGGCTCAGATTTGAACTCACTGAAGGATTCATTATGGATAATAAATATCTCTACCCAGCAAGAAATTGAGAAAACTATTGCAAGAGCTTTTTCTGATTTCTATTGGTTGTATCATCAATTACAAAATAACCACTGGGGAAAATCTATTCCTCCGCCAACAAGATCCAACATTCTTGTAGAAAAGGACGAATTTGCCATAAATCATCTCTTTATGATACGTAATAACGAGAAGTATGATCCAGTTTTTAATTTCAAACCAGAGTATATTATATCACTGCAATTGATGGGGATGATTAAGCACATATTCAATGACAAGGTTTTACGTTTGGATTCAAGTTTTGTAGATTTTATTGGTTGGGATGATACTCTTCCTGAGAATTTACAAATGATTGTTGATGATAGTAACTTTACAGGGGATAAAATACTAATGTCATCCTCTCAATTCCGAGAACTAAAGGAGTTTCATAAACAATCAAAAAAGGTGGAATCAATGACAAATTCTCATGCTTCGATGATACCGATAACAGAACTCACCGAAATATACATAAGCCCAACCAAGTTATTCTCTAGGAAGGATTACCAAAGACTTTTTCAACCTCAAAGCACCGAAAACACCTTTAATAGCAATGACCCGTTGATTCAAGAGTGGATACCAAAAAACAAAACTTTGTTCACTAGTTTATCCTTTGGTTCAAGTGCGCCTACTTATGAAGAAACATCAGCCGGGATACAAGCATGCCATGACTGGGTAGGCGTATGCAAGGATCAGTGGAAACAATTACTGTATCACGTATTACAGTACATTGTGGATGAAACAGTGAAGGTGAATTCTGTAATTAACGAATTTACAGAGTGCCTTAAGCAAATTTCCTTGGAAGAAGTTATTAGAGCAAATTCTGAATTATTCTTAAAATTTTCTAAACTGAATGAATCCTTTTTACAAAGATTCAAAGGCAAATCAAGACAAGACATTTTGAAATTAATCATATTATTTGATGAAAATGTAAGATTTTGCGAGTCATTTGAATCCATTTTAAATCAGAGATTAAAGCTGGGTAAAATTCTAAGCATCATTGAAATGGATCTCGACAAAAAAAAAAACTATCTTGGCAAGCTATCTCTTGGAAACAACAACAATAATAATGAAGACCCTAAAACATGTGCGGCAGGGGATGAGTACCGAATTGTATCCAAAAGGTATAACCGTGTTAAGCAAAGCTGGGACAAAATCATGGAAGAAATTCTAAATGAACGAAAAAAATTTGAGGAGAGAGAAGCCGCCGAGATTAGTAGATGTTTTAAATCAATGAGAGATTTAAGCGTGGATGAAAAAAAAAATTATTTACAATTGTGGCAAGACTTTGTATCAAATGAGTACAGAAGTCAATGAATATGTACATAATTACATAAATAAATGCGAAGATCTACAACTGAAATGCAGCAATATAAGAAGTTAACAAAATATACTATTAATTTTTCTTATGTTTTTTAAGTTTGACTTCAAAATCTTGTATGCTTTCAACATCATCAACATCATCTTCTTGTTCCTTTTCTTCAACAAAAGCCTTATTCAGCAATGGGAATATACGCTGCTGCTCGCCAATTTTCTCATAATCAACGATCATGCTATCGAAAGCAAAACAAAATTCTTTGGCCATCACATCAATATTATTGTCTAATTGAGGCAATTTAGGATATCTTTGGGAGAAATGTGTTAAGATCAACTTCCTAGCATTCATTTCGTTCGAAACACTAATTGCTTCATTGATAGTGCAGTGTTTTTTCTTTACGGCATCATCCAGCAGCTGATTTTCTAGTGTAGCTTCATGAATTAATAGGTCAGAATTATAGCCTATTTCGAGAGAGAACTTCTCGATATTAGGCCTTGTGTCGCCTGAATATGAAACCTTGAATGTATTACGTTCATTGTTTTCTTCCATTCGAAAGGTAATAGAGTTCGAATATGCCCAATCACAATGTATGGCTCTGCAGGTTTGAAAGTATTCTATCGCTAAATCGTCATACATTTGTCTAATCAAATCGACATCCCTATATGAAGAATCCCTGTCTAAATCTAGTTTTCTTTTCGATTCTTGGTTGCTATTTTCTTTTAGTATTTCGTTAAACTCTGCCAAAGGAACAGATTGTGTCTGCATCCTCACAAACGAATCGTTTATGAAATGTTCACAACTGATGTATTTAATTTTCTTCAGGATCTCTTTGTTTTCTAGAATTAACCATTCATTAACAAATTTATTATACTGCCATGGAGTAACCACATATATGTAACTCATTTCATTATCCTTGTTATACTTGTACCATTCATTTAACACACTGATTATTCCCAAATGATGGTCTGCGTGCAAGTGACTCAAATATATCATCTTCAAATCCTGAAATATTGACTTGACTGCTAGCTGAGAAAACATCCTGTGCATGGTACCTAAGGTATTTTCACCAGCATCAAGCATGATGTTTCTATTTATGGTATTTCCATTGGCGTTAGTGTAAGGAATTTTAACTAATGTGGAGACAACGTTTCTATATTTAGAAGGTAATGCACTACCGGTCCCTAATGTAATAATTTCAACGTGTCTCTTCTTTTCTGCTGTATTGTTGAAGTTATTCACATGTAGCTGGTCGTTAATAACTGTATCGACATCAGCTAGAGGGAACTCTAAAGGTTTCACATGTTCTTCAAAAATTTTTTGCCACGAGAAAGCTGACACTTCACCATTTATTTTGCATTTCATCGGTTCTTCGTTCATATGAAATGGTTCAAAAATAACTGTCTTATCTTGTGAAAAAATGTGAATATTATCTTTCTCTATTTTTGTATTCAAAGGTTCCTCTTGGGATTCAGACATGGACGTACCCCCGCTGAGCGGTTTGTCGAACCTATCATAGAAGTCCTTGGAAAATACACGGTCTGTTCTTGGCAGATTGTAGTTATTTACTTGTAGTGCCTTCAACTTCAACGTAGTCAATGCAGAACCGAAAAATGATATTGTGTTTGGGGAAATTTTATTGTGAGATATCATATGATTTACTTTACCAAAATTGTTCTTCTCAAATATGTCAATGAACGTGAATAGATTATCATTAATGGTAACCTCATCACCAAAAAAATAATAAACCATACCAAGCTCAGCACAATCATAATCTTTGAACTTTTCTACGAAAGCGTCCAAATATAGGTCATCTGGAATATCCAAAATCAATACTTTGGCAAAATGACGCTCTTTTTCCAACACCTGTTCGGGAGTGACAACAGTACCGTTATCCAAAGTAACCGTTTGTCCCTTGGTTAACTTCGCAAATAAGGGCCCCTTTGGAACGCCTAATTTAACAGCTTCTTCAAGCTTGAATTTACCCCTCACTGGATTGAAGGAGATCTCGTAATTCGTGGAAACTTCCACTTTGGCGTCCAAGTCAGGCAACTCTACATTCAAATGCGGATCGCTGGAAGGATCGTACCTATCAGTGGGTGCATGCTTGGGGAACATTTTCGTAACTATAGAACGTAACACACCTTTTTGAAAGCTATTAAAAACGTCTGTTGTGTCATCTCCCCCATTTTTCAGAACATTAAAGGATTTAACAGTTATCACCTTATCTCTAAATATTTCTTTGTCTTTCATAATATGATCGTTCAAGTCTATTCCGAATCTAAAGACGAAGTACCTCCAAGTGGAAACTATGTAATTCAAAATGTCATTCCCATAATGCAAAACAAGATTGCTTTTACCCTGATCAGCGATAGTCAAAATCATCCCAGGCAATCCACCAATATCCGACCAGTTTAATTCACCAGTAAGAAAAATATCCTTCAATTTGGATATCCTGATCTTATTTTCGGTCAGACTTCTTTGGGATCCTTCACCAATCTTACCGAAGAAGTACTTTTCCCCATGTGCGGACTGGAGTAGCAGTAAGGAATGCTTCGTGTCTGATGTAGGGTGTGTGATGGGTACAAATGTGAACATAGTTGAAAACCTTCCAGGACTTTTTTCTTTACGGCTTGTCGGTCTATTGATCTGTTGCTTCCTGGGTCCCCTTCTGTGCGGTATATACCTCCTGACCAATTGGGAAAATGTAGATGAGAATGACTTTAAGTGTGAATGCCTATTTAGTAGTATATTCGACAGCTTGAATTATGTTTGTTTGTGGAGGAAGATTATTTCAATGTCTCTCTATATACTTTCTCGGGTATTTTAGAGAGACAGGAAGCTAAAAAACAACCACTTGGACCAACTCATAAAAAGGTGGCATGGACAGCCAAAAAAGGGCCCAAGACAAGGTATAGGCTGCTAAATACGTCTTCCCTTTACGTCAATCATAGATTATGCGATGCCCAAAAATTTTTTCACTTCGGGTAAGCCCGCCTGAAATACAAGCACTTTCAATAGAGAAACGCTATGTCCTCGTTTGAAGTCAGATTGGGCCATACTAATACAACTCCAATTACCACCACCTCATTACAATGGCCTACCAAACATTTGCAACAGCAATTTAGAGTTGTTGAGTGTGCTGCTTTTTCAATTTGTTGGCGCGGCGATAACATTAGTAGGCGCAACTGTAACATATTTCGAATGAGTCTCCAAAATATCAGCCCACTGGGACGGTAGTGAATTATTGGTACACCCTGCTGCCTCTATAAATCGATATTTTTTGGTATTATCAATAATCCCAAAATACCCTAATAAGCCCTAATGTTTTGCGAATGACCGAAGACCTTTTTTTTTTATTCAAACACAAAGCCTGGCAAAAAATGCAAACCCTGCGACTCTTTTCGGCGGAGTCAGACCGAATCAACACAAACCCTAATATTCCACAATGAACTAGTGAATAGATTTCCACAACGTTGTAACGACTTATATTACTATCTTTACAATTATGACATATTGACTCAGTGGAAATAGAAAAAAAAGCAGCTACGCAAAGTATTTAAGTGCCTTGCAACCAGGTTCTTCTTGGCCGAGGCCTAATACATTCTTGTCTATCGAGGTCTACAGTATCGCAAAGCACAGTAAAATTAATTCTATTCAACGCATCCCATCAATATAAATCTATAGAAAAATGTCGAAGCCTGGTCGTACTATTCTAGCAAGTAAGGTCGCTGAAACTTTCAATACCGAAATAGTTAACAACGTGCAGGAATACAAGAGGACGCATAATGGTCAAGGTCCTCTTCTTGTAGGATTCCTAGCTAACAATGATCCTGCTGCTAAGATGTATGCTTCCTGGACTCAAAAGACTAGCGAGTCGATGGGGTTCCGCTACGACTTAAGAGTCATTGAAGATAAGGATTTTTTGGAAGAAGCGATAATACAAGCTAACGGCGACGACTCCGTCAACGGTATCATGGTATACTTTCCTGTTTTCGGTAATGCTCAAGATCAGTATCTGCAACAGGTTGTGTGCAAGGAAAAAGATGTTGAAGGGTTGAACCATGTTTACTACCAAAACCTGTATCATAACGTCAGATACCTGGACAAAGAAAATCGTTTGAAATCCATTCTACCTTGCACACCACTAGCTATTGTTAAGATATTAGAATTCTTGAAAATTTACAACAATTTGTTACCAGAGGGGAACAGGCTGTATGGGAAGAAGTGCATAGTCATTAACAGGTCAGAAATTGTCGGTAGACCACTGGCGGCATTATTAGCCAACGACGGCGCCACAGTGTACTCAGTGGACGTTAACAACATTCAAAAATTCACTCGTGGTGAAAGTTTAAAATTAAATAAGCATCATGTGGAAGACCTCGGAGAATACTCTGAAGATTTGTTGAAAAAGTGCTCTCTTGATGCAGATGTAGTTATCACTGGTGTCCCTAGCGAAAATTACAAATTCCCCACCGAATACATCAAAGAAGGTGCTGTTTGCATCAATTTTGCGTGCACTAAAAATTTTAGTGACGATGTCAAGGAAAAGGCCTCTCTTTACGTTCCAATGACTGGTAAAGTTACTATTGCAATGTTGTTGAGAAACATGCTACGTTTGGTAAGGAACGTGGAATTGTCTAAGGAAAAATAGGAAATTTGTGACTGTTCAATAAGCATAGGTAAAATAGAATACATAAAAAAATTAAGGGAAAAAAAAAAGATCATTATAATGTACTTACTACATACATATAGAATTTTTCTCTCCTAGATTATCATATAATATACAAAGTTTATGGGTCTTATTTCTTCTGTCTTTTAGCAGAGGGCTCAATATCAGTCGCACTGACGAACTCTTCCTCGTATTCTTGCCCATCATCCGAATACGATGCTTCATCTCCGTAGTCTTCATCCACTTCGCCATCGCCTTCTTCTGTTCCTTGATCGAATTTGGGCTTCAAACCTTTCATCTTTCTTGTTTGTAGTTTACCCAAATCTTGCTTACCCATGTGGATTCTACCCAATTTATCTCCCATGATGTCCAATTCTACATTCTTCTTTGTCTTCATTTCTAATTGTTTTGCCTTCTTGTGAGCTTCAGTGACCATATCTGGACTTGGAGTATGAATTCTGCCGATTTTGAAATCCAAACGTGGCCCAATCTCTACCAATTCAATACGTGGCAATCTCTTACCACCTTGATCGCTCTTGTAACTCTTTAATTTGTAAACACGAAATAGAACGTTCGGCAATGGTTCACCATCTTGGAAGTCACCTTGAATGGTCATGGAAATGACATGTTGTAATCCCGCAACATCTTGTAAATCAGTAGATTCGCCTCTAAAGAAATCTAAAAACAGAGATTTAATTTGTTTGTATACAGGATGTGTATCAAATGCAGCACCTTGGAATGTAAATATAGGCTTCAACCCCACGGTAAATGTTAATTTCTTGAAATCAGATAACAACTTGAAATTGTCCGCGACCATTAGTTCAATCATGTCATACACTTTGTAACCAAATGTACGTACAAAAGTCATATTGTTTTTACGCTTTTTGGAACTTGTCATCAGCACCATCAATGAACAGTCATTCTTTTCACTAAAAAACTCCAGTGGTGACATATCTTCGAAAGGGTGAATATCATTCTTACGATTGAACCTCTTCATGTCTGGCTTCTTCAAGGCACTCAAATCTACCATAATATCGTGCAGATTCTTGTTACAAGTCTGGCCTGGAATGAACAGCGCTTGCTTGACATTTTCCACCAACTTGGCTTCCCTCTTTACCAAAGCTCTCTTGGCTCTTGCATTTTTGGGCTTTACGGTTCTAATCATTTTCTCTGCCAGTATTCTCGTAGCTTTCTCGATATAATGGCTTCGGTACAACTCATCTACACACCAAATCACTTTTCAATAATGCACTACACTATAAAGAAAATTCGATCCTTAGCTCATCGCAAAATATGAAAAATTTTCAAACCGTGTAAGACGATATATAATTTAGGATTTAGGAATCAAAATAGCTGAATAGACCAAAATATACACCATTTAGCAATAGGTCAAGAGGAGCTCGAGCATAACGTTACATCCAACCCAAGTGAACTAAATTTGAATAAAAATATGAGTGAAAAGAAGGTGCACCTTCGGTTGCGGAAGGAACTTAGCGTACCCATTGCGGTCGTCGAAAACGAATCCCTGGCGCAATTGTCCTACGAAGAAGAAAGCCAGGCCTCTCTAATGAATATTTCGATGGAGCAACAGCAGTTGAGGTTACACTCACATTTTGACAACTCCAAGGTCTTTACAGAAAATAGCAGATACGTAGTCAAAACCCTTCAAACAGACTACAATAGTGGATTCAGTAACGGTGACCAATTGAATGGATATATCGATATGCAAATTGGATATGGGCTAGTCAATGACCATAAGAAAGTTTACATCTGGAATATTCACTCTACTCAGAAAGATACACCTTATATAACTGTACCATTTCGTTCTGATGATAATGATGAAATAGCAATTGTGCCTAGGTGCATACTAACTTTTCCTGCTACAATGGATGAGTCTCCGTTAGCACTGAATCCTAATGATCAGGATGAAACTGGAGGACTCATTATTATTAAAGGTAGCAAAGCGATATACTATGAGGACATCAATTCTATAAATAATTTAAACTTCAAGTTATCTGAAAAATTCTCTCATGAGTTAGAATTACCTATCAACTCTTCAGGTGGAGAGAAATGTGACCTAATCTTAAACTGCGAACCTGCTGGTATAGTACTTTCTACAAATTTGGGCAGAATTTTTTTTATTACCATTAGAAATTCTATGGGCAAACCTCAATTGAAATTAGGCAAACTATTGAATAAAACTTTCAAGTTAGGTATCTGGTCCAAGATTTTCAATACAAACAGTTTAGTTGTCTCATTACGTAATGGACCGATCCTCGGTAAGGGAACAAGGTTGGTGTATATTACTACCGACAATGGAAATTTCCAAACATGGCAATTATCTGCCACTAATTCCCACCCAACAAAATTGATTGATGTCAACATTTTTGAAGCCATTTTAGAGTCTCTGCAGGATTTATACCCATTTGCTCACGGTACGTTGAAGATCTGGGACTCCCATCCATTACAAGATGAAAGTTCACAACTTTTTCTGTCATCCATTTACGACGATTCAAGCAATGAAACATATTATATTCTTTCTACGATTATCTTCGATTCTTCTTCTAACAGTTTTACTATCTTCTCCACTTATAGATTGAACACATTTATGGACTCGATAGGTGACACAAATTTTAAACCGAGGATATTTATACCTCAGATGGAAAACGCTAACGACACTAATGAAGTAACCTCCATTTTGGTAATGTTCCCTAATGCTGTGGTCATTACTCAGGTTAACTCAAAATTAGATTCTAGTTATTCATTGAGAAGGAAATGGGAGGATATTGTTAGCCTTAGAAGTGACATTGAGATAATCGGTTCTGGTTACGACTCAAACTCTTTGTATGTTTTAACCAAACAGATGGGTGTACTACAGTTTTTTGTGAGAGAAAATGAGGAAAATGATTCTAAAGCAAATGTTGGATTTGTCAAATCTCATGTTGATCAAGCCGTATATTTCTCTAAAATAAATTCAAATCCGATAGATTTTAACTTACCGCCAGAAATTTCACTAGATCAAGAATCTGTTGAACATGATTTAAAATTAACTAGCGAGGAGATTTTCCACTCTAACGGTAAGTACATACCACCTATGCTAAATACTTTGGGACAACATCTCTCTGTCCGTAAAGAGTTTTTTCAAAATTTCCTTACATTTGTTGCTAAGAACTTCAACTACAAAATATCGCCCGAACTCAAATTGAATTTGATTGAAAAGTTTGAGATTTTGAATTGCTGTATCAAATTTAATAACATCACCAGACAATCCGATGTATTGAACGATATATGGGAGAAGATTCTATCGAACTATAATCTAACTCATAATGAACACTTAACGACTGAAGCAGTTGTTATCAACAGTCCCGATATATTTCCTGTGATCTTTAAACAGTTTTTGAACCATGTTATATTTGTTCTGTTTCCATCACAAAATCAAAATTTCAAGTTAAATGTTACCGATTTAATCAACTCATGCTTTTATGATGGAATTCTTGAAGAAGGTGAAAAAACTATAAGGTATGAACTTTTGGAGTTAGACCCAATGGAGGTTGATACATCCAAACTACCATGGTTCATTAACTTCGATTACCTAAACTGTATCAATCAATGCTTTTTCGACTTTACATTTGCATGTGAAGAAGAAGGGAGTCTAGCCTCTTATAAAGAGAGTTTGTTAAAGATTGTTAAAATTTTATATTATCTGTTCAACCAATTCAAAATATGGATCAACACGCAACACGCTGAATCTGTAAATGCAAATGAAAATTTTATAAATATTAACAACCTTTACGACGATAACCACTTGGACTGGAACCATGTACTTTGTAAGGTTAATCTGAAAGAACACTGTCTCCAAATAGCAGAATTTTACAAAGATTTACCTGGATTGGTACAAACACTGCAAACATTAAATCAAAATGACTCAACGACCATATCATTATACGAGGCATTCTTCAACGAATTTCCCGAAGAGTTCAGTTTTACCTTATTCGAATATTTAATCAAGCACAAAAAATTGAACGACCTGATGTTTAGATTCCCAGAGCAACACGACCTTTTAATACAGTTTTTCCAACAGTCCGCTCCAAAATACGGTCATGTAGCGTGGATCCAACAAATACTGGATGGATCGTATGCGGATGCCATGAATACTTTGAAAAACATTACTGTTGATGATTCAAAGAAGGGGGGAAGCTTGAGTGAATGTGAATTGCATTTGAATGTTGCGAAATTAAGCTCGCTGCTGGTCGAAAAAGATGACTTCGACATTAATAGCTTACGAAAGATCCAGTATAATTTAGACACAATCGATGCTGAGAAAAATATTTCGAGCAAGTTGAAGAAGGGAGAAGTTCAGGTATGTAAACGCTTCAAGAATGGCCCGATCAGCGAAGTTTTCAATATATTAGTGGAAAAGCTTAAGTCAACAACAGTAATCAATCTATCGGACCTCGTTGAATTATATTCTATGCTTGACGATGAAGAGAGCTTATTCATACCGTTAAGGCTACTTTCGGTTGACGGAGACTTATTGAATTTTGAAATCAAAAAGTTTTTGAATGCTTTAGTATGGAGAAGAATCGTCTTACTGGACAATAGCAAAGAAGGGGATAAACTGCTTCAGCATATAGTCAAACGTGTTTTTGATGAAGAGCTACTCAAAAATAATGATTTTCCATTGCCCAGTGTGGATCTTCTATGTGACAAATCGTTAGTGACCCCAGAATACATAAGCGAAACATATGGCAGATTTCCCATTGATCAAAATGCTATACGTGAAGATATATATGAGGAAATATCTCAGTTGGAAACGTTAAATTCAGATAACTCACTCGAGATAAAGTTACACTCGATTTTTGGCTCTGTAGCAGAAGAAAAGAACTATACTATCAATTATGAAACCAACACTGTAGAATACTAATATTTATAATACAATTTTACATATACAATAAATTTTACTGGGGAAATATATATATATATGTACTATTATCGCAACTGCCTTCTTAGAATTTATATGGGACCTTTTTTTCTTTCCGTTCATTCGTTACCATCCACTCTGATTCTGACCATTGTTTCCGGCAGGGGTACCAGATCTTCATCTTCATCATTTCCTTCGTTATTCTTATCGCTTTCTTGAGTTTCAATGCCTGCTTCATCAGATCGTTCAGACTCGTTTTTCTTAGAATCTTTCCATGGTCCTATTTCATAGTCACCCTCTGCATATTGCAATAATCCCAGACTAGCTTGTGATATATTGTTTATTATAGAGTCCCAATTGTTCATCAATTGCGCCACTGATTCTGCATTTGTTCCCATTTCTTTGATCTGGTCATTTAACTCTGTTAGCTGAATTTTTAAGCCATCCGTCAAACTGGTGATCTTTTGTAATGACTGAAGTTCTTTTCGCTTTGTAGTAATCTGCTCATCTATTGAATCCATGATAAATGTTTAGATTTCGACTTTTTCGAACCTTTTTTAACTGTTTTCTAGGCGTACTTTGAACCAATTATTCTGGTTTATTGTCGCTCTTAAACCTTTTTTAAGTATTTTCGTATCTTTATTTTCGCGCTACATCAAATTCCAGCATTAAAAAAGGATTACTATTAATGTATCAAATTAAGAAAATTACATACAGAAGCGTATAAACTTGTTATCATCTATTTTCACCATTCTACTGGGATATTTCAAATATCTTACCTGCTGCAATGGTTCTACCGTCCTTCCTGAGAACAACTCTACCCAAACGGTCATTTTCACGGGCAGTCAGTAAAGGAATCCATCTCTTCACTTCAATTAGTTCTATTTCTACTAAAGCTTGTTGTTTAGAACCTAAGTGTCTAACCTTTTTCTTGCTTAAATTGCCGTCCTTGTCTATCAATGAAATTAATTTTTTAATCCTAGCAGGTTGCTCTTTGACTCCGATGAAGAGAATAAAGGGTGTTCCTGGTAACAAAGGTCTGTTCATCTCAAAGGTGGTTAACTCCAAGACAAAACACTGTGCCGAATGAACGGACGGATAATCGACTGATGCTGCCAAATCACCGTTTTGAATATCTTCTGGATAGGCTTTGCGCAACTTCAAGGTAACAAAATCACCTTTGATGGCAACATCCGTCTCTTCGTGATTTGTTGATTGTCCCTGCTGAGAACCCACTTGAATTCTATCTACAATACAACTCTGTTCCGATGGATATATTGTCAACGATTCACCGGGTTGAATAGAACCTGATTCCAACTTTCCTGAAACTAATGCCAATTCGTTACTTGTTTTTTTCAATGGGATGATCTCCAACACAGAAAACAAAAACGGATCTTCTTTGGTAATTTCTTCACTCTCCTTAGAAATCTTCAACGCCGCATTTTCCAAAGTAGACATTAAGTTAGGACCATTGTACCATTGTCTCACTTCATCTGTATACCCTATTTTATAAACACCTTCTCCAGAAAAGCCACTGATAGGTACCCAACTGATATTATCCTTACAAAACCCAATATCAACCAAGTAGGGCAACAGTTTCAATTTGATCTCCTCAAACCTTTCTTGCGACCAATCAACGTTATCCATCTTGTTCATAGCAATAATCAGATTGTGGATTCCGAGACTGGATGCTAGCAGCATGTGCTCCTTTGTTTGCCCATCCAAGTCAAATCCCGATTCGAAGGCATTGGTGCTACAGTCTACACAAAGTATAGCCATATCTGCTTGCGATATCCCCATTATAGCGTTTGGAACAAAATCCCTGTGGCCCGGTGCATCCACAATGGTAAAATTTGCCCTTTGGGTAGAGAAATGGGATGTACAAATGGACACTGTTACACCACGTTCGCGCTCCTCATTTGTTTGATCCATAATCCAGGCAAATTTAAAGGATGACTTACCAATGGTTTCGCTCTCCCTTTGTAGTTTTCTCAGTTGAGATTGATTGACAATGTTCAGGTCATAAAGAAGTCTGCCCATCAGAGTTGATTTCCCCGCATCAACATGACCAAGGACCACAAAACTTAAATGAGGCAACGAGGATTCAATAAATGCAGAAATATCACGAGGTTTCTTCGGTTTTGTTGGCACCGTAGTCTTATAGTATCTCTGAACTGTCTTTTCGTCATTGGCTCCCTCACCATGGCGTTCATCTTCACTGTCTTCTTCGTTAAGCCAATCTGGAGGCCCATTATTTGGCCTTTGTTCCGAAATTGATGTGTCTGCCAGTTTTTGAGTGACTTTTGCAGTCCCATTAGCAGCAGCAGCCGGATTCTTTGGTGTCTTCTTCTTCTTCAAAGCTTTCTTCAATTCCGTCAGCGTGCTTTCCAACTCGAAATTATTATCGAACAAGGCCAGCTTTAGTGAAAGATTGTCCCAGCCTTGGTAATCTTGCAACTGCGCCTTCAAAGTCGGGAATACTTCGTTTATTAGTTCGTATTCGTCATCATTCAAATAATCATCAAATTCACCTTCGTCGTGAAAGTCGGGCATTTCGTCTGCTCCATCGCTGTAGTCACTGTAAGACATCTCTTCAGTCGATAATTTTCAAAGCAGAAGCAGTTTGGTTGCTTTCAAACTGTACTTGTACTCTCTTTAAGCAGCTCAGTGGTTGACTTTCATGTAATATGTTAAAGTCACACTAATGGGGGTGTGTCCGTGCATTGTGATCAATATATGAATACGAAGTGCTTATAGAATAGTATTTACACGATTGTTATTATATTTATATAGCATTTCACGCCTGATACCACAGGAGTTTTCTACGCTTACGGTCCTCTCTGGCTACATGCCTCTTGTCCTTCCAGCGTGATTGGATTTCTTGCAATCTACTTCCCATATCTTGCACATGTTGTTCACTTGGCTTCGAGATTATAGATACAAATAATGGCGAAATGCCATACTTTGCAGCCAAGAATTTGCGTGTGTACTTTTGGGGATTTTCATGACGCAGTCTCTTAATCTCATCGATTTCGTGAGGCCCCAGGTGATACGTCTTGCCGTTCACTGTGCTCTTACCTACGAGAACATTTGGGCACTGCTTCGCCTTAGTGCCTTGAACAGGCATGTCAAACCCTCTACGAGGGTCACTGGCTGCCATAAAGCTACGCGGAATAGTCTCACTATTAACAGACCCTGTTGCGATGGACTCTGATGGTTGATAGTACATTCCTGGAGCATCTTTGTGTTTTAAATACCCTTTATAGTTAGATGCGCTCTTGGTCTTGTTGTAAATCGATGTCGCTTGTGTTTTCGGGAATCCAAATTGCTTCCAGGCAGATCCCCCAGTATGGAGCGATCTGCAGCACAAACTTCTGCCAATCATTCTTCGTGCTATTTTACTTTGTCTCTGATATTACAGTTTATTCTGTTGAAAGAGTATCTTTTTTTTATTATTTCTAGTTTCTCTAATAATAAAAGCGATGAAAACTGAAAAATTCATGAGATGATGTAGATAATGATACACAAAAAAGGCCAAAGAACATACAAATACCGCTGGTATGGGAAATCTAGGGTGTGAGGAAAGGGTAAAAGATATATTTAGTGAGCTTACATCAAAAGAACTAACACCTGGGTTGCTTTTGACACTGCAGAGACTGGCGCGAAAGCCGAACACTAACCTAAAACAATTTATTGCCGGGTGTAAAGCTTTGACGAAACTCCGCAGCAACAATACAATTACCTTCAATGAACTTCGAGAGCTTCTCAAAAATAGTCCCGAAGAGGACTCGACAGGCCCAAAGAAAATTGCACCTTCCATAAATAAGAGAAAGAAATTTAAGATCCAGTTGGACCTTGATGACAATGAAGATGAGCTGGATTCTCCCATTCAAAAGAAACCAGCGCCTACAAAGACGTTGTTCAAGAGGATAGATAAATTAAAAGCCAAACAGTTGAGGCAATATTCTCCTATCATAAAGGATCCTTCCCCAAATAATGAACAGCAGCGGACAGAAAATGGTCATAAAGAAGCAAGGGAACAGGAACCGTCTCGAAATGAACTAGTAGAAGAGGATAGGGAATGGTACGATAATGATGATGACTACGGGAATCATGTTCCTGAGTCTCTGTCTGAAATACCGGAGGATGTGAAAACACCACCTGTGATTAAAAATATTGATAATGATGATGCTTTACGAAATACAGTTCAATTGTACCCCATCCCGCTGAAGCAGAGAATGGAATGGATCCCTCCCTTTTTGTCAAAGTTTGCCCTTGAAAACAAAGTACCCACTTCCATAATCATTGGATCCATCTCCGAGACGTCCAGCCAAACAGCCGCTTTAGCCATGGTAAACCCATTCAGAAATCCTGACAGTGAATTTTCTGTGAACGCTAAACGAGGTAGTAAGCTAGTTGCTTTGAGAAGGATAAACATGGAGCACATCCAGCAATCTCGAGATAACACTACTGTTTTGAATACTGCCATGGGAGAGGTGCTAGGCTTGGAAAATAACAATAATGCAAAAGGTGAGAGCAGCCGAAAGATCAGCGATGATGAAGCTGTGCACACACCGTCGAAAAATGAGATTAAGCGTACTAAAGAGCAATTGCCTGTTTTCCGCTGCAGATCTCAGTTATTATCATTGATAAGAGAAAACCAAGTAGTGGTGATAATTGGTGAAACGGGCTCAGGTAAAACTACTCAACTTGCACAGTATTTGTATGAAGAAGGATATGCCAATAGCAAGGGGAAATCTATTGTTGTTACGCAGCCGAGAAGAGTAGCAGCCATGTCCGTCGCTAAAAGAGTTGCAATGGAAATGCAAGTTCCACTGGGTAAAGAAGTGGGCTATTCTATCAGATTCGAAGATGTGACGGATTCCGAATATACAAAACTTAAGTTTGTGACGGATGGTATTCTACTCAGAGAGACTTTATTAGATGATACACTTGACAAGTATAGTTGTGTCATTATTGATGAAGCCCATGAAAGGTCATTGAACACAGACATCTTACTAGGTTTTTTCAAAATTTTACTGGCACGAAGAAGAGATCTAAAACTCATTATCACTTCTGCGACAATGAATGCCAAAAAATTCTCTACTTTTTTTGGCAATGCTCCGCAATTCACGATTCCTGGAAGAACTTTCCCCGTGCAGACCATATATACTTCCAACCCTGTGCAAGACTACGTAGAAGCTGCTGTTTCTCAGGCTGTGAAAATTCATTTAGCAAATGATTGTTCGAGCGGTGATATTCTTATCTTCATGACAGGTCAAGAAGATATTGAAACGACGTTTGACACTTTGCAAGAAAAGTTTTTGCAAGTATATTCAAAAAAGTACGGTACATCAAACCTTGAGGAGATTAAAGATATTGAAATTTTGCCAATTTACTCAGCATTACCTGCAGATTTACAATTCAAAATTTTTCAGGACCTGCATGGCACTAAACGGAAAATTATAATTGCGACAAATATTGCTGAGACCTCATTGACCATCAAAGGGATCAGGTATGTTATTGATTGTGGGTATTCTAAATTAAAAGTTTACAATCCAAAGATTGGTCTAGACAGTTTGATAATAACACCCATATCAAAAGCCAACGCTGACCAAAGATCCGGAAGGGCGGGTAGGACTGGACCGGGCACTGCATATCGATTATACACAGAAGATACTTTTAAAGAGGATATGTACTTGCAAACAATACCTGAGATCCAAAGGACAAATTTGTCAAACACTCTTCTACTACTAAAATCTCTGGATGTTACTGATGAATTGAGTAGGTTCCCATTCATTGACAAACCACCCTTACAAACATTCCTATCTTCATTGTATGAGTTATGGTTCATAGGAGCTATAGACACCAAGGGACAATTGACTCCATTGGGATTACAGATGGCAAAATTTCCCTTACAGCCTTCTCTTTCCAAAATTTTATTAATTGCTGTACAAAACGGCTGCAGTGATGAAATGTTAACAATTGTGTCCATGCTTTCTGTTCCACAAGTCTTTTATAGACCCAAAGAAAGACAAAGAGAGGCAGATATTGCAAGAAATAAGTTTTTCATTGCAAAATCAGATCACTTAACGTTACTAAATGTTTTTGTACAGTGGAGGGCAAACAACTTCAGTTCGCATTGGTGTAACAAACATTTCGTCCAATACAAATCACTTGTTAGGGCGAAAGACATTCGAGATCAGCTGTTAACGATACTTAAATCTCAAAAAATTCCTGTCATTTCTTCTGGTAAGGATTGGGATATCATTAAAAAATGTATTTGTTCGGGCTTTGCTCATCAAGCAGCTAAAATAAAAGGGCTACGGAATTATGTTCACTTGAAAACTGGTGTAAGTGTTCAATTGCACCCTACGAGTGCATTACATGGGTTGGGTGATTTGCCCCCTTACGTCGTATATCATGAATTATTAATGACTAGCAAAGAATACATTTGTTGTGTTACTTCCGTAGATCCATTCTGGTTAATGGAATATGGTGGGTTACTCTACGAAATCAAGCGTGTTAAGAATGATGAGGAATCTGGAACCACAGGTCTCTTTGGTGAACACTATGAACATGCTGTTGACAAGGTTGAAGATGAAATAGACATCAATATTAAAAGATACAAGAATATGAGAGATAACGTTGTACAGAAGCTTAAAATGGCGGACGATTCAAACAAAGGTGAAAATGAGCAGAGATTTCAAAAGCAAAATACTTTAAACAGCAAAGAAAATTTAATTAAACCTTTCAAAAGAAGGAAGCCTTTTTTTTAGTCTATAAAAAAGAATCGCATCAATAGGTAGAAATCTCATATATTTATATTATTATAGTTATGTGCATGCATAAAACAAAACAAAATTATTTATTGGACACAAAGAAAAGAGCATATGGAGAGTGTCTACATTGAGAAGAAACTTTTATAATAGTTGCCCATACTGCTACAATCAGACCGTTCATATATTTCATTAGCCTTTGGCAACCATTTCGTCATATTTTCTATTCTACGAGTGCTTGCAGGATGTGTACTTAGAAACTCCATATTTACGACATCCCCTCTATTTATTTGCTTCTCAAAGTTTGCCATTCTTTCCCACACTTTTATAGATTCTTGTGGCTGGAAACATGCCCTTGACATTATCATTAAACCAACGTAGTCGGCTTCGGTTTCCATTTGTCTTGATGCTGGCATTCGCAAAAATCCATCTAATAAAATATTGTTGATAACGTGGGCACCGGTAACAGTATATAATACCAAGCCCAATAGAGAATATATTGGAGCCTTTGACAGATTTTCAGCTGTGTGTCTTGCCAGCTGATGAGCAAATTCGTGCGCTAAAACAGTGGCAATACCATCATCATTAGCACAAATGGGTAAAATGGAGCTAAATATGAACACTTTGCCTCCTGGTAAAACGAATGCATTTGGTGAGGCAGTTGGATCATTGACTACATGGATTTCCCACTTGATTCCGTCCAGTAATGAGTTGTCTACACTAGGGTCCTTGTAAGCAGCTTCGACGATTTTCATGAAAATATTCTCGATTTTGATGGACAGGGGGTGTTGTGGAGGTAGTATTGCCTGTTGCGTCTGTCTCCAAATTGATTTATATGTGTAATTTCCGATAGTCAACTCTAATGGACGCGATACCCAGATGAACCTGGACCTATCGCTTACTGGTGCTTTATCCAAATGTGTAAAATAAAACAGGGAACATCCACCAAATAATAAGGCCAAATATTTTCTTGATGACTTGTCGAGAAGGAGGCTTTTGAATGACGACTTTTGGGAATAGTCTCCATTGTTAAACCGACGATATGAAGGACCGTTGCCATAGTTGTAACATCGCGTTAACTGAACACGAGATAAAGTAGGCTTCAAAAATCCTCCAATGCTCCCTTTCGCAAATCCTTTGAACCGAGTAATGTTGCGTAACATTTCTTGTCTTCTGGCGTTCTCTAATTTAACTAAGAATGGGTGATGTCCCTTCGAAAAATTACTTTTTGTCTTTTGAGTTCTTTATATCGGATGTAGAAGAAACAAGTAGTAGAAGTGGCAATTTGAATTGTCTATACAAAACCCATTTAGCTAAGCTTGTATAAATGTATATAGAGAGTCATACCTCAAAAGATAATTCTGGTAGTTGATCAGGAGATACTTGACGATCGCGGTTCTGTAGTTCCAAATATCTTTTCTTAGTTTTGAAGTACAGGAGCCATGCTGTTAGACTTAGGATCAATAATGTGACCAGAATGCTTATCAAATCAAATACCCTAGATCCAGTAGATTCCGATTCTGCAAGGCTCTTTACACGAGAACCAATAAATAGATAGATGAAAAGTTTTGGTGTGGTTAATATGTTAGCAATCGAAAAGTTGCGTACTGAGATACCGTAAACACCGGCTATGGCACCGTTAGTTAAAGAATACGGGAAGGGACACAGTCTCAGCAGAGCTAGAATCCAATAACTATTATTTTCTTGTAAGATAGAAGCCAATGCCTCAAATCTTCTATTCAAATGCACAAGTTTCTCTGCCCTTGAATGTAGGATCGTTTTGAATACAATGAAAGAGGCAATGGAACCTGTTACAGATCCTAAAGCTAGTGTAATCCATCCCTCAAAACTGACACCATAAATCAACCCAGTAGTCGTGGATAATAAGGAGTAGCCGATCATAGGAGGAAACGCGACAAAGAATATTAACACCATTAAGATAAAATGTGTTGACATCTTTTCTCTCAAATCGTTCGAAGTAACAACTACTTTATGCAAAATCGCATCATGGAAGACGAGCAACAATATACCCATTATCATTACCAGTATACCGAAAAGGACAATGATAATCTGTTGCCACAAGCGTAACGAGTAAAAATAAAACTGTATTTTTTGAACGTTCTTCCTGATATTATGCATCAATCTTTCTCTGGGGGACATATTATAAATGTCCAAAAAATCATCGTCATTAACATCTACCTCATCATTGAACGACAATGCAGCATTAGTACCGACCCTTTGCCCATTATTACTATTTGGCATAACGTCGTTGTCAAAGTCTTCGAAGAAGCCATTAAATTCATCATCGTCCTCTTGGCCCATATTAGCATTCCCTGCTTCGTAAGACTGACTCATTTGTAAAACCAATATCTTTCTTTCATCAGAATACTTTCCTCAAAATCTGTTGAAGGTACTGATCTAGTAGGGTGGCTTTTTTTCTTAGTGCAGCTCGAAAGAAAATAATGATTTCCATTTCCGCTTCGAAAATGATTTGAATGAGAAGACCATTCGAATAAATATGTAGATGAAAAAGAATATCTAGATGATATATAAGCAAGCCCGTGCTTTCTTAATGGGTTATATTAGTGGTGCTTTTCTGATGCATTGAAGATGAAGGCCTCGATCGAAATGGTGAGCTCTTTGTAGCTTGAGAAGGGGGTCTTCCATCAATGCTATGACGCCTAAAATTGTCTGCCAAATCACTATGAATCATTGCGTCTGAATCGAAATTACTTATGAGTCTCAATGTGGGATGATCTTCTTTATCTGGATCTGTGTACAATATGTTGCTACTGCTGACCCATTTTTTGTTCATATGCCTTAAATATCTACTCTTCCGGCCAAAATGCAGTTTCTTATCTACCATGGCAGGTGTTTCAATGCTGGCAGAATGTGGGATAAGTTCACGACTTTCCGGCTCATAGGTTTTGACATCCATAGGAAACATTAGTCGGCCAATGCTTGTCTTTTTTTGCAGAATTGGCGGAGGGTGCCCGTTAATTTTGCTAGATTGTCTCAATATTCTAGATGTGGGAGAGGCAACTGAAAATGAAAAAGATTTCGCTGGTCGCCTTGAAGTTGAAATAGTATCTGATTTCCTTCTTTGATGACGCGGATTTAGTGAGGCAGAGGTAATGGAATATCGCGGTCTAAACCCGGAAGGTGACCGCCCATATGTGCTTGCATTTTCCCGTAGAAGTAACAAAGAGTTGGTCGATTCAGATTCTAATAAGTTGTCGTCTAAGACATTGGAAATATGATTGTCACCCTTAGTTGGAGTCCTTGTTAGCAACGTCGAATTTGCTGGGTCTTTCGGCTCCTTTGAGGTTTGCTCTGGAGCTTTAATTAATCCAATAACTGAATCTGCAAATTGTAGGGGGGTCTTCAGAGAAGAAGTGACAATCATCCTACCTTTGATATAAGAGATCGCCTTATCCAGAGCAAATTCTTGACCACAGTGATTTTGAATAATGGAAACCTTAGGCCACGTAGCTTTTGCACCATTGGTGATTTCCCTTAATAAAAACTCTTTTGTTGGGTTTGAAAGCAGCTCCTTTATCCTAAAAAGCATACACATGTCGGGCAAGATAGTGATGTCGCCAGAGTATTGTTGAGATAATACCGATCTCAGTTTCGTAAGGGCGTTTTTGGCAATCCCCATCTCACTGCCAATTTCTAAAATATGAATAGCTTCATTGGCCATGAAATTGTATATGCTGGATAAGTTTTGCTTTAATCTTGCACTAAATTCGTCTTCAATTTCTCCGCCTACACAGGATAATGATAGTTTCAAAAACGGGAACACGTGGATATTCACTTGGCATGCAATAATATGGTCAACATTAAACATTTCAGAAAGACGAGATATAGGCAAGTCATTATCCACAGAACCATCGACAAACTTGACAGAACTACTACCAGTCCATGGTTTCCTTTCTCCCGTCTTAGGGTCTTTTTCGTAAAGGGGACTCGAGGGGAAGATTCCCGGTAATGAACATGATGCACAAACGGCAGACCAAATTAGGACGTTTGGTGCAGTTAGATTATTTAGTAAGCGTGGTTGTTCGAATAACGATGCTGGCGAAACGGTTATGTTCAAAATTTTCCCCGTTCTATTATATGCTTCCCTGAATGTTAAATCTCCCAAAAATTCTATCATTGTATTTACTAAATGTTTGTTATCGAACCAGGTACCGTTTTTGAAAAACCTAGATATCTTTATTAGTAAATTTTCGCTTTCACTCTTCTGTTTGTCATCTTTGAAAATGTTAAATTCTTTATCCAGGATATGATTTAGTAAAACCGGAATTTCTTCCTTATGATGTACAGATAGTATACTGGCTACAATTGCACCAGCACTGCTACCACTGATCACTCTGGGTAATAAATCCAATTCAAATAGAGTACCAAGGACACCAATGTGGAAAAGACCAAAAGTACCACCCCCACTAAGAACTAAAGCGGTACGACCAATATTCCTTCTTGTCTGTTGCAGTATACCCAAAAGGTAACTATCATCAAGATCGGACTCCATTAGCGATTCTAATGCTAGCCTGGACTCCATCATATACTCGTCAATTAAGTATTTGGTACCTACATGGGAGTGCCTATATAGGTTTACATTCCCCATATTTCCCAGGTTTCGCACCCAGTTGGTCCTTATGATATACAACAGTTGAGCATAATTCCTGTTCAAGCGCTCTTCACGCATTCGAGAAGTTAAATCTTTTATTAACTTGTAATCATACAAAGGGCTTTCCACTTTCTGCTTCCATGTTGTTTTCCCAGTGAGATCATCCAATCTTGCACCTGCAGAACACCATTCTTCAAACGACATCGCATGTTGCTTCTGTGAACAGACCTTGTCGATAAGAATGTCCCTTTCATAATTGCCCACAAAAACATTATAAAGAAATGACTTGCATTTACTGGCTAAAGATGTCCTTTGCTCTTCATCTTCACCTTCACTCGCCTCAACCATTTCGATATCATTATTTTCATTTTCAGTGACTGTCTCCTGGTCATCATCAAGTTTATCTTCGTTTCCTGTGTCCAGGTTAAAATTTACTGTGTTCGTAGTTTTGTTCCTACCAGTTTGCAGTCTTTTACCGATATCCTCCTCAACTCTTTCAGCGTTCGCATTATCCTTATTAAGCCTACTAGACTTGTTCTTAGGGTTTAAAATGGGAATTATATTTTGAGAACTGCCCAGGATCTGTTCATAGTATTTTTCAATTAGTTGCTGCGTAACAAGGAGAGGCTTATTTTGTGTAGATGTAAGATCTGATATTTTGTTGCTCATCCAGACTTTTATTACATATACGTATATATCCCTTCGATAATGACTACAGCACTAATTTTGTTGATCAAATACTTGAATACAAGCCTCTCCTACGAGTATAATAATGTCACAGCGACAATCTGAATTATTCATACTTTATAATTGTGGTTTCGCTTTCATAGTCGCAATTATCGTATGAGGAGGGTAATAATTAAACCATATTATACCCTATCTTTTTTAAATCCCTTGAATTATTTTTCTTATTTTCTAAGTTGTACCCTACTTATAATAGAAAATACACCTAATGACTTTTTTTATGCTCCTAGCCCTAATTCACTCGAAATTTTCAATTCGCGTTCTCTTTCAATTCCATGAATAATAGGACCATGAAAAAATAAGTAAATAATAATAATAGAAAAGCTGAAGTGCTGCAAATTTAAAAAGTGGCTTTAGAATATATTTCGCTGCGTTGACTATTTGATTTACACAGTTCAAGTAGGGTAGTACAGCCGAATTTTTAAAAGGGATAGGGTTTTTTCTTCCTATTGGACTAGTGGATTTATTGAGCTTCTTCAAAGGTAATAGTGAATAACGTAAGGGGAAACACAAGAATACATTCAGTAAAATAAACGCCCAAGTCAATGTATAACTCAATCTACGGTTCCCCCTTTCCTAAAATAAATCCAAAGGTTCGCTACAAAACGGCGCTGGAGAGAGCAGGGTTTGACACTAAGCCACGCAATCCATTCAGTAGCCAGAGGAATGCTTCCACTGGAAGTTTACAACCTTCTGTGAGGTCGTCGCCCATAACCCGTCAAAGAAATGTATCCACTGCACCATCTGTTCCGGTTACGACGAAGAGTGCGTATACTGCGTCTTCAAAGAGTGCTTATTCATCCGTAAAGGGCGAGTCTGGTATTTATCCGCCGCCCGTACTGGAGAAAAGTGAGAGGCAGAGTGCAATTTCTTCAAAGAATAGCAATTTTAGGTCTTCGAGGCCCGCTGACATATCACTTCCTATTTCCAGACCTAGTGAGCGTGCTTCACAGGAGGATCCCTTCCGTTTTGAACGCGACTTAGACCGTCGGGAGGAACAATATGCTTCTTCTAGACATGCAAGTAGATCACCTGCTAACATGGATTCCCGGGTTGCAGATAACTCCCCTTTCAATTTTGAACAAGAGGGTGCTGGTAGTAGTGAAAGGGAACAAGATTTGAGCCCCATTGAAAGAAGTTTTATGATTTTGACTCAAAACGACACTGCAAGCCTTGTAAATTCTATGAATCAAACCAATAACAGAAGTGTTCTCGACCAAGAATTCGAAAATGAGCAGCTAAAAGAAGAAAGCTCAATTGAATATCAGAAGGCGGAAAAAGAAGAGAAAGAAAATGATGTTGAAAGTCTTAATTTCGAGCCAGATCCTAAACTACAGGTAAATTTCGAAAATGAGTCACTTCAAAAAGATTTTCCAGAAGCACAAGAAGACGAAAAAAACACAGTGTCTAATATTCCAGAAATAAGTGTTACGAGGGAAAGTACTACACCGTCCTTATTAATCGACACAATAGACTCTAGGCTATATCCTCATGATAATTTTGCTGGCCTAGAATCTTCAAACGAAGAAAAATTACCTGATATTTCGTCATTGTCCACAAAAGTCGAAGAGTTAAGTCTCAGTGGTTCAAATGAGAAACGTCTTTCAACAACCTCATCAGAAAATGTGGAAACACCATACACTGCTACGAATCTCCAAGTTGAACAGCTAATTGCTCAATTAGACGACGTCTCACTATCTAGAAATGCTAAGCTCGATATGAACGGCAATTCCCTGAATGTAGTGGATAGAAAAGCTTCTAGATTCAAAAAGTCAAGCGCATATTTATCTGGGTACCCCAGTATGGATATGCCTGTAACTCAGCAAACATCCATTATGCAAAACAGCGATGCGAACTTATCCAGGCAAACTATTCTGGTGGATAAAGATGATGTTGATAAAGATGATGCTGATAAAGATGTACCATCTGCTTCTACAACCAATGGTGGCACGCCTATATTTTACAAGTTTAAACAGTCAAATGTACAATCCTCCAATGATGAAGGGAGCGGTTTGCAAGAAACTTTCAAAACGAAACTCCCTACAATTGAAGCTCTACAACTACAGCATAAGTCCAATATAACAGATTTGAGAGAAGAAATTGATAATTCCAAATCGAATGATTCTCATATGCCAGCTAATGGCGGATCTACGGGATACAACTCTGATGCAGATTATAAAGAAACGGAGCCCGTAGAGTTTAAATATCCGCCTGGGGAGGGACCTTGCAGAGCATGTGGCTTAGAAGTCACAGGGAAAAGAATGTTTTCCAAAAAGGAAAATGAACTGTCAGGTCAATGGCATCGTGGATGTTTTAAATGCATCGAATGTGACATCAAATTTAATAAACATGTTCCCTGCTATATTCTAGGGGATGAACCATACTGTCAAAAGCACTATCACGAGAAGAATCACAGTATTTGTAAAGTTTGTTTAAATTTCATAGAGGGCGAATGTCTGGAAAATGATAAGGTGGAACGGTTTCACGTGGATTGTTTAAACTGTTTCCTATGCAAGACTGCTATTACCAACGATTATTATATATTCAACGGGGAAATTCCATTGTGCGGTAAGCACGACATGGAAGCTCTTTTGAAGGAAGGTATCGACAATGCTACACCAAGCAATGATAAGAACAACACCCTCTCCAAAAGGAGGACAAGACTCATCAACTTCAACTAGCATCTCTACCCATCTGTCTTTCCTCACGCCCATGTTTCATAACATTCTTAAAAGGATTTTTTTTTTATATTATTAGTTCAACCGTGTTCATTTATAAATTTTCATAGCGCAGGAAAAAAGGAATCTGTGTATTTATGGAACCAGCATTGGCT